>NC_142037.1:50966222-51269252 GCF_982192425.1 Myodes glareolus | reverse complement strand
TGCATGCTTTTGAGATAAAAAGGAGTTCATCACTCACATAAAGATAAATCCCAGACTCCTCAGCATGGCCCAGCCAGCTCTCAGCGACTTGCCGCTCTCTGAGATGCCTTCTTCACCTCTAACTCTCTGCCCTCCGTCCTATGCATTATCTCAGTTCTCTGCATAGTTCATTATCCCCCTGAAACCCTGCTGCTGCGGCCCTGACAGCCAGCCAGAATATACCTCCCTTTTCCAGCATCTCTGCTACTCTCCAAGCCACTCCTTTAGGTGTAGGTATCTAGGAAGCCTCTGGGCTACTCACCCCCTTTCTTTCCCAGCTTCATGTTGATTGTTCCTCCTTAAGGACATGCGTGGGTTCTGACCCAGCATCCATCACACTGTGTCATATACCCTTGTGACCTGTCTTCTTCCTTCCCATAAGTGAGCACCCTAGGCTTGAAATCAGCCTCTTCATCTTTTTCCTTTCCTCCATTTTCCATGTTTAATTTTCAGGAACATAAAAAGTCACTTTAGTTTGCTTTCCACTTTCATTGTGCCTGAGTTCCTGGTAAGTGGTTGTGGATTTGGTTCCTTGTGCTCTCTCCTCACCTGTGCTTAGCTGGCATGCTCCAATCTCTTTGCCCTGTTAGCTTTCAGTGTAATTACAGCACAATTTGTGGTCATCGGAAGAACCAATGTTTATAAAATTGCCACTTTCAAATATTCCTTGTTTCCTTAGTACATTTTGCTACTAAAAAAAATGCCTTATATATGGTAATTTGTATTCAAGACAGATATTTTGGCTTATGATTCTTGAAAATGTCTAAAGTCAGAGAGAGCTTCAATCAATTCTGTTCTTGTAAAGGGCTCATTCTCCTCTCCACAAATAATACCTTGTTACTTTGAACCTATATGGTGGTGGAGGGGCGACCAGCTCTCCACCACCTCTCTTTAAGGGCACTGTTCCCATCCATTTGAGCAGTGCCTCATGATTTAATCACTGCATAACAACTCTGCATCCTAAGGATTAAGTTGCTGTTTGTATATTTGGGTGGTATACCAGCATTCAGACCATAGTGATTCTTATAACATTGTTAATTTTAAAGTTAATGCAAACTAAAAAAGTACTTAAGATTTGTGTATATCTGTTGCTGGTTTTTTAAACTTCTTAAAATAAATCTGTGTAAACATCCACAGTTGTTTTTACAAATTGTCCAGCCTCAGATCCTAAGTCCTGTTTTCCTCCCAGAGTCCTTTCCTCCTCTGTAAGCTCGGGGCTGCTCTTGGTCTAGATCCTGGGAGTTCTCTGTCATTTCCTGTATGTCTTCTTCCTTTTCTGCATCCCTTGCTCTGCTTCTCGGCCCCTTCTAAATTTCTGTTTTGTTTTTAACTTTCCTCCCTTATTTTGTAAGAGCACAATGTGTTAGTCAGCCTTCTGTTGCCTTGACAAAATACCCACGTTTCAGGGGAGAATTTTGATTTTTGGCATGCAGTTTTAGAAACTTTAGTCCATTATCTACTGACTCCATTGTTTCTAGTCCATGGTAAAGCAGAACAGCCTTGGGTCAATATACATCCAGGGATGCTCATCTCATCCAAAAACCTAGAGAAAAGAAAGCAATAGAGCAGGTTGTTGGCCCAAGGGCACATCCTCAATGCAGCAAGACCCCACCTGCTAGGTGGATCTCTCTCCTCTCAATACTCCATAAATATCCCATCAGGGGGTCGACCCAATGGTGTGGCTTAAACTTTCATAAGCCAGTAGCTTCCCCAGAGCCATGTCAGTCAAGCCTTTGGCACATGAACTCTGGGGATATTTTAGGTCCAAACTATAACATTAAGAAATCATGTCTCGGTGACTGACATCTGAGCACGGCTATTTTCTGTCCCCATGTTCCTGGCAATGGAACCACTGCTTCTCTGGAAATAACGTCCCTTCAGAAGCTGGAAGCCATCCACCTCCTGACTTTTGAAGTCGAGTATGCTATTGAACAGCCTACCCCATCCTCCCCCATCCTCAGCTGCTCCCTTTGTTTGTCTACCTTAAGGAAACTTTTGGGATGTGTTCTTCCTGGGTGTGTGAAATTTTAGTGTTCTGTCTTGGCTGAAGAAAATGCCAAGGCTCCCATACATTATGTTGATGTTGTCTCTGCAAATGCTACCCCTCCTGACCACAACACTCCAGGGCTCCACCAGTCCTTGTGGTGTCTTACTCTTACACTTTTCAGGACCTTTCTCAGGCTCTGGTCCACACTGCCCTTTTGAGTTTTGTTTGTTTGTTTGTTTGTTTTGTAATAATAGAATGACTTTCAAATAGTGTCCTTTTCCATACTAGTTTGAGACCAGTATTTCCAACTGAATACCTGAAATCACATCTAGTATCACTACTGATATCTGCCACAAGAGAAGCTCATTTCCTTTCCTGACCATTATAAACCTCCATACTCAAAATTCTCCCCATACTTTACCTTCCTTCATCCATGGGCAACCAAAGACCTCAGGCATGTCCCTCAGCAGCTCCCCCCTTCTTCCCATCCTCCCCTGTTGATTCAATGTGGAAATATCTGCTCCTAGTCTGGCCTTTCTCCATTTCCCTCAACACTACAAATTTCCATTTACGAGTTATGGGAGGCAATATGTCATTCAGTTCTACTGGGGTATGATTTCAAGTAGTTGTTTAAGAGTTTTCAAAGAAGAAATGAGGCTGTATTTTTAATATAAATTGCCTTTATTTCCTTGGTTCATAATGGAAGATAATGTATAAAGCAATTGATTTTATATGTTGGCCTGTGTATCTGCTATTTTCTACCGAGCACCTTCTTCCTCTAATAGTCTCCATCTCTTTCCTGCTTACCTCAGTCTTGTGCTCATGAGAACTGAAGAGAGTTCTTGTTGGCCCTTAGGACCTACATATCTTAAGTGCATAGCGGTGACCCAGTGTAGACCACCATGTACCATGTAAACATATGTTGACAAATGCCCTCCTTATATCCTGCCCTCTTCTACATTAACTTAAACAGAAATAGAGATGACTTGCACAGAGTCAATGTACACTTCAAATCAGACATTCTTTAGCAAGAATACGAGACACGATTGTGTCCTTAACCAAGACACAAGAATTATAAAGGGTTAGACAACTGCTTTCTCTCAAACAACTGGATTTTGCCACCTATTAAAAAAAAAGAAAATATAAACCCAGGCAGGGGATGTGCACAGCTTTAATTACAGCACTTGGGAGGCAGAAGTAGGTGGATTTCTGTGGGTTCATGTTCAGACTGGTCTAAAGAGCAAGTTCCAGGACAACCAAGCTACATATACAAAGAAACCTTGTCTGAAAAAAAAAAAAAAAGATAAAAGGAATCCACTATCCCTGTGTTCCAGGAGCTACTTGTCTCATAACAGTTTTGTCTAGGAAACTGTCACTTTCGAAAGGACATGTTGTGATACGTGCCATATGCACTGAGCTAGCACACATGGGACAGGGCATGATCTCAGATGGTCTCAGTTTCTGTCTTGGAGAAGTCGTGGGAACTAGCTGGGGAAAGAAAATGGGAAGATACTTTATAGAAAGCTGCATGTTCAGAGTCATGAAACAGAGACTATGGCGCTGTGTGAGTCCACTCGTGAGCATAAGAATGTCAGCATCTGTCCCCAAGGGACCAGCAGGATCAGCCTAACAGGCCATGGTACAGTCACCACCCACCAGTAACTTAACCTTGACACAGTGTAATCTAGCACCCAGCCATATCCAGTCATCTTTAACTGTTCCCCGTCCAGGAGCAAATCAAACACTGTTTTGTATTTAATTGTCTTCCTCATTTTCCTTCCCCCTAAACCAATTCTCTATTTTTCTCTTCCCCACTCTTCTTTTGCAAGCAAGCAAACACACACACACACACACACACACACACACACACACACACACACACAATCCTTTTATTTAAATGTTTACTTTTGCTACCTTAAATGTTTAATATGATATGAACTATGTTTAGGAAAAATATTATTAAATGTGAGTGTAAACTTTTAAAGATTAGGTAGGTAGTTATTGAATTGTCTGAAGTATTTAATGTGCTTTAAAGTAGACACTGAAGTGCTTTAGAATGAAATCTACGTGTAAATTGACAGCCTCCGAATACTCTGCTTCTCACCCACCGTTTCTGATAACACCTCCAAGGTTTAGTTCTCTTCTAAAAATGTGAAGTCGAAGCAGATGGAAAAGCAGCTGATACATATTTATATGTATGTATCTGTTTATAAACTGTAAATGAGTGTGGGTTTTGTACCCTGCCACATTCACGTGTCAACAGTTCTCTATAAAGAGACTGTGTCTCCAAAAGGGGGGAAAACAGTGGGAAAAAGTTCTTAGGAAAATAGTTTCCTCTGTTTTAGATACGCTCTTAAGATACCAGGCATACAGTTCAAGAGAGCAAGCCAGCAAATAGCTTCTTTTGTAGGGACAGATGAATCCGTAGTGTTTTGTGAAGCAGAAATGGACAAGTAGCCTCTCTGAAGTTACTTCTCCTTCCTATTTTCAGTAATATTCAACATTGGTAGCTATAAATATTATGAATACGGCGAGATAATCTGCCTTTGTAGACAGAGTTGGCACTAAATCTAAATTCTTTCTTAATTATACAGAGAATTTAATAATACATGAAACATGGTTATTTAGATTTTTTTGAAAGCTTCCCTAGGTTTTCCCATCTTAACTGTAAAAGATAACTTTCATAAATTCTATAAAACTTTGTCACAATTATTATGTGTCACCTCAAGTCAAGGGAAAGCTGTCTGATACGTACATACGTGAATATATATATATATATACGTATGTATATGTTTGTGTTGTATTTATATGCATTGTATGTGTATATAAATGTATCTGTTGTAATATATATATATATAAAATATATATATATTGTATCTACCAGAAGCACGATCACAGAAGCACACATGAAAATACCATTTTCTACAGTAAGTTTTGGCAGCTTCTATACAATAGAGGCACTCACTACACCACACCTGGTCGCTTTTAGAAATGAATCTGATGTTTAAAGCATAACTCATTTCTACAAGAGAAAATATGATTTATGATAACTCAAGACACCAATCTGACCAGAAGCACATTCCATTTAAAGTCAGCTTGCGACTAGTCTATGAGAGCAATGCTCCACACCGTGTCTGTGGAGCCCTGCCTTCTCCAGTGGACAGCAGCATGAGCCCTGTGAGATGAACGTGTTAAAAGATGGTTGATTTATGACAGAGTTGGAGCCTTTCTTCTTTTGAAATACCTGACTTCGTACTGGTGTTCTGTCCTTTTCCTCTCCAGCATTACCATCGCTCGTTTGCATGTGTGTTTTGACATTGCTTTGGTAACCCTGAGGGCTGATGGAATTCCCTGTGTCTCTTTTCACAGAGGGTGACGAGACAGGAGTGATGGACAGTCTGCTGGAGGCCTTGCAGTCAGGGGCTGCCTTCCGGGACAGAAGGAAAAGGACACCGAAGCCGAAAGGTGAATTCTGTGCTTGTTTCTTTCTAGGGAACAGTCACAGGGAAGAGAAGTTTCTCCCCTAATTCTATTAAAGTCCTATGTCACGACTACAGCGCTGTGGGCCATAATTGTTCCTGAGTTTCCTAAGTTTGCTTAATCCTTCACAGAGACAGATGTCACAGAGAGATGCATTCCAGTTGGCTGGTGTCGGTAACACATTAACAAATGAACGCACTGAACCTAGAAAATCCTGATTAGTGTGACAGGTCTCATCTAAAGAACCATATGTACATTGTCCCAGTAGAGTTTGCTGGAGCACAGATAAACTGGAAGGAAAAGTCATAGCAGAGCATTGCTGCTCCAAGTATTTCAGGGCACTGAAGCACTGAGTCGTCGCTAAGAATACCTAAGCTTGGAAAACTCATGTAATACTCTTTTACTTCTTAAGTTGAACATGCGTCTATATTAAATTTCTCTCTCTCTCTCTCTCTCTCTCTCAGCAGATATTCGGCAGAGTCTCAGTCCAATGTCTCAGAGGCCTGTTCTCAAAGTTTGTAACCATGGTAATAAACTTTATGCATAAATTGCATGTTATTCTTATCTGCTTTTATCCTGTTGGTCTATGAGTTTTGCTCTGATGCTATTGGAGTTCTCAGGTTCCAGGATAAGTAAGATAGTAAAACTGTGCAGGTGTGTATCTTTGCTCTGAGATTGGGCTCAACCTTTCCATGCTGCATTATTGCTTTGAGTTGTTGCTTCAGTTTTTCTAATAAGGTTGCAAGTAGATGTTTTGTCAAGAGTGTTGTTAGAGGTTACATTTGCACATTTCTGAACAGTGTCATCCAGCGCACCGTTTTAAAGCAATGTGATTTTGTGGTAACTGCTTTTAAGTAGTGGATTCACTGTGCATCAAGACACATGTGAAGTCCTGAAACCTGTATCCATTCCCCTGCCTTATCTGTCAGTGCAGTGACAAATACTTCCACATTCATTTTGGACAAACCATCAGTACTGATCAGCTGCATATACTGTTACAATGGGATGACCACAGTTGTAAACTGAACTGCCTTCATCTCTCATGTTTACCACAGACTTGGATCCCAAATGAATGTTGCCCACTCACCTGCATTTTCCCTGTCCTCTATTTGGGAGTCCACCGTACACAGACTTGATCTAATTCATTTAGTTTCTGTTCTGTCAAGTTCTCTGTTAATTGGATCCTGCTTACCATATGTAGTCAAAACCATGTTGATCTTTTGTGAGTCCTGTTGGCTCACAGTGAGCTTGTCATCAAAGTTTGCTGAATTTGACAAAAAAAAAAAAAATACCGGACAAATTTTATTTGAAGCTTTCTTGAGTGATTTTCTATAAGTATTAAGATGTGACTGAGGAAGTGTATGCCATGCTTCTAACTAATCTCAAGGAGGTAAAGAAAAAGAAAAAAAAAACCCACAGGGGTTTAATGATTGCCTAGTAGTTATGTAGTCATAGTATTTTAGTAAATGCTGAAGAAATGACCAGAAAGATGAAATCTATAGCAGAATTTTAAATAGGTCTTTCAACTTTTTAAAGTATGCTTTGGCTTTTGATTTGTCTTTCCTGTTCTAACAATGGCAAGAGAAAATGGAGCAAGCAAGGTTCATTATGGGTATTATGTCATTCCAAGTCTTAGCTTGTGATCTTACTCCATCATGGCTTGCAGAATTATAAAGTATAGAGCATGTTGAGAACCTGAACTTTAGAGATGATTTTCTTTAGCAGAAAAGTGAACGGAAATCCACAAAGGCTGAAGATATCTCCGGAGGACAGAGCTCCTGACAGCCCTGTGACCATAATTAAGTTCTCTAATTCCTACCACACTTCTTTTTAATCACATATAGGCACTCGAGAATTTTCAACTAATAAAAGTTTTTTGTTTTTGCACATTATTTTTAAAGATAAGTTTGGTCATTTGTATTTATTTCTACTTGGTTAAAAATATGAAGAAGAAATAATAGATAGCAATATAAAACCACTAAAGACAATTTATTATTAGAAATTAGTATTTAGTATTAGAAAAAAGGAGGGCATACCTCCTTTGGCTATTGTGTAACTTTTATAGTTACAACTCAGCTCCCATTGTAAATCATGAAAAAGAAAAAAGAAATAAAACCACTAAGCTTTGTGATTATTTTACTATGGTGGTTACTATGACAGCATTATAAGGATAATTTAAAATATGTATTTCAGATGCTATGAAGGCAAAAGCTATGTTAGGCACCTTTGCACACCAGCCTTGGGGAACTGAGTCCTTCTGTGACTGTAATGTTAATAAATGTTTGGGTGTAACTGCTCAGCTGTGGCTGCTTATAAACTGTGGTATTTCTGTTCATTATAGAAAAGCTGCTGAACATTGCATTCTTAGAATGCTAATATGTACTATCTTAATGCTTGGGCTATTGTGATAATTAAGCTAGGAGATTACACAGCAGCCAAAAGAAATGCACCACAACAATCAAAAATTCCTTTTCCTAATATTCATATAACCAATTAAGTTCTGTTTAGCAATTTTGGACTGACGTTTATTGTTTCTCCTTTACATTTCTGTCCAAGGGAAATGAGTCTAAATGACCAAACTTATCCTAAGAACAATGCACATGAATATAAACCTTTTTAGGGTTGATATTGAAAAGTCCAGAGGACCAGGACTATTTGTAGAATAAAATGATATTTTAGAGTTACTTGTATTCTTTCCAAAGGTACTTTGTGTACTTCATTAAAAATATTAATACTATAACTGATCTGTGATAGCAATGCAACATTGAATCTTTTTAACTTTTTAATTTGTTTCTATATGTTTTGCAATAATGCCAGATATTTAAATTTTCTGCAAGTATATTTGTTGAAGTTGACATCATAACTTATTTTTTATTTATAAGATTATTTGTAATTGTTTTAAGTTTCATAGCCTATTCACATTATTATAAATAATATAGAATAAACTGAGTTACTTTCTATAGCCAGAATGCTCTCTGTGTAGCCTGTTTACTTCTCAACATCCTTGTTTCCATGTCATAGTTGAAAGTAATCAAAAATGAAACAAATCTAGTAGCCTCCTTAAAGACATTCTTCCCAAATTGAGTCTTTTCTCCATGACATCAGAGTCCAAGTTCAAAGCCTGTTTTCCATATCACCTTGGAAAGAACTGTGTGACCAGTGTTTGTTCCTTCCCATGTAGGACCTGCTATCACTTGTAGCAGAAGATAAAGCTGCCTAGACTCCATCTCCAGGAGGCTCTGCAGCCTCTGGTGTGCTTTGCCTTTTGTTCACAGATGTAACCACTAGATAGCACTGTTTTGCTAGCCTTCAGCTTCCCAAAAGCATTCTTCAGGAATGGTGGCCACTTTCATTTCTTTTAATAAAACCACTGTGGAAACATCTACCTTAGGTTAACAAATGAATACCATTTATAAATATCATACAAGATGTGGGTTATATATAAACATATATTTAAATTACATATATATAAACATGTATCAAGCCACAAATACGTATATACACTCATATGTACTAAGTCACAAATTTAATCTCATTAGCTGCTGTTTTATACTTTTGTCTTCATATATTTTAATGACTATTTCTTGTTAATGTATTTTTAAAACCATAGCGGTTGTTCCAAACTCTCTCTGTAGATAGATAGATAGATAGATAGATAGATAGATAGATAGATAGATAGATAGATAGATAGATAGATAGATAGAGTTATAGATGGAATTCATTGAAATTACTTACAGGCAGCAGTCCAACTAATTCAACAATGACTGACTGTGAACGGAAAGTCTAAAAATCCATTAGTTTCTCAGTCCACAAGTCTAGATGTCTCAGCTAGTTTTCAGTATATGCTGCAATCCTGAGGAATCACTGTGAAGAAATGGACTTGCTGATTCAAAAATTGGTGAGAAAGACATCTGGATTAAAAGTCAGATAGATCTTTCCAAATTGGCAAAAGATGTGAAGACACTTGTGTCCCACCTCAGTGCTCGTCAAAAGGTGTCTTCAGCTGAGGAGTTCAGTAATCAAGTAGATAGAATGACCAAGTCATGAGCAGTTGTCCTCTTTCCCCGGCCAATCCTTTCATTGCCCAAAGTGGCCATGGTTACAGAGATTTGGATTATGCAAATGGACTTTCACTAAATGAGGCTGACTTGGCTACAGTTGCTGCTGAGGCAACAAGAGAGACCAACACTGAGCCCCAGACACGGGTGGCACTATTTCCTGTGTGACTAGCCAGTGACTTTGTGACAAGTTGACTAGATAAGACCACTTCCTCCGTGGAAACGGCAACACTTTGTACTCACTGGAGTGGTTATCTATTCTGGTTGAGGAGTTGCCTTTCCTGCACATAATGTTCCACCAAAGCCACTATCCATGGACTTAGAGAATGCCTTATCTACCATCATGGTATCCACACAGAATTGCTTCTGACCTAGGAATACAATTTATAGCCAGGGAAGTGTAGCAAAAGGTACACGATTTTACAATCCACTGGTCTCACCATGTCTCCACCATCCTAAAGCAGCTGGCTTCAGAAGGTGGAATGGCCTTTTGAAAACACATTTACAGCCCCAATTCCAATTAGCAGCCTGGAGGACTGAGCCAGTGTTATCTAGAAGGTGGTATTTGCTTTAAATCAGAGTTCAATATAAGGTACAGTTTTTTCTATATCCGTAATCCACATGTCCAGAAATCAAGGGATGTAAAAGAAAATAGTTCCACTCATCATCACTCCTAATGACCCACTAAGAAAATTTTTACTTCCTGTTCCTGTAACCTTTAGTTCTGCTGGCCTAGAGATTTTGGTTCCAGAGATAGCAGTGTTCCTTCTAGGAGCCACAACAAACATCCCATTGAACTGGAAGCTCAGACTTTCCCCTGGACACTTTGGGCTTCTAATGATGATAAACCAACAGGCTAAGAAAGGAGTAACAGTGTTTGGAAGGGTCAAAGATGCAGATTACTGTGGGGAAATTAGATTGTTTCTCCACAATGGAGGTAAGAGATATTATGTCTGGAGTTAGAGATCCTTTGGGGTGTCTCTTGGTGCTACCATGTCATATGATTGAAGTCAACGGGAACCAAAACAGCCTGATCCAGATAGGATGCAAAGGGGCACAGACCCATTAAGAATGAAGGTATGACTCAGGACCTACTGTGGTACTTGCCAAAGCCGTAGGAAATACAAGGCAGATAGGAGAGAAAAATAGTTACAACAACCAGCTGTTGCCACATGGCCAGGTACTGAAAAGAGAATTTTAATTGACATAAGTATTTCTGTCATATTTTAACAATGCATTTGTGCACATATTTATGTTTGCTTTCCTCAATTGCTTTATTGTGTGGTGCAATATCACTTGAGAATATTGATGGTTATCATATTTAAGTTTGAGATACTAAAATAATCTTCTGAACATTGCCACCTATTCTAAACTTATGTATTTGTAGCTTTACAAGGGATATCATGTTAGACATAATTATGACCTGGTTAAGTATATAATTAGATTGTGATTATATATCGGATAGTTATGTCCTGTATAGGCATCATTATGACCTGGTTATTGTTTTCATTTGGAAATTAATCACAACATCGGGGAATATTGTTGTGTATTAGTTGACTTATGATGGCTATTCTTGGTTGTGAGCTTGACCACATCTGTAACTAAAACCCAGATTTTGAGAGCACACCTGTGAGAGATTTTTGCTTAATTTCAAAAATGAAGATTCTAATCTGGATCTTGAGGCAGGAAGGCACACCTTTAGGTTCAAATCTATTCTGGCCTACACAATCTTCTGTAAGACCATAGAAGGACAATTTTTGCTCTTTGCCTCCTTGCCCTCACCTGGCATTAGAGCCTACTTCTTCAGGATTCCAGCATATGCTGAAAACCAACTGAGCTATCTAGACTTGTTGACTGAGCAACTACTGAATTCTTGGACATGCTATTCGCAGCCAGCCATTGTTGGATTAGCTGAACTACAGCCTGTAAGTCATTCTGATAAATCCCTTCTATGTATAGAGAGAGATTTATTCTATAAGTTCTGCTCCTCTAGAAAACCCTAATACGCACACATTTATAAAGCCACAAATTTAATCTTATTAGCTACTATTTTAAATTTTTGTTGTCGTATCTTTTATTGACTCTGTATTGTTTATATCATCTTAAAGCCATAGTTTTAAACCTTGTAATTTATCTTTATATGCATAGCGCATCTCTTATTTTGGAATTTAAGAGAAATAACTAAATATCCTTAGGACTTTTGCACTAAAATACCTCAGTATACATTTGACCTCCTGATATAAAGAATTCTTTCTCCGGTGGCCATCAACATCAGTGAAATCTGACGTATGGCCAGCAATCTATCCCTTATCCTGTGCAGATCTCTACCAAAGATGTTTGGGTGACATCTTTTACTGTTGTCTTTCTTTCGCTTTGGCTTTGAAATCCTAGGCTGAAATTGAATTATTTATCCTTGATAGTCCACTATTTATTAAAAAAAACTATATTAAGTGTTCCTTTAGCACTTTGGATTCATACTCTAGGGCCATGACTATAGCTCGGTCAGTGACAGAGTGCTTACTTAGTATGTTCAAGACATTGAAGTGGTGGTTGGGAGTCTTATGCAATAGATGACTGATACTTAAAGGTTGGCTTAGTGGTGCAGGTACGCACCTGTAATTCTAGCACTCTCTTGGATTGCTTTCTATTGCTGTAATAAAAACCATGACCAAAAGTAACGTGGTAAGGAAAGGATTTATTTCTTCTCGTAGTTTATAGATCAACACATGGAAGTTGGGACAGGAAGTAAAAGCAAAAATCTGGAGTCAGAAGTAGAGACCCTGGAGCAAAGCTGCTTATTGGCTTGCTCTCCAGAGCTTGCTCAGCTTGCTTTCCACGTACCTCGGGACCACCCACACAGCTGTGGTACTACCCGCAGTAGGCTGGGCCCCCATGACAATACTTAGTAAGGAAAATTCCGCTAAAAACCTGCCCACAGGCCAATCTAATGGAACCACTCCCTCATTTAAGGTTCTCTTTTCTCAAGATGACTTTAGCCTATGCCACGTTGACAAAAAGCGAACCAATGCAATTGACCCCTTGTCAACTTTACACTCAAATATATCTCTGTTAACCCATAACATTTCCTTTCTTGCTTGTCCCCAGGAACTCCTGTTAATATTACAATATAAAAGATTTTAAAAGTTACGCAATCTTTAAAAAACTGTAAACATTTTAAAATTTCATTCAGCGCCGGCATCAATTGTCAGAGTAAAGCCTAAGTTTTACATCAGGGGGCTGGTCTCTGGGAAATCACAAACATTTATTCAACCCAGGCTGACCAGAAGTCACAAATTCAGAATTCAAATTATCACATCAATGACTCCTATAAAGTTTTTAGAAGGCTTTGAAACTTCAAAAGCCAGGCCCCCATCTAAGTTTCTATCAGTACTCTTTCTTATCTTCCAGACTCCTACAGAATAACCCATGGAGTGCTGAGCACTTAACCACTTTTCCAGCCCCAAGTTCTGACTACTTCCACAATCTTCCACAAAACAACACAGTCAAATTTGTTACAGTAATTGCCTACTCTCTGGTACCATTTTCTATTAGTTTCTTTTTCTGTCACTGTGATAAAAACTATGACCAAAAGCAACTTATGTTTGGGGGAGGGTTTAATCATCTTCCAGTTTATAGACCATCATGAAGAAAAATAAGGGCAGGGATTCAAGGAAGGGCAGAGCCCCTGGAAGTGGGCACTGAAGCAGCAGCCATGGTGGACCCTTCTTACTGGTTTGCCTTCCATGGCTTGCACAGATTGCCTTTTTAAAAAGATTTATTTATCTATTTATTTATTTACTTATTTATTTATTATGTATATAGTGTTCTGTCTGCATGTTTGCCTGCACACAAGAAGAGGGTATCGGGTCTCATTATAGATAGCTGTGAGCCACCATATGGCTGCTGGGAATTGAACTCAGGAGTTCTGGAAAAACAGTCAATGCTCTTAACCTCTGAGCCATCTCTCCCAATCTGCACAGGTGGCTTGTATATCCCAAGACCTCCTGCCCATGAGTGGTACTTCCCAAAATGAGTATCATTCATTAACTATGAAGATGCCACCACAGACTTGGCTGCAGACTAGTCTGGGTGATGCAGTCACTGATTTGAGGGTCTCTCATACCATATGACTCTCACTTGTATGGAGTTGACAAAAAATAAAACAAATAAATAAATAAATAAATAAAACCAGCTAGCACTCAAGAGACTAAGGTAGTATGCAAGTTCAAGGTTCTTTCTTCAAGAGAAAGAAAGAATGGATAAATCAAAAACACCTAGTCAGTCTAGTTCGTGATCAACTGGTAGTAATTTCTGTTCATTTGCTACATGCTAGGGTACATATACAAAATTTTGACGAGTACAGAATGTCAGAAAGATTAACTCAGACTTAGCTTCAGCATTTCAGGTGTGGTTTCCAAGTGAAAACAGAAATAATGCAGAGCCTGAAAGCAGGGTGCACCCTAGCAGCAGTGTGTGCACCTTCTCAGCAGGGCCCCTCTGAACCCCGATGAACCTGAGGATCTATGGTTTCTGTTAACATTCTACCTTCCTCTAGGATGTCAACATGGTTCTTACCACATTCCTTTCAGTACCTGCCTTCCATGGGTTCTGTAGAGTGGAGTCAGGGATGCCTGTGTTATTCTCTGTAATAGCCCAGTACCCTGCTGGATTGCTGGTCAGAGCATAGATGTTAAAAAAAGAACATGTCACATGAATAGACTTTGTCATGTGTAGGCTAGAATGGAACAACTAATGCTTACTTAGGAGCATAATCAAGTCTCTGAATGCTCCCTAATAAGTGAAATTTAATATACCAAGTGCTCATGCCCTCACGGTGAGTACAAGTAACCTCTTCTCCTCCCTTAAATGTTGTTTTTCATCATAAGGAGATATTTGACCACCACTGGTCTGAACTTGAAAGGCTGTTGGATCACATGTGAAAGGTAGAATATAGTCTTGATTGGATTTTCCCTGAGAAGGAGGCTCAGGGTCCTTTTAAACCCTTTCCTAATGTAGTCGTGAATGTTTAGCATTAAAATGAAGGAAAGATTATATCTGCTGATGGAAACAAGCGATTAAGTCCAAACCTAGAGAAGATATCAAGTTACTCTTTCAAAGCATAATAAAAATTTAAAAGCATTTTTAATGAAAAGCTTATATTCTGAATTAGGGGTTCATGAATTATCTGGTTGGTTGAAAGTAAAGGGTCACATAGAGAAGAGCAACATTGAGAATTTGTTGCCAGGCCAAGGGATTTGGACTCATATCATATTTGAATAGTGAACATAGAACTGAAAGAACAGGGAAAGGAGGAAGGGAAGCATTCAGAAGGTCCTTTCGGTGAACTGGGCAAGGGAGGGGAAGTGTCACTGGGTATTCTAAGACGGGAAGAAAGAGTTGGCCCTGGGACAGTGCTAGTCTTTTATAAGCCAATGAGTTGTCTAATGATGAACCTTTATAACAAAAGAAGAAACCCAGGAGAAGTAGACACGGTGGAGAATGAGAAAGAAGAGAGAGAATGGCAGGAAACGTGCAAGGAGGAGGATCCCCTAGGAGCTGGCCAGTAGTGCTTGTCTGCAGAACTTGATCACAGACAACATGAAGGTTTAAACAGTTGTAAGGGCTCAGTGATCCTGTTTTCTTTCCTTAACTGTTTGTTTTCTCTGTCACCTAGGATACACCCCTGTTGCTAGTGTTTTTCCAAGTATTGCAGATCCTATCATCCTTGGGTATTTTTCTTCCTTTTGTGACAGAGGCTACAAATGTGATTGTTGAGTCACCCCCTCATGGTGCATCTGCATGTGATTTGATTGCATCCTACTTAGTTGGTTTTTCTTTTCATTAAGAGGTACAGTAGTATTTTTTTTCCCCAGTTAAATGGATAGAGAGTAATCAGTAAAGATTTTTACAAACTATATGCGATTAAAAACCCTAATGATAAAACTATTTAACTGTGACAAAATAAGATAAAACATAATCAAAATTTTAGGCAAACAAGTATTACACATTTTTAGTGAACATCCATAACCTAAACAAAATTTTGCTATATTATCTTTACAGTAAATCAGTTCTTAATAGCCTTAATTTGGATTTGATTATCTATTTTTACACTCCCACTTATATATGGAGCTTTGAGAGATTTTTATAGAAATAAGATTGTATTGCCTCTAGGCACAGCTGCTCCGCCACTCTTCAAGATTTGAAGTCAGAATTAAATGTGGAGCCAGTTAAATATCTTTGGATTAGCATATTTCACTGCAAAATAGCTCAAAGGGAGACATACAAGTCAGGGTTTGTGTCTGTTCATCAAAAACTTCCATCTACAGCCACCCTTAGCCCTAATCCACACAGTCGTGGGTCCCCTTACTGCTCTACCTTTCCTTTCCTTCAGCAGCAAGAATGTGGCCTGGGGTAGAATTAGGAAATCACAAAAGATTTTCAGGGGTGTCTACTGAGTGCTAACTATCTATTGGCTTCTTTAAAAGCAAGGAGCCCAACAGGAAAAGAGTCCCTGCCAAGAGTGGTAGATGGTGACAACATCCACTTCTATTTCTTTTATTTAATATAAGAAAGAGCATAAGGAACAATGTAGTGAAATTGTATGATTTCACTAAGTATTATTGGCTTATTTGCTTGAGAAGATTTTTTGTTCTCTTGCTGATGAACTTGTGCCTGCTTAATAACCTAAGAAAGGGAGCTATTAAAATGCTAATTGTTTTTGACACCTTTATGCTTGGGCTTTCAAGCAGAATTAAATGTTACTTGTAACTGTCAAAAAATTAGATATTTTAAGTTTTTTTTTTAAGTCCAGGAACATAAACCAATTTGGGTGCTTTTCAGATTTTGTTCAAATATCAGTCTCTTATATTTACTATGGAGTCAAGCAGAAGAAGAAGAATCACACCAGCAGGGCCCCTGCCAAAGCAGGGATGCACTGGGGAGACAGCAAAGGCCTTTCTTCTCTAATTTTATAGTCAGGGCAGGGCAACCTTTTGTCATAGTCATTATCAGGCAGACTCTTAAGCATGAGCAGCCCAGAAAACTCTCAAGTAGTGAAGATTTCAAATTGTTTTCAAAGGCCATTTATGCAGGAAACAGCAAATGTGTCTCGAGTAATGAGCATTCACAAATGTATGCTAAAGCCTGGACTAAATTGAGTGAAAAGAAAATGAGCAACCATTGTATAAGGAAAATAATGTCCTTGACTTCCCTGAGATTGCTGTCGTGATTAACATGTCTCTTCTGTTTGTGTTCCATAGTGGGCTGTGATTATGGTAATCTCTTAAAAATTTGGCCCATTCCAAATCCCTCCTTTTTCTTGTAATAAGGTTCAAAATGTGGCTTATAAGGAGTCTATGAATAGATGTTAGAGAGTCTCTGAACTCTACTTTCATTTAACTGTTAAATTTGGATTTTCCCCCCTTTGGATATGAAACGATCTATTGATTTTACCAAATTTCTCACAATGCAATAGTTATTGATTTTGTTTGATTACTATTTCATTACTTTTTCTGAGGAGATTTAGAGAAATTTCTATCCCAGATAGAGCATTCACAGACCAAAGAAACTGTTGGAAGGAGCTCTCAGTCAGACTGATGATCCCATATAGAAGGGAATATTAATAGACCCTTCTCAGAAGGTTTCTCAGGTCGTGATTGCAGATGCCCTGGTTTAAAACAGTGCCCGTATACAACCAACAGGAAACAAATTACGGATATTACAGATTGATAATTTTGTATGTAAAACTTAGAGGAAGTTGTTTTGTTATACTGATTTGCTGTTTAAAGACTAAATTTTCATTGGCATAGTAAAAAAAATGTGAGAATATGTTAAATATCTAGCAGATCTACAGTTGTTGGGTTAAACACTGAAGACCCATTGGAAGAGTGGGACTGTAGAGCAGGCTCGCTGGGTGAGTTTAGAGTTTAGCACTGTGCTCTCAGTCCCACTGGCAAGAAGGTGTGTGTGCAAGCTCAATGCCGTTTAGATGTAATAGGTAAGGAAAGAAACCAGAGGAGGAGTAGTGTCATTGAATCTACCTTTCCTGTCCATAGAAGCCAAGAGAAAGAACAGTCACCACAGCCCCAAAGGTCATATCAGCAAGACTGAATGAGTAGTAGGTGGGCTGTATAGAAGGGCACAAAGATAGGACTGGCAGGACAATGGAAGTAGAACCATGCCACCTAAGTGGTCGGAAGAGGAAAACGTATAAGGGGGTGCGTGTAAAGACTAATAGTTAGGATTGGAGAGGTGTGTATGCCTGAGAGTCGCCCTTTCTGCGGCAAGTATTGCCTGCTTTGTACTGCCTTTATAGTGAGAAGCAAAGATGCTATGAAGGTAAGAAGTTGAGATTCAATAGCAAGGGTGAAGCTCCTGACGACTTAGCCGTGAGGGCTGATAGGCCTTGGGCAGTACAAAGGGAGGATGTTGCACTAGAAGTGGAAGTAGCTGTTTATAGAGGAGAGTTCAGAGGTCTCACATATCATATTGATTTCCCCTGAAAACTAGGATATAAACTCTCTTCCTGGAAGTGTGGGAGGAAAAGATCGTGAAGGATGATGTGTAACCTCTAGGGAATGTGGAAGAAAATCAATCAGGAAGACAGAAGATAATTTTTGCACTGATAGTCTGGGGGGAAAGAAGATGACTGCTTGTGTAGCAAGAGTTCCGTGTGAGGGCTGAGAGGAAAAGATGCAGGCAGGGTGCTTCTCAGACCCTGTAACCAAGGGCAGCCTGTCCTCCATGGCCGAAAGGCTCTGACAAACTCCACACATGACACAGAACTCTGGTGGCCGTGAGCAGATGGAGAGGGATTAGCACACAGACCCACAAGAGTCATTACAGTTTTAGAGGGTATTTTTATTTAAAATTTGTGATCATTTAGGGAAATAATGAAACCTTTTGGAGCATCACACATGAATGTGTGGTTTGGCATTGCTTTGTACTTGTGTCGCATCTGTGGATGGCATTAGAGCAGGAATAGTGGGGACCTGAATGTCGCTGGGTTTCTTCCAGGCATGCCCCAACTACATTATCTGAGCTCTTGAAGAAAATGGCACTTGCAGCTAAAGTGCTTATTGCTGGGACACCTTTAGCTTTACTTTGATATTTCATCTATTTTATTTTCCTTCATTAAATGTAAGTAGCCAAAGATAGAGAAACCAGTTTTCAAGATTGTTGTCCATATAAAAAGTATCCAACCCATCCCCCATCCACTCCTCCAAGAGGTCTCCCATGGGGAATCAGCAAAGCCTGGCACATTAAGTTGAGACAGGACTGTGCCCCTCCCCCACTGCATCAAGATTGAGCAAGGCGTTCCACCGTAGGGAATGGGCTCCAGGGATCAATCCTGGTTCCACTGACAGGGGCCCTTCAAACAGACAAAGCTGCACAACTGTTGCCCACGTGCAGGGGGCCTAGTTCGGTCCTATGCAGGCTCCACAGCTGTCGGTCTAGAGTTTGTGAGTTCGCAGGAGCTTGGTTCAGCCACGCCTGTAGATTTCTTCTTCATGACCTTGACCCACCTTGTTCGTATTTTCCCTCCTCCCTCTCTCTTCAACTGAACTCCTGGAGCTCGGCCTGGTACTTGGCTGTGGATCTCTGTATCTGTTTACATGGAGTTACTGGATGAAGGCTCTATGAGGACAGTTGGGTAGTCACCGATATGATTACAGGGGAATACCAGTTCAGGCACTCTCTCCACTATTGCTAGTGATCGTAGCTGGAATCACTCTTGAGAGTCAAATAGTTGGTGATTTGAAATCTCAACTAGTGCATTTAATTTTTTAAGTCCCCTTTCTGTTACAGTAGAAAATCTTAAAATAATAAATTTATTAAGGAAAAAAGTTTATTTTGGCTGTTGGTCAGCGTGTATTGACTTTGTTGAGGCACATGCAGGAATACATGGTGGAGCAAACTGATCACATTGTCATCAGAACACAGAAAAGAGAAAAGGCTTTGGCCTCACGACGATCACTTTTAAAAACATCTCTCTGGTGACTTAAGGTAGACCTCACCTCCCAAGACATCTACCTCCTCCCCTATTCCAGCAGGGCCACACTGGGAACAAGCTCTTTCCCACAGGCAGCTTAGAGGCTAGTTCAGATCCAAATAGTTGGATTGATCCTGGCATATGATTTAACCTTTAACTTTATTTTTAATTGAGCTCTTTTAAAATTAAAATATACCATGTACCCCATATGTTGTCTGGGAAACAAAAAGTTTGAGCATACAATGTATACCACATCTGAACATGCTAGTTTCTCTCTACTCGTCACACGTAATCTTTCTTCCAACATGTCTGTCAGTAGAAGAAAATGTTAATTTTTAAACACATTTTTAGAGCTTTGCTGCACAAGTATACTAATAAGCAAGATTAAAACTAATTCCCTTTACTATAAATAGTTCCTTACCTTATTTAAATACATGAATCAGTGTGATCTCTTCAATAGAAAAAAATATACCTGAAAATTAAAAGATTATATTATGTAAAGAACTCAGAGCACAAGCAGGAAGATATTGAGATCCCCAGTATCATATAAAAAGGCTGGGCAGTGCCTGGAACCTGTATTCCTAATACTTGGGATGAGGGTGAAAGGAGAGATTGGAAACAAGTGGGTCCCTGTATCTAGCCAAGCAGCCTAGCAGAGTCCCTGAGCCTCAGTGAGGTTCAGTGAGAGACCCTCTCTCAAACAATAAGGATGGAGAGCAATTATAGAAATACATCTGAAAGCAAACTCTGGCTTCCACATGCATGTATGCTTGTGGACACTCCACACTCACAGGCACAAACACACACACACACACACACACACACACACACACAAAAGGCTACAAAACTTCTTTTAAATACAATAATAAACTCTTAACTTTCCCCCTTGGGAGTCACAATAATGAAACCAGGAAAAATTGGGGAAACAAAACAACCTAAGTTTAACTCACATGACAGCGACGTTAACTTGAAACAATAGTATATTACAGTGGAAAGAATAGACACTATGGCACAGCAAGGAATGGTCTATGTCACTAACGAGACGAACGTGTAAAAGATACTGCCACTTTCATCTTGGGAAATTTGTTCCAGCTTCTCCCTCTCCCTTCACTCTGCGCAGAGCCGTACAGTAAGCATCCATTTGGAGAGACCCAGGTTGTGAGATAGTAAGGTTATCCTTTTTGATGAATAATGAGGAAACTGGTTGTTAACTGTTGGTAGAGTGTTTACCTAGCAAGCAGTAAGCCTGTGGGTTCCATCCCTAACATCTAATAAGGATTGTGCATGCTTGTAATCCCAGCACTCAGAAGGGTAAGAAGGATCAGAAATCTAAGGTCATCTTCAGCTTCATAATGGGTTCAAAGTCAGCCTAAGCCACATGAGACTCTGTCTCAAGGAGAAGAGGAAGGGATAAAAGTTACCCCAAATTCCTTTTGCTAGGTATCTGCCTCCCTTCTTCCTAATGGACACTATTGTACTTTTTGTTTCTCTTTGTTTTCTCTTTCCCAGTAATCTATAAGCCCCTAAAGAGACCTCCTTTAGACTCTAGCCCTCAGATTACTATTTATATGCAATCTAAAAGCTAAATTGCTCTTCAAGGTGCATTCCTGAGGAACGACAGGGGATAAGAGTGCAGTAATGACTGTGTCCCTTGCTCAAGACATATCTGTGCTTTTGCATATAAAATAGTCCTCCAACCTTTGTGTGTATCTATAGAGAACATTGGCCATTGATTTGGCAGCACACTTCTGAGTTCTTTTTCTCTTGTCACTCTTAAGCTGAGAGAAAACCATAATAGAAACGAGCCTAGGGAAACGTCAAGTACCACTTCACTGTTTCTGCCTTTTGGAGCAGAAGCAGCCTTCCAGGGGTACATAAGAACTTGATGGCCATCTCTATCTGCTGGATCCTGGTAAGCAAGAGAATGGAGTGAAATTAGCATTTGAAACATTGGTGTTAGTTACACAATCATTGACTCTTTTGTAGAGAAAAGTGACTTTTCATATACCACAGTGATCTGCTGAAAGCCAGGGATACAGCTGGTATTGGCTGGGACTGCGGCTTAGAGGGAAATAACAGCAGGACTGCTTGTTAGTGCCCCAGATAAGGGCGTACATACTAAGTACTGTCTCCTCTCTAAAGGTCTGTACATTGAAGTAAGCACCGGCATGCATTAAGGGAAGCCACAATGTCTCATGGATTCCCAAATAAACTAGGATTTATAACTGTTGGCCACGATGCACTTGGTGTGAAGTGACAGCATTTAGCTTAAACAGCTTTACCATTTATTAGCAATAATATTAGAATAAATGATAATGATCATTAAGTTCTATGTACATGATCATTTAAATAATTATGCCTGCAATCTTCTTCTATTAGTCAAACCTCTTTGGGGTAATTAGTCAAAAAAAGCTGCCTTATCCCAGTTTCTAGAGGAATAGGAAAATGGAGACACACTGGAAATGCTAAAGAATAGACCAGCTCGTCTCCCATTTGCTCCTCATCTGCTCTGATGTCACAATCTTAAGGTTAAAAGATCCTGGTAACTTTTTATCTTGAAATATGATGATTGGGTCTATTAAATTATCCATACATACTTTTTCTATTAAAGCATTTATGTAACAGAAAATATTATTATGATATGCAAATAAAAGTATAATCCTGGTTTGCTAACATACCACACTTAAGCAAGAACTAGTAAATTCTGTTCGAAGTTAGTTTTGAACATGTTAATAGCATCTTGTTGTGTTTAGTGCTGACAAGCCAGTAACGCGGGACCTGTACAAACTCAAGGATTATAGGCAAATAGCTAACGTGTTCTGTTAGCAGTCTTCTCACTACACCGGAACACGGAGCTGCTCTAAGGAGGTCTTACACTGTGTTTAGTAAGCCATGGAGATAGTGTTATTTAATCCAAGGTGTCATTCCATAGCTTTAAGCTTGGTCCTCCTCGGGTCCTGAAGGACAAGGAATGATCAAAAGAAAGCAAAAAGCACTTAAAATTTATTGTGATTTGGCATGTTTGCATTTGCAGATGTGCCTGCCTTTTTTTTTCTTTTTCTTTCTTTCTTTTTTTTTTTTTTTAATGAGACAACAGAATAAGTGGAGGCCAGGATATTAGGGGAGAGCTGATCTGGTTGTACAGAGCAAAGGCAGGCTCTGTCAGACCTGTTGCCACACTGTGACCTTTGGCAGCCACTTCCTCTCTCATCAGTCTCAAAGCTTTCATCACTTCTTAAACACTGGCCTTTTTGTTTGCTGCTCTCTTACGGGAAACTGGACACGGCCTACTACTCTCCATTCTATTAACCTACTTTCTCCTCTTCCACGGATCTCAATTGTCTTCCTCCTGTCTAAATATAAAAGACACAGTCTGCTCAGGGCGAGTAATGGAGTGAGGTATTGGAAGTCTGTGAGGCTAGGGACTGCCTTGTAGAAACTTGGACTATGTCCTAGAAATGAGCTCTGTCTTCTATACATTTGTATGTTTTAATTATCAGAGAGGGCTTTGAGAATGACTTTTTAACCTGGCATATTCTGGTCACTTTCCATAGCCGGCTGGCAGCCTTCTCCCTACTGACAGCCTTCTCCCCATGGTGGTTCATGCCCCTGAGCCCCTACTTATCTGTTTTAAAACTTTGATTCTGACAGGCTTGGTGGTGTATATCTTTAATCTCCACAGCCAGGGCAATGTCTATGCGCTGGAGGCTGGCCTGGACTACATTGCTAGTTTTAAGCCCTCCAGGGCTACATAGTAAGACCCTGTTTCCAACCCTCCCCACCCCAAAAAAGGGGGGCCTTGTTTCTGCCTCAGTTGCAGTCCCATGTGGTGTAGTCACGTGTTCTCTTTTTACCCAAACCTCCAATCCTATCTGTAATCTCATCTAGTTTACATGAAGCTCTTCTTAAGCCCTGTTTTCATCATGCAAGAAATACAAAATCCTATTTCTCAAACGAGTGATAGGAGACAAACACACGCATTCTTGCATAGTGAAACTCCCTCTGTTTCACTAGATTGCTTGGCAGTGTGTATTTGATTGCTCTGCAGATGTTTAGTTTGATTTAAATTCTCCATATAGTCTCTAGCTTCTTCCCTCATGTTGTGCATATACTTTAAATGAAGAAAACATACATATGGAAAAGTGCATAATTCCTAAGTATGAGGCATGATTAAGGTTTGCAAAATGGACTTAACAGTGGAACCAGCATGCAGATCGAAACAAAAATAGAACTACAGTAGCTCCTTCCAACTCCTCTCAGCCAGTGCTTCACATTCCAAATATACCTGACTGCGCTAGTATAATCTACTTTTAGCTTATGCTTTATATAAATAAAACAATATGCTGCATAGCCATGTTGTTATATGAAGTTGCAATTCATTCATTCTTCTGTGTGGTATTTTACTATACAGAACTATTTATATTTTTTTCATATTAGTAGCTATGTTTCAAGCTTTGGACTATTACAAATGCTGCTGCTCAGAACTCTGTTATTAGATGTGTTCTTTGGTTCTGTCAGTTATTTAGGAATGTAATTACTCTTCCATTGGGTTTGTGTATATTGAGCATTTGGAAACATCACCCACGAGTTTCCCACAATGTTGTGCCAAGTATATACTTCTATGATCAGGGCATAAGAATTTCAGCACTCCAGGTAAGATATATCATTGTGATTTTGATCTGCGTTTACCTAACAAGTAACTTGAGTATCATTTTATAATTTGGCTAGCTTTGCTAGAAGTACTGTCTTCCCATTTTTCTGGGAAAGTACTCTGCCACTAAGCTAAACTATATCTCTGTACTCCTATTGAGAATTCTATCAAAATACACATGCCAAACATATAGTTGAACGTCTCTATGTCACTTTATGTGACTATTAAAATCCACATAACAATACTTCAGTGAGGGATTTAAGAGTGGTTGGCCTACAATGTTAACATTATAAAACAACTGTGTTATCAAATTCCCCACCTGCTTATCCTGCTCTATTAAAATCGCCTCAGTTCACCTGTTTATTATCTTGTCCTTGTACCATAATAGCAGCCATATGGTAGCTATCCTCATGCTTCTCTGGCTACACATTGACTCTACAAGAATATCCTAGAAAAATTAACTCTTCCATGGTAAATCGTCAGAAAACAATTTTTGTGGTGAATTTATATATGAATGACTACATAGAAAAAGCAATAAGCAAATTGCCATGTTTGAGGATTGATCCTTCCAACTCTAAGTCTGATACACATTCATTACACTTAATGGTTGCTGTTAATCAAGAAATATTGCTTGAATGTGGTACAATATCTTCTCAAATCTGCTTGTAGCTCATAAACACAAATCAGGTAAACTCCTAATGTAACTCACTTATGATATGTGGGTTTAATCTTATAGTAAATTTGAATTACTTTTTCCTGTTTATTAACATGTACTAGTATGACACATGGTTCATTAACATGTACTAATATGACATCATTCTATTTACGTCATGAGACAGATCCAGAAGAGAGATACATAGTTGCCTCTAAATGATTGTTTTATTTTTTTGGCACACAAAATTTTATATTATCTTCCACAAATATTTCAGAATTGTACTAATTATGATAATCTTGAGTTAACAAGAATTGATATGAAGTAGAAGCTAAACTAACCTTTAAAATGTGATTCTATGGAAGTGCGGCTAAGGGCTGGGGCTAAGGGTGTATGTATCCCCAGGTCCCTCCCTGGATGTATTTCTTCCTCAGGATACAGTATTGGACTACATAAATACTTAATATACTTCCACATTTAGAATGTTTATGCTTTTGTAGATTGAGCATCCTTGTTTGATTAACATTTATTTATAATCAAGACCTAACAGGTATGCCCAATCTGAGGAAGTCATCATGAAGTGGAATATGGCTGTGGCTGAACACAAAATCATGAACTTCCTTGAAGCATTATGATATTCTTTAATTTTTATAACTCAGCTGCACGGTTCATTTTGCTTTGTTTTTCGGGACAGCATTTCTCTGTAGCTTTCGAGCCTGTCCTGGAACTCGCTCTTATTCAACTAGCCTTGAACTCACAGAGACCCTCCTTCCTCTGCCTCCCAAATGCTGGGATTAAAGGCCAGTGCCACCACTGCCTGACCTTGAGTGGTTCTTAAGCTTGATCTTGGTGTGTGTCGATATTGTGTCCCAATGCCAATGGTCTGACAAGCCCCTGAAATGTTCCATTCGGTGTCTGGGCTTTTTCAGTTGCTGTGTTTAACTATTTGTGCCACTTATAGATGCCACCAACTGTTGTGTCCTTTGTAATCAAGAATGCCCAATGAAAGTAAAGCATAGACTGAGTTTGTCTAGAAACCAGTTTAATTTAGTCTCTTCATTGTAGAAACATCTGTGAAGAGCAGAACATTTTAAAATCGGAAAAGAGAAGGTAAAGTTTACTGTTGATTCATTTGTAAACATTGCTGGCATTTTAAAATGTTCAGATGTGCTATATATAATTTAGCTGTGAGTATTTTTCAGAGAGCCTATATTCTTAACAGTGTTTGAATGATGCCCAGTGGATTAGAGTAAGGATCACTAAGTGTTCCTTAGCTAGCTTTCCTAGGGCTTGGCTTCTACATTGCCTCTAAAATTCTTACCACCGTAGGCTAGCAAACAGGAAGCATTCTGTTTTGTACATATTGTCGACTTGAGTAGGTTGGACTACGCTGCATTGCATCTAACCAGTAGCCTGAGATAGTGTACGTATGCAGGAAATCCTCACCATAGAATAACTTTCAGGATTTTTAACCATCTGACAAAATCTTTGCAACTTGCTAAGAAATTAAATATTTCTCCATCATTATTTTTAACTGACAAAATGTGAAGTTAAAAAAAAGAACAGAAATGAAGGAAAAAAGGACAGAAATTTTCATATTTCTCAACAAACTGTGCAGTCCATTAAAAAAAAGGTCAGAAACTTAAACTTCATTACCCCTCCGATTACTTCACTATATAAATTATATAAACTGTTATATTACTGTTTGTGATGGCTTTTCAATGTTACCAGCCAAAAACTAGGATTAATCCATATATGCTGCCTAACAATAATAAAATGGCATGCTACCAACTTTTGATGGTGTGGGTAGAGGTGGGTGAGTGAAAGTGGATATGGACCTAAACATCCGTGGTGCATAGCTGGGAACCCAGGTGGACTTGCACTTCCTTCCCCAGAGGCTTTGGGGAAGTAGCAACTTCTTGGATCTGTCTGTGTAAATACCCAGTCAACTCCATGCCACCTAGCAAGTTGAACAGTAAAAAGTCAATCTCACAAACTACGGTTGCTTTCCAGACCGCTTTAACAGCTCTAGTATATTTTTCCAGTGAAATTAACATATGAATCTTTTTAATAAATAACATGGAAGGCTTTCATATATTGATTTTTAAAAATTGCCTGTGTACCCCACTGATTTCTAGGAGGACTTCAAAAGGGCTTTCAAGATAAAGCATGTTGATAATCCTGTAATTACTACAGAAAATAAGCCCTGTATAAACGCAGGAGGCCGCCTGCTTGGCTGAGAACCTCGGTTCTCCATCTTTGGCATACAGCAGAATTACCTAGGGGTAGGATACAAAGATGCCAGATTTCTACAGGGTCGGTAGGTTTGTAGAGGGAGTGATAATTGGCCATCTTAAATATATTCAAGTGCTGCTTGTCTGGGAAAGATACTTTGAGAGCTGGCAATCTCGATCATCTTGTTTCTGCTTTTAGTATTTTGAATCATCATTGAGAATTTATAAAAATAGTTTTTCTTTGTAAACCATGTTCCAGCTATCTGATCATACACAGTGACAGTTCTGTTTTGTGTGTATGGATGAAAAGGTAATGATTTGGGTTGGAACATGGTTCAGTAGGTAAAGTCCTTGTCTCACATAGGCAACCTTCCCTTGGATCCTCAGCACTGACGTGGAAGCATGCTGCACACGTGCATCTTTAATCTCAGTGCGGATTAGGCAGGTATGTTTCTAGAGCTCACTGGCCAGATCACCTATACAGTTATCAAGTTCTGGGTTGAGCTAAAAACCCTGTCTTAAAAATTAAGTGGAAAGTGATTAAATATCCTGATGTCAGCTTCTGGCCTCCAACCACATGTCCACACAAGTACATTCTCACACACATACAACTAGGCATACATATACTACACACACAAGGGTGTTGATTGTGTTCCCGTACTACATACCCTGTGATCTCTGTCCGTGTTAGAAAACACAAGAGGTCTTTTTTATTTTATTTGTTTGCTTTACACGTGTGTGTGTGTGTGTGTGTGTGTGTGTGTGTGTGTGTGTGTTTACATGTGCCATGGCCTAAACGTGGATATCAGAAGACTTGTAGGAATTGAGGCAGTGAGTTCAGGGAACAAGCTCAGATTTTGTGGCCTTACCCACTAAGCCATGCCGTGGGTCCTCCCTAGAGAGCTTTTTAATAACACAGTAGATAGCCTCATGCCCACATATTCCGATTAAACTGTCATATGATACAGCTGGACACTATAGCCTTGACTCCCATTGTTTTTTAATGTGCTGATAGATTTATAAATCACTGATAGGGTAAAGACAGTAAACAGCCCACATTGTCACCACTAGTCAGATGATTTCATTTGTGGCTTCTTTCTGCTCCCTCCAGGAATGTTCCAAGACTTTCTTCTCTATGGTCCGTATGGTGTTTGTGCTTCTTCTGTGTTCTGTTTCACCATTTCATTCCTCTCAACTAACTTCTTCCTGATATTGATGAACCATTTCTCCAATCTAGCAAGGTCATTTTAAATTCGATATCTTTCTTCTAGAGCATTTAACCCTCACCCGACTCAGTATCATCTGCAAGTTTAATGAACAGATTTTCACTTTCCTAATTGAGACTGTGCTCATTAAGTTTTAATATTTTATAATTTTATTGAAAATTATTTCTACGATGTGAATGATACTGTCTTGGCTGTGCCCTCGCCATGAACATTTTCTTCATTATCAGTGAGCATTTAGTACTTAGAATATGTGTCATATTGAAACATTCTATGACTTCTAAATAATTGAAAACGAGCGCTGAATCTGACTCCAAGTCAATTAATTCTAATGAGAATGCACAGCGTACACAACACAGTATATATGTATTAAAATACAAAAATTAAGCCTAGGGCTCACAGTCCACTTGACTAAAATAAAGGTTAAAATCGGGTAATGAATATAACATTCTTAATAGAATATAACACACACTAAGAGTTCATTTGAGTAGTATTGAAGAATTGATAATAAAAGGTATTTGGAAGTTGGTTTAACATATTGGAAATACTACAAGTTGTTGACAGAGGCTGCTGTCCTGCCCCATCCCTCAGACATTCAGTCTTAAAGAAACACACAGAGGCCTACATTAATTATAAACTGGTTGGCCTATTAGCTCAGGCATCTTATTAACTAATTCTTATATCTTAAGTTAACTCATAATTCTTGTCTGTGTTAGCCATGTGGCTTCGAACCTTTTATTAGTGAGACATCCTCATCTTGTGTCCTCTACATCTGGGTGACGACTACAGACTCAGCCTTTCCTCTTCCCAGAATTATCCTATTCTGGTCACCCCGCCTATACTTCCTGCCTGACTATTGGCCAATCAGTTTGGTTTTGTTAAATCAAAACCAGTGACAAATCTTTACAGGGTACAAGGCCATTGTCCCACAGCAACAAGTGGCATGGAATCATTGTCCTCAGACCTGCCTGCTATGACTAACCCAGTACTGTATGGTAGAGTTTGTTTCTCTAAATGCAAAATTGTGTAGTTTTCATTCTCCATGTTTTATTTATTCCGAAAATGGGGCTTTACAAATTAGTATAGTTATTGCATGTCAGAGACAGTTAAAAGATTGAATTTGTGTCTGCAGTTGATAACTGATTAGTGGTAAAACTGGCATAGCTTGCGCCTGGCATCCCAGGAAAAAGCAGAGTCCCTTTCAGATGAGCTTGCCAGAAGAGTAATACCTCAGCACTGACCACTCCAGACACTGCTGGGGGCTGCATTTACATTGTTCAAGCCAAGGGTTAGAAAGGCCAAATAACTTGTGCAAAATTATAATGGTAACAAAAGGAGGGAGTTGAACTCAGATCTGTGATAACAAGTTCCGTACTATAAATCACTTCAATAAATCGCCAATCTATGAGTGCAAGCACAAGGGTCTTTTTTTCTGAGGTGAAAGATGCACTCGAAAACATCAGGAGAAGACACGGGAGTAGTGGGGTGGCTCTGGCTGTGCTCACTTCCTCTTGTGCAGAAGAGGGTAGGAAAAGTGAGCTCTGAGGCATGACCTGAGTATACGTGAACTAAGTAGATACAGCTGTGAAGATGTCTGAAGACAAAGACTGGACAATTTCCTCGGAAGACTTCTGAAAGTAGCTCTAGATTGGAGGGGTTAGAAATGTGTGCAATTTGTGGACTTCTTCCCTTCTCTTTTGATTTATTTAAAACAAGTAAATGCCAAGGGTGAGCTCTCTAAGTCCGTAAGAGCTGACAAATTTTTTAGGTAAAATCCATTTCCATAGTGCACTATGCCTTTCAGGACACTTTAACTTTATTTTATTGGATCCTTAGGCTTTCATGGACACTTTCATAATTCCGCTTCTGTTATCCTGAAATGTCCGTAAGTACAAGAAAAGTGTGCTTGTAACGAATTGGACATCAGACAAACTGCTATAGAGTTTGCTTTCAAGCACTTGCTTAACTGTGTGCATTTTATTATGAATGATGAGGTTCATTATGATCAAAAATAAAAATGTAGATATTATTTGGAAAATACTGGGCCTCAGGCAGTGTTGTAGAAAGATATTTGCTTTCCTTTGCTACCATTTTCACTTTTCTTTTTTTTTTTTTTTTTTTTCCACTTTTCTTTTTTTTGACTCATTCTCAGGACTGCCACTGCTCAAACATGTTCAAAGGGAAATAATCTTTCGCATGTAATATAACTTTGAATCCCAAAATAACATGGTCAAAACTTGGTATTTTGTTTTTGGTATTGCGTTAGTTTAACATTTTTAGAGTCATAAAAAGCTTTGTTTTCCATTTTGCCTGAAGTTTTCAGTTTACAAATATTCTTGTACATTAAAATTGTGTATATAATATTCAGTGCTTTTTGAGGACAGAAATTTCACAAATTGAGCTTACCAAGAAATCAAGTATTTGCACTTCACCTCTATAAAAGTAATCTGACTTATTCTGGTGGGTCTACTTATATTTTTAAGATGGGTTTTTAAGCCTAAAATAATTTTACTTTTGTCTTCCACCCAGGGAAGTAGCACAGTGCGATCTGAGTTATCTAGATAGCACTTCTTCCATGCAGACTCATTTCTGCCCAGCAGTAAAATCTGTGTGGCTTTCATTCGCAGCTCCATACCACTTATAAAATGAACGCTTTTTAAAGGAGTCGTGAATTTCTGAAAACAAGTGCTGAATAAACGCTTGATAAATGCAGGCTTCTGTTTGCATGTGTGTTTCCAGGCATTATGAACCTGATCAAAAGTCATGTGTTCAGGAGAGTTAGGTTTTCTCTTTTTAGTCACTACTCACCCACATCCCTAGATAAACATTGAAGAAATTTAAGGATCAGATTAACATCCTTATGCATCTCGGCTACCATGCCTTTTTCCGTTAACATTTGTCCCATTATAAAGTTTGTACTTAAGTTCTGAAAAGAGACTGGAGATCTAAAATTATAACGTTGCTTAATGTGGTGTCAGTGAAGCAAAACCTTATAGAGCTGACTTGGCTTGGAATCCCAGCTTTGCTATTTGGTGATCAGGTCCTGGCTCTCTGTACCTCAGTTTCCTTGTCTGGCAGTGAACGTGAATTACATGTCCCTTATATAGGACTTGTGAGAACTAAATCAAGCCACATAAAGCTCTGCGCACTCAGGATATGCGAGCTGCTTTGAGTGTTACGGTTGCTGATGGGTACACTGACTGAGAAAGAGACTCTATTCTGGAAATACCTGAGTTTTACAGATTTCACAAAAACAACTGGCATGTACCAAAACTTTGCCAAGAAGTAGCCTTGTTCTGCTTTGCAAGACATATCCTCTCCCATGGTTCCTTAAGAATGCATCAGGAGGGATCCATACATTGGTTCACGTGCCTGTGAGGAGCATTGGTCCAGGTAGATAGGTAGTTGAACTATGGGGATATGTAATAGTGACCAAGGTAAGTCATTTATATGACTTGTCCCATCTTATTTATACTATTGCCACCAATAGTGGCAAAGATCTCAAGGACTTTCACTTTGCTGCTTTGAAAGTTTACTTCAAAAAGAGTACGATAGATATTCTCCTGTTTGATGTTAAATGATTTGGAAGACCTCAAAATTGTACCTCTTACTGTAAGTTGCCTGGATACATTGTTCCTTCTTGCTGCACCTACAGCTTTCTGGAACTTGGTTTAATAGCCAGATATAAGGTAACGCATATTAGTTAGTCATTAGTCATAGACATACATTCCTATCATGGAACTGACAGAAGGGAAAAGGCATTTGTAAGCAGCAAAACCAGTCTTGGCTGCCTCTTACGATGTTTAGAAATAGAAGACAATATGAACGGGATCTAATTTAATCATTCTTTAATTATTTTGTGAAATTTCAAAACAATGGATCCATGATATTTTGCTCAGGCTGTTAACAGCCAGTACCTTGGTGAGCTCTGCAAATTAAGAAATCAGTTCTTGTTAATTACACTCAAATATGATGGCAGAGATCTCTTTACCATGAAGCAAAAGCCTGATCCATGGCTATTTTGTTCCATACGTGGTACAACGCAGTACACTGTTCTAAGCCAAAGCCCTGTGTTGTCTGGGCAACTCCTGTTGCCATAGCAATGAAATTCTTTTGCGGGAGCAGGGCGAATGCTAATTGTAGCCATTTGTTGTTCCTTCTGTCGATCCCTTAACTAGCACAGTTGTAGAGCAGCCAGAGACTCTGGGTGAACAGCACGAAGTGCCCCCAAAAGCATCGCTGCTGAAGGCAACCGGCTGCTCTGCTTAAAAAATCATTTGAGCAGCCGACAGTGCTGACAGTGCCACTATGTGGGCAGAAGCACAGCTTGACGCAGACCCTGACAACTGTTGATCTGGGACGTAGAGGGAGAGAGAGGACTGTTTAAGACCTGTTGCGAAGGTACGGATGACATGGAGATTAATTTGACACCAGCCCCTGAGGGGTAGGTGCTGGGCAAATCATAACAACTGTTTATCCAGGCCTACATTCAATATCAGAATGCCCAGAGGCTATAGGAAACAGATCAATGGTTATTCTTATTTCCATCTGAAACTGCTTTACTGGGGCCTAAGGTAAAAATACTCATTTGGTCAGAAGCAGCCAATTTTAATTCACATAGGTATCAGATTCAGCTTGTATTGGTAATTCCCCCCTCTCTTTATAAGCCCTTATATTTAGAGACTTATGATTTAACTGCCAGAAATGAGCTGAAACTGAAAATCAGCAGAAATGAGAGCTCACTCCTTTTGAAAAGTAAAAGATATAGTGATGTCTACCAATTGCTTGGTCTTTCAAGCTAGCTCAATTTGAGAAAATGTGCTTAAACCTGACAAGTAGTAATTCATCATGAAACCTAATTGCTACAAGCACTTGAGTAAGAAAAAAAATCATCATAATTTTAAAGAAAAAATGTGAGGTATGATTATGCTATTATATCTTCCCTTTAAAGTTGTACTGACCCATAAAACTGGCTAGTTCATGAGATTTTTAAAATTTACTATACCGGCTACTGTGTAAACACAGCAATAAATTTTGAGGTAGTTTTTAAGGCACAAATATAACCTATCTAGCTTCTAGTTGAACAGACTGATGGTGCACCCTGCCTAAAATCCTATTAGAATTGAGTTGAGCTAGTAGCGTAGAGCTGTCATATCAGGCTGATTCCGACTATCAGTGCAATGTTTGCTTCTTTTCAGACAAAATTGGTATGATGATTATCAAATCATAACTAAACATAAAATGAAGCACGGGGAAAGGAAACCTATTTTAAATAAAATAAAATTTTTATTTTTCTGGAAAGAATTCCACGTATAATATTTTGTCTTCGTTTCTGCTCTTGTGGAGAGATGACTATCAGAATATCATTTTTGGCCTTCAAAGAATTTAACTTCTGATCATGGTGGTCACAATGAATTGTGTGCTTCAAATATAAATGATGTAGGTGGGTCTTCTATCTATCTGTTACTTTCATTGGTTAATAAAGAAACTGCCTTGGTTTTTGATAGGACAGCAGCTTAGATAGGTGGAGAAGACAGAACAGAACAGAAAGAAAGCAGAGGCAGGCAGATGCATGAAGCTCTGGCCCAAGATGGATGGAGGTTAGAATCTTTCCTGTAAGCCACCACCTCATGGTGCTACACACATTAATAGAAATGGGTTAATCAAGATGTGAGAGTTAGCCAGTAAGAGGCTAGAGCTAATGGGCCAGGCAGTGTTTAAAAGAATATAGTTTCCTTGTAATTATTTTGGGTAAAGTTAGCTGGGCGGGCAGCAGGAAGCGGCCCGCTGTTCCTTTTGCAACAAAATACAAACCCAGTTAGTTCCATTCATTTGCCAAAGTAGAAATCATTCCATAAATTCTGCGAGAAAATGCTTGAAATGGACTTGTTGCTACTTCTAAGACTTTTATAGTCTCTGTTCCTAGTGTTTGAGAAAGAAAATCCCTGCAAACTAAATAACAAGCAGTATTTTAAAATCTTCGGAAAATATATATGCAAATATTTTGGATACGTCCTAATCTCCTTGATAAAAGTTTATTTTCTTAAATCATCTATTTTAAAATATTTGTCTGCACTTCCCAAACACTGCATTTCAGCATGATATGTGGAAGTAATTCCTTAATGTCAGGCAGATTCTTCTTCCTCAGTCAATATATGGGATGGATATGGTGTTTGTTGGCCTGAGAAGATGCTCAGCTCCATGAACAAATGAAGCCTAGAACTTCTCTGCATCCTAAACAGAAAACGTATGTTACACAAAACTGAATAGTATGCCAGGTGATTCCTGGCAGGACAGAGGCACAGCATAGCCATGACAGCCCACCCTTGCTCTGGTAAAGTCCTTCTCCTTATATCCAGAGAGATGAAAGACCTAAAACTTGATAAGATGAGGCTTTTTTGATTATAGAGTACATAATACTCAAATGTCACAGGGGAGCCATGCTGTGGGACATAGAACTCCTACCAACTTTATTCTTGGGATAGTACTGTAGCCACTGCTAACTCTGTTCCAGAGCCTACACTGTAGAACTATGCAGTTTCTCCCTGGAAGAATAGCTAAAACAACACAACATGGCTATGCTGTGCCTCTCTTCTGCCAGATAATGTCTAGTGAAAGACTCTGACTTTTTTTTTTCAATTTTTTTTCCTTTTGTACTACCCATCACAACCTCAACTTCCCATCCCTCCATTCCTCCCAGCATCCCCACAACCTCCCCTCTCCCCAAGATCCAACGTTTTTTCATTTCCTTTCAGAAAAGAACATGTCTTTCAGGATTATCAACAGAATACAGCATCACAAGCTGGAATAAGACTAGGCACAAACCCTCGTATCAAGGCTGGACAAGGCAACAGAGTGGGAGAAAAAGGGTCCCAAGAGCAGGGGAAAGTGTAAGACATACCCCCCACACACTCCTACTTTTATGAGTCCTCTATGAACACAAAGCCAACAGTCATAACATAATGCAGAGGACCTAGCACAGACTCATGCAAGTTTCACAGTACTGTTTCAGTTTCAGTGAACCCCCAAAGAGTCCCTTACTCTCCAGCTATCCTCTGCCCCTCTGGCTCCCACAATTTCTCTTCCTCCTACCCCCTCTTACACAGAATTCCCAGAGCTCCTAGGGAAGGGACCCAATGGAGACCTCTAATCTGGGCTCTCTCTTTGCCTAATAGTTAACTGTGCATTCCCCGGGCAGAAAGAAAACTCAGGAGCCAAATAGCTTTTCCTCCCCTCATTCTGCAGTCCTAGATAGCATTTGAATATAAGAACTTCGTTCTCTTGAGGAAACAATGTGTGGAGGTAGAACATAGCTCAAGAGCCTTGCTGGTAAGGTTCTGAGGCCCTCTTTCAAACTCAAGATTCCTCAGGCAAGTTCCCTCAAGACAGAGTTGCAGCTCTCTGAAGTACCGCTAGACTAGAAGAATAAGAGAATAGATAATATGAATTTTAAAAATCTACTTTATTTGCCATACAAGAAAATCTCTGTCCATAACTTTTTAAATAAAGGAAATTTGAAAGATTGGAATATCATGATGATCTCATCCTGATCCCAGAAAGGGTGGTGGGCCATCATAGAGAGACTGTTCCTCTCTGTAGGGGAAGGCAGCCCTTCACACCATCACTTTCAAAAGTGGGTATTTAAAAGGCTAGTGTTTCTTCACTTGCATCAACATCATATCACTAGGGAAAACTCTATGTGTGTGTGTGTGTGTGTGTGTGTGTGTGTGTGTGTGTGTGTGTGTGATGAACTATATTGTTGAGTTACCCCCACATATTGGTAATTAGCATCAGTTACTCCTACATTAGCTATTTGACAACCTGATGGTACTTGTTTACTTTTCTTGTTTGGAATGGGTTTGTTTTGCTGTTTTAACTGCTGTTTTCAGTCATTTTCTCATTAAATTACAGACAAATATGTCAAACTTCACAGCTTAAAAATTTATCTGAATTATTTCTGATTGTGCCCAACACTGAACAACTTGTGATTAAGTAGACAAAAGTGAATAGTTCCCAACTACTAATTAAATCATCTTTTTGGCATCTCAGCATGACTTTATAATTTTGGGGTGATGGTAGTTCAATTGTTTATTTCTAAAACAAAAAAAATCTTTTTTTCTTGCTGGTTATTATATGAAAATACACCTTTATTTCAATTTTATCTTACATAATTGAGAAATACTCTGTTGTCAGTTCTGAGCCTTGCTTTTACATGCCGACTGGGCAGTGTCTGCACTGCTGCTGCTTTGCCACTTGTTCTTGCTCTTCCGTTGTTGTTATTGTTGTGTGCATTTGTATGAGCATGCCCATTAGTTATCTCCAGAGCTAACTGGAGAACCAGTTACCAGTAACTGAATCAGAACCTCTGGAAGTAGTGGATAGCAATTATTTTGAAACGAATTTCTCAAGAACTTACTCTAAAGCTAAGATTCCCTTGTTTTGAAAGGGAAGATTTGGGATATAATTATCTGGAATAATATTTCTTACCTTTAACATCAAATTTCAACATAAAAACAGCTTAAATAGAAATCAAGAAATGTATAGATTTTAAGAGTGAGGCAAAGTGTGTGTGTGTGTGGCTATTATTTGATATTTTGGTTTTCTCTAAAAATAAAACTTGAAAATATTTGAAAGTAAAAGATACGTATAATGAAATGATGGTAAATTGGTAACATCTCGACTGAAAGTGAATTTAAAGGGAATAAAAGTGATCAAGAACATGGACAGAATTACCGTTTTTTACAGGTCATTTTCTTTAAGAATGCCCAGAGTACAAAAAGAAAGATTACCATTCTAAGAGCTGGTGGCTGCAAATATCCCTTTTTGCTCAACGTTCTTCCTGCTTGCCCAGAGCTTAAAAACACACTTAGAACATTAAAAACTCTTAAACAACCAGAGGATATGTCACTTGATAAAATAGGTAGAAAATGTCTTCATCTAAAAAACAGTTCTTAGACATGCCTGAACCAGAGCTGAGAAGAACAGCGCTGGATGACTGCTTCTCTGTCAGCCTGTCCTGAGCCTGATCGGAGCGTGCTGCTGGCCATAGGGAAGATCTGCATGTTCATCTGTGCTGCATTGCTTTGCCTCATCTGTTACCTGTACTTGGATTTCGGTCACCATTGCCTTGTAGCTAAGTCTTAGTTGTCCATGAGTATCTCTAGAGCCACCAGACAGTCTCTCCTCACCTACAACATGAAAGAACACAGCATCCTTGACACAGTCCTCTGAAATTTCCCTTCTGAGATTTTTCAGGTCCCTTCTTGTGAATAACGATCTCCAGACATAACAAAAGAGATTGCTTAATATTTGGAATTTTGTTTTTGAAAGACAATTATCTCCTAAATTGCCTAATTCATTAATCACAGTTCAAATACTTTTGGCCTCTGCTGTGTTGTGTTTTGACCCCATATCTCTCTGTTTTTCTTTATCTTTTACTTTCGTGGCTTTTGTGGCATGTGATGACAAGCCTCAAGCTCTACTTTAAAGCTATAAGCAAAAAAGAAAGACAAAGAAATACTTAAGTTTAACATTCCCAGCAAGCTCATGTTGCCAGTGTCTATGAAGGCAGCCATGTGAACAAACCATGCTGGAGCAGACGCCTGTGAACTGTACTTTAGCCATTTCTACCAGCATCCCTTTGCTTCCTTCAATCAGTCTCTGTGACTGTGGTTCCTCCACTGTCTAGGAACATATGCAGCACCCTCAAAGGTGCCTTCCAGATGATACCTTCCAGGCTCTGTATCCACCTTGCTCCTAGCCAAAAAGAGACATTGCTGCTCTGTGCCTCTTCAAAGCCTGATTGCTTCTTGGTGTGATCAAGTCTTCTAGTAAGATATGTATTCTTCACCTCTGATTCCCCAGATTAACGGAGTGCCCAGAAGATAGAATGCACTGAGGGAACGTGAAGTGGGTATTATTTCTTTCTATTCATAAGGCCTTTTGTCCCTAGATCATAGTTTTTTCAGATATCTAACTGATATAATCTGTCCGGTAATGCTATCATGTAGTTTAAGGCTTACTGACGTTGGGGAAAAAAAAAAACAAAAAAACACCTTGGTTGCTACAATTTTTATAAATAGTTGCATGTATAAGAAAATGCACAATATATTTCCTTAAAATGAACACATTGTGTAACTTGTACCCATACAATTTTAATTTAGAGTTTTACAGAGGGGGAAAATTCTGGTCTTACCTTATAGTCATAACAGTATAGTTTACCACACCTTCAGTTAAGTGTGTGTTTGCATATGTGTGTGCATGTGAATGTGTGTGTATCTGTGTGTGTACTTGTGTATCTGTGTATGTGTGTATTGTGTGTATTTTGAGACAGGGAAGTGATAGTGATGCCTGTGGGGGACATAAAAATTTTTTTTCCTGTTACAGTACTTTTTTTTAAATTTTCCCTGTTTCTGTCCCTTGGCAATTTCAAGGGAAATTGAATTTAAATATGCTTTTCTAACTGCATTTAAATATATGTAAATGGATGATAAATAAAAACTTTAAAGGAAATGAAAATGCTTTACAAATACGCAATTAATTCCCCAAGTATCCCCATGTAACTCTGACTGGGGTGATTGCTCTACATCCCAATGGCTAGAAGCCATTTTCTGAGGAGATCTTCAATGACTATTATTAAAAATAGTAATAGGGCACATTTTCTTTCAAATGTTCAGAAAGTGACCTTCGAACTTTTTCTGGGCTTTCCTCAACTTAGTCTGTCTTGAACACCTACCTGCAGGAGGGTGAAGCACCCTCAACCCAGCCCTCTTCCCAAGCTCATCTCCCAGCAGATTGTACTGCTTGGTGATCACGGAGCCTTTCAAAGTCCTTTTTAGAATCTACACTTTTCAACTCTATATGAAATTCCTTCAATTTCAAAAATATAAAGTCCTTTTTCCTCATTCCAGCATATTATCATTGAAAATATAAGTCTCTTTGAAAATGGTCACCTACAAATCTGTCATTTCCTTAGCATGATGTATGAAGAATGAATTCTCAAAATGACGCAAGTATCAGCATAATACACAAACACAAAATTCAAACTATAAACTACCATGAAGCAAGGTTTTCATCTGTCATTATGCATTCCTTTTCCCTTACCCCCATTTCCCTGTGCTTAAAGTATAGCCTGACCATTTTATATAATACTACTTAGCTCTGGATTGGTGAAAATAGTGAGGAAGGATTGAAGTGGGTTGGGGATCAGAGTGAAATCACTTGGCCTTTCTTCATCTTTTTCCCCCTCTCGGTGTTCATGTGGATAGGGGTGATACTTATTAAAGCCTCTGAAGGTGCAGGCTTTTGTGTTGAAGCCTAGTGACCACACATCTCTCCTTTTGCTAAGATGATAACTGTCACTTATTTTTCAATTCAGTTTTGATATTTGATCTCTCCATGCCTCAGTTTCCTCATCTGTAAGAGCCATAAAATAAACAGGCTTCCTAGGTTTCTGTGGAACAAATGAATTATATTTATTATTTAAAGCTTTTTGCAGGTTGCTTTGCTCAGAGTAACACTTAGGATGTCATGGGCCACCACAGACACTCAGATGCTCTATTGTGATATTCAAATCAGCACAGTGATGACACATTTTGTTGTTCGTGTTCCTGTGTGGTAACATGAATACACAGAAGAGTTAAGTGACATGCTCATATTGGACATATGCAATAAAGAATTCCTGACTCTTGGTTGTGGTGTGCTTTTTCAACTGTGCCATGAAGCATCCAACAGTTCAGCATTAGGATGCCAAATACATTCAAGACTCACATTGCAATTCAGTAGATGGAATGTGTTTCGTTTATTTTCTACAGCACATTACTCTACAGAATCACATTCTTAACTCTATGCAAATTCAAACTTTCAAATCCCTTTCTTAATCCCTCTCCTAACAGTTGTTAATTTTGATACTTGGGATTTAAGCGTGAGGAATAGTTCTTCAGAGAATGATCAGAGGAGACTGAGAGCCTGGTAAGAAAGGAGTTTAAATGTCAGTCCGAGGATATTCTTAATACACGCAATTGTATTGCTTCACTCTTTAAGATAATGAAAAGATGGAAAGCATTGGTAGGACATACAGTCTGGTTTTTATAGACAGATGGTATGGCAGGGAAAAACGGTGCAAACAGGCATGAGTTAATGTCTATAGTGGTCAAGCTGACTCTAAGTTGACTCTGTACCTGTTTTTAGCACAGATTTGAGTGCTAACTTGATCTAAAGGAGTCCATTATTGGGACAAGAAAGATGGCCCATTGATTAAGAGCACTTGCTGCTCTTACACAGGACATAGATCTGGCTCCTGTCACCTACACTGGGCAGCTCACAACTTCCTGTAACTGCAATTCCTGGGGAATCCAACACATCCTAGCCTCCACAGGCACATGCAGAGACATGTAGTCTTTAAAAAGGATTATGGGTGCTGCAAGCTTTATAGACAGATAGATTATACAAGAGATACCACTTAAAGTTGCCTTTTATGGACTACTGAGACTGTAAGTTTTAATCATAAACAGTTGGGAAATAGGTCTTCTCATGTGTATTCTACTTCCGGTAGTGTTACTATTTGGTAGTAGGTCATATCTTAGCCAGGACCTACTTAGCATAGCAGCATCAAGCAAGGCGAGTAATCAGCCAGTCACTAATCATCCATTGTTAGTCAGCCTGCTTGGATCTGTCTAGGCATTGCCCTCACTGTCTCTCTGCTAGCTCCTATCACTTCCTGTCACATGCCCTTTCTACTCCATTCAGCTGGCCACATACTGCCCTATTTGCATGTATCCTATGGCTGTCACAGTTTTCTCCCACACTGGAAAGCCACTGTCCTAACCAGAATCTCTAAATAATAATAGGCCAGGGATTCTCTAAATCTGGTACTATTATATTTCAAATGAAGTTAGCTACGCTTTCTATGTATGAAAATGGCAGCACTCAGATTTATGTGCAAAAAGGAAATAAAACTAACATTTGATGGACAGCTATCAAATGCAGTGTTCTAGTATTTAGGGTAATTGATTTATATCTAAAAGCACTGGTTTTAGATAAATCCATTTTCATAGATGAGAAAAAGGATAACTTAAGAGAATAGTTTATTATATGAAGATATGTCATGCTTATACAGAACACACATGGCTGGGGTTTGAAAAGAGAGACCTATATCTTGCCTGACTTAGGGTGTTAGACAAGGCACTTATTTGATGGTTGATGTAACCTTATATGTAGTGGGTGGCTGCTTGTTAGTTCCCAGCTGCTCAGCCCTGAAATAATCACACAGAAACCATATTATTTGCAATATTGTTTGACCAATAGCTTAAACATATTTCTGGCTAATTTTTATATCCTAAACTAACCCATCTCCATTAATCTGTATATTGCCATGAGACTGTGGTTTACCAGATAAAGCTCCAGTATCTGTTTCCAGCAGGTCTACATGACTTCTCTCTGACTCCGCCTTCTTTTTCCCAGCATTCAGTTTAGTTTTCCCGCCTACCTCCATTCTGCCCTGCACAGGCCTAAAGCAGTTTACTAACCAATGATGTTCACAGCACACTGAGGGGAACCTCCCATCATCTCCCCTTTTCTGTTTAAATAAAAAGGAAGGTTTTAACTTTAACATAGTAAAATTATATATAACAAAATAGTTTCCAAGCAAGAATTACAGTTATAAGAAGATATCTACTTTATCTTTTATCATAACTAAGGAAAACTATAATTATAACTATATATTCTTCAACTCCATCAAAGACCCCAGAAGGATATAATATTACAGGAAGTAAACAGGAAGTGCATTGTAAACAACATCCAAAACTCTAGAAATGACAAAGACATCTCGCTGCCTGGACAGTCACCCAAAGTTCTTCTGTAACATTAGGGCATCCATCTTCAGCCTACTGGCCCATAGTATCTGGCAGATTTTTCCATGAGGCAGGAAATTTCAAAGACAGTTCCACCTATATTAGTCATTTGTCAGTCACTTTCTTTTGTGTCCTGCAGAATGTCTTACAGACTCTTTCATGAAGCATGAACCCTGAAGGATAGTCTCACCTTTAGGCAAGATCAGCAATCATTTTTCTGTGGCTCCTTCATGTCCAGTTCATCAAACAGTCTTGGCAAGAGCAGTTTCTTGCCCAAATGACTAAACAACTACATAAGGTGCCTATCTTCCTCTTGAAGTAATTGATGCTGCCAGAAGCAGATGTGTCTCATTGTCATGAAAAGTCCTAAGTTTTAAAACATATTAAATGCCATATTCTGAAGGTCTTAGAGTGATTTGAAGAATCCCTGTCTTGGGGAGAGGACCTTGGACTTCCCACAGTGCAGGGTTCCCTGTCCTCTCTCAAACAGGGAGGGGTTGGGAGGAGGGGAGGAAGTGTAAATTTTTTAATGGAAAAATTAAAAAAAATTAAAAAAAGAATCCCTGTCCATCTGAAATATATCTATGTGCATCTGGAAAACCTAATTAACATGATTACAAGCTTGATTATTATAAATGACTATTAACCTGTATTTCTTAATTATACATTACATTTTTAAATGAGCTGCACAAACACAATACCTTAATCAAGAGCAGATATATATAGATATATAGATATATAACAAAATTGACTTAAATTTGTGTCAGTAGACCAAGATCCATAGCAATGCAAATCTCTATAACATATCCCTCTTTAAGTGTAAACAAACATTTATAAACAATCATCTAGATAATTTGGGCGTAGTTCTCTCCAAACTGCTTCCTGCTTTGTGTTGGGCAAAGTAATTTTGGGGGGTATTTAAGGCAACCTTTCAGGGGTTCTTGATCCATAAAGCCACATTAGTCTAGAATTAATCCACAGGTTTTCATCGTCTGTGGAAACAAAAGAAGAACCTCTTTTCAAAAGCAACAAATCCTTAGAACCAATTTCTGAAGACATGATACCTTTAAAATATCCATGCTGGTTTAGCTTAACAGCCCATAGAATGAAATGTCTTTCTATATTTAGCTTTTTCACAGTTAAAAAATTTTTAAAAAACACAAAAATATACATAATCCAGACTCTCTGTGTATCTTTACATCTTTACATGCCTTACTTTTCTTACTCTAGTACTTTTTCTACAAGTTTAATATTGGTTTTATTATCTTTACTCCTTTAATGTATGACTGCCTGTACTCTGTCTCTTTAAAGACTTTGCTTTATTTTTTTAAAACCATTTACTTTCTTTTATAACTGCCAATACTTTATGTTTTTCTTCTCTCTCCAAAGCATACGTACATTTATCAAACACTGTGACCCAATTAGAGGTCTTTTATGTCTAAATCTGTCCTATTGTGTATCTGTAATTCTTTACTGTCCAGGAGCACTTCTTAAAATGCTAAGCAGCAACTAAGGCTGCTTTGTCTTTTGACTCTGCCCAGGCCAACATGGCAGGGCAGAGGTCTGTTTAGCACAAGCCAAGGTCACAACCCCATTTTAAGGCACACAGGGCATCTATATTGCCATTAAGAAGTTGTATCACTCTGCTTATAAGCCTCATTTAAATACTCTATAGTTGGGCATCGTCAGAGTTTGTGCTGGCAGCATAGCTCAGGAAGATAGCTTAGGAAGCAACATTTTCAAAACCCGCATGGCTTTTTTTCTGCTACCACTGAATCAGGAAATCCTCTCTTAAATGAGCCATAACATTAAACCATGCTTAACTCTATTTCTCCGCCCCCCCAAGAATTCCTTGCCAAGCCCTTTCAGGTTTTATGTGGATTTAACTAGCATTCTTTGGAGTGCCGATTTGCTGTAGAAGGCTGCTTGTTAGATTCCAGCTGCTCAGCCCCAAAGCAATCCCACAGAAATCATATTCTTTGCAATACTGTTTAGCCAATAGCTTAAGCATATTTCTGCTAACTCTTATATCCTAAACTAGCCCATCTCCATTAATCTGTGTATGGCCACGAGGCTGTGGCTTAACCGGTAAAGTTCCAGTGTCTGTCTCCAGTGGGGCTACATGGCTTCTCTCTGACTCCGCCTTCTTTCTCCCAACATTCAGTTTAGTTTTCCCCACCTACCTCTATTCTGCCCTGTGCAGGCCTAAGGCAGTTTATTAGCCAATGGTATTCACAGCATACAGAAGGGAATCCCACATCACTTCTTCATTTTATGCTTATTTTATTTACCAGTCATCTTGGCACCAGTATTTTTTCCACAGTATAGCATAAAACCCACAATAATTTCTCAGTAAATGATGAATTCTAGATAAACTTACGTAGAATACATGTGTTGGGAAACTAGGCAGAAATTATTTCAAATTCAGTTTCTTTGATATGTGCCTTTCCCTTTAGCTAAGTAGGAAATGATCTGACTTTCGAAATCTGAGTGGCCAATGAAAACATGTATATAAAACACCTGCCTCTTGTCATTAAAAAAAATGCCCAGTAATAGATAGTACATCTTTTTTTCTGATGGTGCCTTCTATATATAACTTGATAGCATTATCTTCCACATTTTTGTTCTAAGTGACTTCAAGAATCATTCCCATTTCAATTAGCATACTACCTAGTATGATGTCAATTATATACATATTTTAATAAACATTTTAGATGATGAAAGCTGAATACTAACATATTAACTAATTTCCACAGTATTCTCCAGATTCTTAGATTAGATCATGTTGCTTTTTTACAAATAGCAAGGTGGGAGGAGGGGGAGCAAAAATGTTAAGTGTGATGGTTACAATCTGTAAGTAACTTGTGTTGAAATTTTTATATTTTTCTATCTACAAAGTACAATATTGTATATATGAATACTATTCAACACTTATTGCTTTTTGATATTACATTTAAGTTCTTGGTTTTTGTAATGACATTGCTGAAATGCACCAAAAATTCTACTTTTTCTTGTTTATTTGAATAGTTTTAAATAGTCAATCAAAACTGTTATATGTGCTCTGAATTAATCTGAAATAAAATGTCATTTTTCTGTCATATATAAAATTTCTGAATATAAAGCCATTTAAAATTTCAGTGATTGACTTTTAAAGTTGAATTTAAATTTAGTTTAAACCTTAGTCCAACTGTGTGCTAACTTTTTATTTGAAGTAAATATTTTTATTATTGCTTTACTTACATGTTATATTAAACAATTTAAACAGTAAACCTTTGACATTTAACCCTAATGTATGTATCTTAAATTTGAAAAACAGAACGAGACCAGTTGGCGTGAGGGAGTCCAGGATCTCTCTGCATGGTAGAATTGCTATTGATTTATGATGAACGCCTGTGTGAGCGAGCAGGGGTGGGTTGTTGCTGTCAGATGAGAACTGAAAGCAGGCAGGTTTTGTTATCAATCACTCGGTAGCGGTGTAAGACAGCAGCGCCTGTTATAATTGATTTGATGGCTCTGAATGGCTTGAGCTCCAGTGGCCGAGGCGGATTGTGGCGACTCAGCCATGCATGACATTGACATGAAGAGGAAGTGACATGACTCCTCGGAGGCAAAGTTAGGTAATTTAAAGGGGCAAATTACTCACCAGTTCAATAATTCATAAACTTGAACTTCTAATATGAGATAATACAGAAAAGAGAGAGAAAAGTTTTTATTTTTCGTGGCTCATCTTGGGATGGCGTTTGAATTGGACTAGCTTTCACGCTCAGTTTTTCATTCACTATACTCTGTTTTCCATAAATAACACTTGAGTTCCAAACAGCACCTGTTATCTATGACTTTCATCTCTGAGCTTTTGATGGGAATGTGAGTTTATGCAGAACAAAGAACTGCCCTAAGAATTGGATATCTACCCTCTGTATGTGACTTTAATTACTGAGTCTGAAGAAGGCAAACAATTGAGTTTGTTATAGAGTAATATAAGAAACGAATACAATGAAAGTTGTGGTGAAGTGCAATGAGACTTTGGATTCCTGCCTGTATTAGCAGGTTGGATAGGCATGGGGTACTAGGGGCAATGCAGGATGAGGCACTGTGGCTTCAGTCTTTTTGGCTTTTTTTTTCCCCCTGTGGTAATCATGCTGTGTATTCTAATGTAAAGAGATTCTGGTCCGAGCCAGACACGGGATGTCTTCTCTCAACCACACACCAAGTGGCACTTGCTTTCTTGAGCACTGGGATAGGAAGAGCTTGATTAGAAATAATATGGTACTCGTTTATTGATGCTTGTGATGAATAGACGTTTGCCCTCACTGAACAGTACTTGAACCTGTTCAGAGTAATCCTAGAGAGAAACTTGGGTGATGGTTGCTGGGGATTTCATTTTTCTCAGCAAACTAAGGCCCCGTGGTGCACAGACTTAAATAAAATTAAACCCTCTTATCTTAGAAAGCCTTCTTCAAATTTTATCTGTAGAAAAAGCTTTGAGGTTAAATATATTTCCTTTGCACAGATATCTTCTGGAATTCTAAATTCAGTCATTTTAAAGTAAGTATTGTTATTAAATCTTTGAGAATATAGTACAGTGTATTTTGATCATATTTACCCCAACTCCTGCCCTTACCTCCTCATAGATGCATCCCACCACTCTACTCCCCCCTACTAACTTCTTGTCATTTTTTTTTTAAGTCAGCAGCTCATCAACTTGAATTTGTGGGTATGGGACAATACCCTGTAGTTTGGTTGACCTCCATAGAGTCATATAGTTAAAGAAAACTTGTTCCTTCTTCAGAACCCACCAGCTTTCTACAGTTTCTCTGTTAGGGGTAAAAGCTCTTAAATTCCTTGTCATTCCACACTGGAATACAGACTGTCTTAGCCTTAGGCTGGCAGCCCTAGCCTCTGTGTGTTCATGAGTGCTCTAGTGTCTAGAGCTCCAGTACTCCCTAGCCTCTGGCTCTTACTGTGTTACTTCCTCTCTCTCTCTCTCTCTCTCTCTCTCTCTCTCTCTCTCTCTCTCTCTCTCTCTCTCTCTGGTTGTCTTTGAGCCTTGGGGAGGAGAAGTGATATCTATATCCCATTTTGGCTAGACGATCCACCATCATTTCTTCTCTGTACACTGACTCCTAGAAAGTATTTGTTTCTGTACTAGCTGCTGTCCATCGCACAGAGAAACTTTCTTAATGATGTCTGAGAATTGCAATGATCTTCAGATAAGGGGATAAGAATTTAAAGAATAATTTGATTCTATGTCCATTTAGCACTACAGTAGGTTCACTCCTAAGGACTGTGAGCTGCCAGCCATAGGTACTTGGCTAAGAACCTATGGTTCAATGCCCACCATGAGTTTCCTCCTATGGAAAGAACCTTAAATCCAATCAGAAAGTGGTTGGTTACCCCTGCAGTAGTTTGCCCTGCTCGTCATTATTGCCCTTCACAGGGCTCATAGCCAGGGAAGACGGTTGATGATGTTCCTCCCTGCCCCAGCACCCTGCATAGGAACTTCCAGCTCGAAGAGCTAGGTGGCAGGGAGGTGGTTTCCTGCTTCATGCTAATGTGATTTCTTCATGTCATGTGACTAATGTGTGGGGTGTCTCCTAAAGTCAGATACTTTTACTTCAAACTTTGTGTGTAAGATGATGTGGCAAGGTTACATACTAGTTTTTCAAACACAGTTTTTGTTTTCTGTTTTCTCTTTTCTAACAGATACCCTAACTTTTCATTTGAAAAGTTTTCTAGAAATTAATTTCTAACTTTATTTTTAGAAGACCTGTTAGAAATCTATTTCTTATGAGTTTCTCTTAATAATGAGCATTTTATATTCAGTAATGAGATAATTTCTTAATAATCTCATTTGGATAAAATTGTCTAACTCAGTAATACTTCTTAATGAGTGATGATGTAAAAAGAAAAATTAGTATCTAGAATTACAACCCTACGAATTATATATCCTAAATACCGGAGTAATCTAAAGATCATGCTCAGTGACTTGTCTGTCTTTGGGGTGACAATCCATGTTCAAAAGATATAGTACTTTGTGGTGCATTGTGCCCTACTACATACATGCACACACCCCCTACCTAAAAACTACAAAGCAAAAGTATAACTTTCATTATATGTTTCCTGCATTAATATATTCTATTTTCTCTTCTAATCTTTGCTGTTCTTGTTTCCAGTACTCCATTAAAACAAGGCTTTACTGTGTAATGCCAGTTTTGTTGTTCAAAGGTCTAAAGTTCAGAATGGTCTACTCTGATTCTATCAGTTTATTGAAGAAACAAGCCAAAAGTGACAGGCCACTGTGTCAAAAATATTATAATAAAAATGATGATGTCAGTTATGAGCATCAGCAACTGATCTGTAAGAGCTGTGGAGTTTATTACAAGGGACAAGAACAATTAATATATAGCAACCAATAATACTGACATTTTAAAAATCGCAAAGTTGAATGTAATGATATATACCTTTAATCCCAACTCAGTAGATGCAGGCAGATCTCTGTGAGTACAAGGCCAGCCAGCAATAACTACAAATGATGTCCTATCTCAAAAAAAAAAAAAGAAAGAAAGAAAAGAAAAAGAAGGAAAACAAGACAAGGCAAACCTTACAAAATAATGAGGGTCAAAGTTGAAGATCATTAACTCAATCTGGCTTGATCTGGCTTTATAATGCTGTTAAAAATTATTCTAGTATCCTATAAAGGTTTGACTTTGTTTAACCCAGTGGGTCGCTTCTCATCTTGACATATTTTTAAGTATTTCCAGTGATATAACCACCTGGATTATGCAGTTGATCTGCAAAGACCATCTAGACAGCTTTAAAATATCTCCAAATTCAGGGGTGTAAGAAAGAAAAAAATAAGCAAAAGAAAAGAAAAAAGCTTTCTAGACTTAGGTCTAAACCTTGCTCATATCAGCTGTGAATAAGCTAAGCATCCTGACTTTGGTTCTTCTTGCTTCCCACACCCCGCCTAATAACCATATTGGAGTGTAGATAACAAGCAGCCTCATATGATCTTTGAATATGGCAATTATGTCTTTTATGTTGATTTACTGGCTCACTCTTTTTCTAAGCTTTTTAGCTGTGGTGATTGGTGTAATTACAGAGCTGCCTTCATGGTGTGGAGGCACAATTTGCAGGTCAAAAACGTTATACAAAAGTCGGTATGGTGGCCGTCTAATTAGATTGCTTAATATTTATCAAAATGACATTCATTCTTGTTGTGCTGTGGCTTGTCTTTGTGTCCCAAATATTCTTTCTTAATATAATTATATGATTAGATTTTCTTGTGAACTTTATGGGATATTAATCAGAATTAAACATTTAAGCTCAAAATGTTACTTGCTGTTGAACATAAAATCTCCATTTCTTCCTAACTGTGGTCATATAAAGCTGTGAAATTTAGCCGATCAGTGTTCCTGCTGTGGATCCCAGGAGCATCTGCTTTAGATGCTGGGGCTCTACCTGTATCTGGTTTGGGGCAAGTAGTGAGTTCCACACCTTCTCTTTCAACTGCAAGTCAACAAGCACAAGACAATAGTTTCTTACAGCTGAAAAGCTGGTTAAGCAGCAAAAGATTTTCTTGGGGAGTTACATTTGAGGTTCAGTGAGAAAAGGTCTCCCAAGTAAAAGCATGCAGGAGAGATTTGGCTTCTTAGGGAACCATCGGGACAGTGGATTGTGCAGAGAGGTGAATATGTGGGGAGCCACCAGAGGATTTGGAGATGTAGACTGGAACCATACTATTCTCCTAACTGGTAGGAGCCTGGGTTTTGCTCATAGTATTGAACCCTCACTATGTGCTGAATTGGATTCTGCAGTATAACAGAGATAATGTGGTTCACAATGGCCTCGGCTTCCAATAGTAAGTTTGCCGACCTCACATTCCCAACTACTATGTTGAACTTTTCATACCAACTTTTTGTTTAACTAGTTTTACATTTACACTGCTGTTGATTTTTTCTAAAATGAATTATTTTCTTAGAGTAGTGTAGTGCATGAGCAACAAAAGAATAGCAGACTTTACCTTGCTGCTTTTTCCACCCTACAATTTCTCCTTTTATAATAAAAAAAAGTTTAAAAGCCACTAACTCTTCCCAGCTTATTGTATTTCTTTTTATTTTGTTTGTTCTTATAATCAAATTCATCACATTTTCCTTTATAATTTGTAATTTTTAAGCACTTTCAAATTTATGTAACATGAGGTTATACAATTATCCTATTGCCAGAATGGGGCTAAAATCTAAACTGCTGCTGGAGACTGGGCAGGTTAATGGGAATGGGCTTGTCCTACAAGGTCCTAAAAGACCTGGAGGGCTTGCGTTCTAGCAAGAGAGAGCGCTTGCTGCTCCCTACAGCCACAGGATGCCTGTTGTGCTTTCAGTTTCCATAAAATACCATGGTGGATATTTTTCTGTGAAACACCTTGTTAAAAGTACTCTGACCAATAAAACCAACAAAATTTTTTTCTAGAACTAATGCTTTTCCTATACTAAATACTAAATATAGTATTTAGTATCACTTTTAATATATTTAGCTCTATGACCCATCTGGATTTTATTTAGAGTCATAGTTGTAAGTACAGATTTAACTTTTTTAAACTTTCAATTTTGGAATAATTATATTTATAGGAAGCTACAAAAACTTCTGAAGAAACAGCCATAGACCCAGTTTCTCCCCCATGGCAATATCTAGTATGGAACAAGGAACTGGCAGCTTAAAATTGGCAAATCCCACCCATTGTACATGCATTCAGTTACACACGCACCCATCTGTGTATGTTATGTTGAGTGTATATTGATGTGTAAAATTTACCACGCTTGTTTTTAAGCACTACCCACAATCAGTGAACTTTATTTCCTCATGCTTACTCTTCAGGGTAAATTATTTTCCATACATCCTCACCTATCTAACACACACACACACACACACACACACACACAATTGCCAAGGCCCATCATAGTACATGCTGTCATGTCATTCTCTTCTCATGTATTCAGTTATTGGTTCATTATATATTAAAACTCTTCCTGGCCTTCCAGTAACGCTTCCAATTCTATCCCCCTGCTTTCTCCAGCTTCCCATAGTCTTCAACATTCCAGAAAGAGACAATACACATTCTCAAAGCTGTTAGTGTGAACCTTCCAAGTAACTAACTGGATTTTGCACAGGGTCTTGCTCACTCCAGTGTTGAGTCCTGCATTTATATATTTTTCCTGTCAGTCCACTGGCTATAATTAAGACTTCCTGATTGCATTAGTAAAACTTTGAAAGCCAAAGACCCTGCTGGGATACTAATAATTCCTTACCGCATTCATTTCTTGACCACATTCTTCTGCCATATCTCACCACAAATACCTTGTTCATACCGAGCATATTGTAATTGGTCAAGTCATTCTGGGATTTCATCTCCCATGAACTAGAAGACTTAACCACGTTCTTACAGTCCTTCTGTGGAGCATGCACCTCTTAAAATACACCTGCTGCTTTGAAGAACCCCTTTCCGTCCTTATCTTTCCACATATATACCCTTTTCTACAAGTACTGAAAATTCCACCTCCATTAAGTGCCTTGTCATTTTTACATTATGAAATTGGTATAATTAAGTATGTTTTACTATATTTACCAGTTTTTACAGTATCTCACATTGTACATAATAAATTTCCCATGTTACATGACATACTTACTAGCATTTATTCAGATTAACTATGATTCTTTTGTAACTTGTTAATGACAAATGTTTATGGTTTAAAAGTTAAATAAAGTTGCATTTTTGTGCCACACAACTAATCCCACCACGTGGAGGTAAAGGTGGGATAATCTGGAGTTCAAGGCCAGCCTCTGTGATATAACCAGTTCAAAGCCAGCCTGCCTTACATGGGGATCTATCTCAAAACAAACATTAAAGATTAACAGAGTTTCATTCATGCTCCAATTTTGAGTACACAATTTCAGTTTAGAGTCAGTGTTCTAGTCATTCTTCTGTTTTTTAAGGCAAAAAATTTACTTTGGTTCCTTTTTTCATACTGCCCATTACCATGGGGAGGTCATAGCAGCAGGAGCCAGCTAGTCACATTGTATCCACAGTCAGGAAAGAGAAAAAGATGAATGCTGATGTTCGACCAAATTTTTCCAATTTATTTAGTTCAGAAACTCAGAAAATGAAAGTAGTGTGTATTTTCACTCCTCACCCCAATCTGATGTATCACCTAATACATTTTTTCTTAATTGTAAAGTGTTTATGTATCAGTTAATATAGACAATCAGTCAATATTATGTTACTTATAATAAATTATCTATAAATCTTTTGTTAGAAAGGTAAACACTAGTCCTAATGTTAAAATCCAAATGGAAAACTAAAGGAGCAAAATGGTAAAGAAACCATTGGGGAGGATTCAGCCTTACTGTATTTTAAAATATGCATATATATTTTTAACATATATATTGCACATCCTGGCCATAGTTTCCGCTCCCTCCTCTCTTCCCAGTCCTTGCCCCCACCCACTTCTGTTCCCAACCGTCAATTCATTTCCCCTCCATTTCTCTTCAGTAAAGTTCAGGTCTCTCATGAGTATCAACAAAACATGGCATATCAAATTGCAGTAAGAATAAGTGTTTCCCCATATATTGAGGTTGAGCAAGGAGGCCCAGTATGTGAAGTAGGTTTCCAAAAGCCAGTAAAAGGGTCAGAGACAGCCTCTGTTCCCACTGTTACTTATTTTCTGACCAGAAACTCTTTTAAAAAAAAAAATGCTTAGCAAGCATGACTAGGACCAACTCTGAATCCTGCCTGTTGGCTTTGACCAGTCCAACATGGCAGAGACATGTTTGCTGCCTCTGAGACTGCCGGGTGGGAGCTGTCCTCACCACCTCAACTTTGGTAAGCAGGTGACCCATGCTGCCACCAAGTAACTTGCAACATGCTTCCCACAAACCCCATTCAGGTGCTCTGCCTCCTGAAGAAAGCAGAGTTTGTGCTGCCTGAACCAGGAAGCTGCCATTTCTTATGCTGAGTCAGTAAGACTTTTTTTTTTTTTTTGCCTTTTCTTAAAGGAGCTGCGGAGCCACAGCTGGCCTCCAGCAAACAGCCCATCTGGAAAAAAAGAAAATGTGCTACCAAGAAGCTGTGCTTAACTCTATTCTTTTGTGTCTAGAATTCCTTTCCAAGCTATCTCAGGTTTTACGTGGATGTAGTCAGCCCCACATTGGCATGCCAAATTGTTGGCACAGGCTACTCATTCATTCCTGGCTGCCCAGACCCGAAATAATCACACAGATTATCTTATTTGCAATACTGTTTGGCCAATATCTTAAGCATATTTTTAGCTAGCTCGTACATCTTAAATTAACTCATTTCTATTATTCTGTGTATTACCATGAGGCTCGTGGTTTACCGCCAAGGTTCCATCTGGTGGCTCGCGTCTTTCTCCTGCGGCAGCTACATGGCATCTTCCTGACTCTGCCTACTCTCTCTCTCTCTCTCTCTCTCTCTCTCTCTCTCTCTCTATATATATATATATATATATATATATATATATATATATATATATATCTTCCAGCCTGGCTATCTTCTATTAAGCCATTGGCTGAAAGCAGCTTCTTTATTAACCATTGGTAATAAAACATATTCATACAAAGGGGAATCCCACATCATCCCTAGTTGTTGGTTAAGTCTCTGTGCGCCCCTATGGGCCCAAATTTGTTAATTCTGTGGGTTTTCTCATGGTGTCTATGACTCCTCTGGCTCCTACAATCTTTTCTTCCCCTCTTCTGCAGGATTCCCCACACTGCCTTGTGTTTCGCTGTGGGTCTGCATCTGTTTCCATCAGTTGTTAATGAAGCATCTCTAATGACATTTGGGCTAGGCATGATTCTGGTCACAGGCATGGCCAGGTCAGCTTCATGCCTACTGTTGCTGGTAGTCTTACCTGGGGTCATCCTTACAGATTCTTGGGAGATTCCCTTGCATCAGATTTTTACCTTAAATGCCCCTTCTTCCAGTATTCTCTTTAACCCCCCATACTGATAGCTGATGTTTCTATCCCCCCCTTTCCTGAGTCCACTTACAAAATACCTTACATTTCTCCTTCCCAGTGTGATCCTGGCTTCCCCTCATGAGCCCTCCTTATTGCCTAGTCTCTTTGGGTCTGTAGATTGTACTATAGTTATCCTTTATTTTACAGCTAATACCCACATTTGAGTGAGTACATGCCATGTTTGTCTTCTAGGTCTGTGTCACCCCACTCAGGATGATTTTTTTTCTAATCCCATCCATTTGTCTTCAAATTTCCTGATGTCCTTATTTTTAACAGCTGAGTAATACTCCAGTGTGTAAATATACCACTTTTCCTTTATCCATTCCTCAGTTGAGGAACACCTAGGTTGTTTCCAGCTCCTGGCTAATACGAATAAAGCTGCTAGGGACATAGTTGAGCAGGGGTCCTCGTGGTGTGTTTGAGCATCCTTTGGGTATATACCCAAGAATAGTAAGTATAGTTGACTCTTATGGTAGATTGATTTCTAGATTTCTGAGAAACCGTACACTAATTTCCAAAGTGACTGTACAAGTTTGCACTTCCACCAGCAGTGGAGATCTGTTCCCCTTTCTCTGCATCCTTTCCAGCATGAGCTGTCACTTCTGTTTTTGATCTTAGCCATTCTGACAGGCGTAAGATGGAATCAAGAATGCAAAATTGATCCATATCTATCACCCTGCACAAGTGAACCAAAGACCTCAACATAAATCCAGTCATACTAAAGCTGATAAGAAGAAAAAGTGGGAAGTAGCCTTGAACACATTGACACAGGAGATAACTTCCTGACCAGAACACCAATAGCACGGGCACTAAGATTGACAATTAATAAATGGGACTTCATGAAATTATAAATTTCTGTAAGGCACAGACACTGTCAGTTGGCAGCCTACAGAATGGAAAAAGATCTTTACCCACCCCACATCCAACAGAAGGTTGATCTCCAAAATATATAAAAAAAAACTCAAGATACTAGATATCAAAAAGCTAAATAATCCAATTAAGAAATGGGGTACAGATCTAAACAGAGATTCCTCAACAGAAGCATCTCCAATGGCTGAGAAACATTTAAGAAGATGTTCAACATCCTTAGCCATTATGGAAATACCTTACAATATTTTAATACATGCAGCAACAGCAAGAAACTAGAAGAGCATTTAGAATCATGTGATACTTATTTCTCTTTCATTTTCTTCATGTTGCTCAATCTGTCAGGCATGTCTAGTCAGATTCCTCTTTAAGTTTCTGTGTACTTTTAAAATTGCCAATAGGCATTGTATAAATGTCTTTGTACTTTGACAGGGCATGTTATGTCCATTTGGGCTATAGTGTTTGTTCTCTACTGCAGGATTTGGAACCACTTATTCTTCACAGATACTCACTTTCTTTAATAGAGATGAGTGCTCAAGACCACACTTTAGGTGTCTGGATTGCCTGTCAGTGGGTGTGGTATTAGTACTGCTTCTGCCAACACTGCGCCTCTTTAGTAACATTCACAGTGTTTAACTTTTTCTCTCTATCCCATATTTTTCTCAAGACACTTGCTAGGCATTTGTGTAGCTTCCACCATACTAAGGCATTAGTTTGCCCTTGCCTGTGCTAGCTTGTTTCATCATCACAAAACTCCCAGAGGGTCTTAGGTATTTTTCACAGAAAGGTGAGGAACTTCGGCTTCAGGAAGGTAAATAAATTGACCAAAGTCAATGAATTGCTCCTGGGTGAGGTTGCCCAAAGTAAAATAGGAGAGATGAAACTCAAACACTCATGCCTGTCCTTAGTTTTTAACTGAGAAACAAGGCTCACTGGTAATGAAAACGAGTGCTTGGCTGTCCAAATGCTCGGGCTCATTTTAGAGACTATGTGGGAAGGAGGGACACCAGATGAGCCCAGAAAGGCTTAACGGTCTTCTTGCTTGAATCTTCCTTAACTGTCTACTCTTTTTCTATGTGGCTTTATAGAAACGGGGCCTAATTATTATCTCAGTTTCCTGAACAGCCATCTGCACCCTCTAAGGAACTGTGGCTGGACTGAGCACCAACTGTGGCCAGAGCAGAGTAAATACCCACTTTTTGTTACTGTAGCTCACAGTGAACTTGCAAGAAAAATCTACAGACATTTGCTTTGTTTTTGAAGAGGCTTCTTCAGACAGAAGTAATTCACTGCCCCCGTTGAGAAATATGGAAAGGAACAAAACATTTAGTGTAGAAGAGACTGCTTCTGTTTCTTTGAAGTTCTTTAATCTCTTTATAGAAAAGATAGCATATGAAAGGGCTTTGTAACTGAGCGCTTTCTATTACCATCATTGATTTCTAACCTCTCGCCTCTCTTCCTTTCACTGCAGCCACAGTCTTAAACACTTTTATTTTTAATGTTGGTATGTGCTGCCTTGTTCCTAAGGTTAATTTCTCTTATTCTATTCAGCGTTAACACCCATTTGCCTATTCCTTTTAAATTTTGAGTGAGAACAGTTAAACTATTAATTGGAAATTAAAATATCATGACAGGAGAGTCTTAACGTCAGCCCTCTTGTCAATGAAGTGTGTCTAGATCTGGCACCTGAGCCTCTTCGTGGCTAGGCTGGGGGGAGCACAACGTTCAGAACGGATCCACATAGAAAGAACGGCATGTGGATGGAATATGAAAAGCTGGGAGACCTGGGGCGCTTGGACCTAGTGGCTTGGTTATCTTAAGGAAATAAAGGCTTGGAGTGAGTGAGGAGCTATTCACAGAATGAAGCCTAGAGAGGGAAATGTCAGAATGATAAGGGCAGACATATGGTCCCAGCCATGGCCTAGCGCTGGTGATAGATACCCTTTCCAAAACTGCTGGAGTCAAAGTAACTAATTCCATCTCGGAAGAGAACATTCACACAATCCAGAATTATTTGACGCAATGATCTCCTGATATGTGCATGTAGGAGAAAGCATCAGTTCACATATTAAGGAACTGTAAATGTAGGATATTGGCAGTAGGCTTATTACCCAGCTTGCTGCTTCTTGCAATGTGATAAACTTTCCATTTTATTAAAAAATTATAAATGCATACATATATATTTTTCTACACATCTTTTACCTAAAAGTGGAAATAGCTAGTTTTGTACCAAACGCTTTCTGTAATTTTGTTATGTGATTTATGCAAATCTATATATCAAATTTATATGTATATATATATTCAAGAATAATGTTTATGTAATGTGAAATTCTAATTTATCTGATAGAATAGAATTTACAGTTTGTTAAATATAGACATAGACACTGTGTTTCAAGAGTTCTTACCAAGTTGATAGTCAAGTTTGAAACTTTGTAATTAATTGTAAATTTTTAGCAGACAAAAGGCACCAGTCATCAGAGGAGGCGACACTGCTTTTCCGTATCTTTTTACTTTTGTAGTAAAGCTTTTTCTTAAGTTGCTTTCTACTGTTTAAATGGTCACATTCATATTCTGGCAGTAATGGTAGAGGGTTGAGCTAGTAGGAACTTTGAATGCCAGTTCCTCCTTTTCTAAGACAGTTCTTCCACTAGGGAAGTCAGGCTTGCGAAGTCTAATTACTGCAGCATTTTGATATCTCTGGCTACAATGCTGGCAGGAATTTAAGCCACAGTAGAGCTCATTGGTGACACTGTCGTAACTAAAAGCCACAAAATGCGGACTATGGTATTGGGTAGTGTCAGACTGTCTTGCTGCAAGTTCAGAAGTGCCTCGGATATTCTAATATGAAATGCTAATTACTTGCAATAGAATGTAAATAAGGTGGCACTAAGTCCTATTTGCAGTGACTAATGAAAGCTGTTGTAGTGTAATCAGTGAAATACAGAGCCCTGGGGCAATTCTTTAGGAAAGCCGCAGCTGACAGCAGCTAGTGCACACAGCCTGGACCTTCCCTTCCCTCTTGCTTCTGTTCATTTCTCCTTGTTGATAGTGTTAAGTCCCGTGTGGAAACATGTAGAAAGGATAAAAAGAAACTAGCAGCTAGGTTTGGCCTGGCTGCGCCACATATCCGCAGATTGCCTTCCTTAACTTGTCTTTGCTTATGAAAAACAGCTGCCATATTAGGCTATTTGAAAATACAGTGGTTTTCTAGTCAGCAACTTGCCAGTCTGAGACTTTTTCATGTTTTCTATCCAGACTTGAGCAAAACTTAGCTATGCTGCAGATTCTTTCATTCTCAGTATTACATTTCAAAGCTTGGCACATTTGCACTTCACACTTTAACAGCAGCGTGCCTTTAACAAATAAAAACACTCACTTGCCTGGTCCTGCTCTCCCAGTGTGTTCCAAAGCACACGCTTTGGTAAATAAAGTTCGAGGCTCTAGAATAGCTTTGCTTCTCTAGGGCATTCCTTCTTCACAACAGTGAAGGGTCAACAGTGTAAGCTGCACTCCTGCTTTGAACATGCACAGCCGAATCGTAGCTTCTGGTCCCCAAAGATGCAAAACCACAAAAGGTACCTTCTGCTGTGTGGATTGTCACAACTGTGGCTTTCACTGACGATCACAGTTGAAGGCCAGATCTTTTGACGACTTTTGACCGATGTAAACGTTTTCTTTTTAAGTGAATTGTTTGTACATAAAGGGTAAAGTAGAAATTGAAGATTCAATGGTGCAACTATGTTTTTAAAAACATTTCTGGTAGTCCCAGGGCAGAAGGAAGCAGAGCTGGTTATAGAGTGCCCAAAATTGGCAAGTCTGTGCGTGAATCTAGGTTAAAGAAAATAAACCCAAGAAACCCTGTGATTCTGAAGCTAAGTAAAAGCCTGTGTGCTTTGATTCCCCATTGTTTTTCATCCCCCGAATCTCTCCTTCTAAAAATGCTTTTCTATGTGTGATGGTATTTTCAGTCTATCACTGTGAGGTTCTCAAACTGGAGTGGCCTATCTGCTGTACGTAGCACTGCATACAAAGGCTCTTCCACAGTTTGCAAATGAAGGACAGTGTGCTAAAGTTACATTTTCCAGACAGTGAATAACTTCCAGGGTAAATATGTTACATTTGAGGATTCCTAAATTAACAAAGTTATGTGTTCTTTTCTGAAGTTTAAACTTCAGTTCATTCTTTCCTTTTGTTTTGCTTTTCCTATATCTATCAGAACAACCCACAGCTTCCAGGTGAGCCTTATGGAGTATTATGGAGGCCTGAAGTATCACCAACACGAGCCTATGGATAGGCAGAAATACCCGTGTTTTCTTGTGAAGCAAAATTTAGCAAAGATCCTTTAGATAATATATAATACCCAAACGGAAATGTCTTTTATTACTAGATTTGAATATTTCAAAAGCGTGTTGGTGTGAAAAGAGCACACAGAACCCACACCTGCCATTCAGACATGGACACACAGAATATAGTAAGTTTCCAAATTATCCAGTGATTTAATATTTTGTGGAAAGTTAGTTGGCTTCACGGCAGGAGTGGATGTAGTGTTTTTCACAAACCTGATCATCAGTGAGGGATAGGGCTCCCTGCCTGATGGCTCTTTCAGTGCTCATTCCCATTTATACATGGTGTTTAAATAGTAGATGCTATTCTGGAAGTACCAAAGCTAAGAACCTGGATACTTGAGAGAGTACATTTAATGCGCAACTCTTATCCCTGAAACATATCCTAATGTCACCCAAAGCACACCTTCATTCATAGACAGAGGCGGCAGAGGTAGCCCCCTGACTTTGCTCTGTGCTGTGGCAGAATATCTGGAATAAACAAAGGAGGAATAAACAAAACATTGTTTTCATGGATATCAATGCAGTTACTGGCCCCACGTGTTTGGACAGGACATTATGACTGAAGGAGCCTATGGAAGCTGTGTGTCACTTCTTAGTGGGTAGTAGGCAATGGGGAGAGTAGGTAAGGATGTACAGAAAAGGCCAAGGAAAGATACAGCCTGAAGGGCGTGCCTCCAAACTTCTTCCTCCAAAGGCCCTGCCCCCTGCTTTTCACCACTTCCCAATGCCACCTTACTATCAACCCATCAAAAAGTTAAACCATTGATTGGCAGAGCATATCTGATCTCAGTGTCTCTGGAAATTTCCTCACAGACACTCAGAGTTTCGGGTGTGTTTTTACTTTATTGCCCCTACAGTAGTGGGTTTTAATTGGACATTTGAGTGTCTGTCTGTCATAACCAGGTCATATTACTGTGTTCACAAGTAGTAATCAACTTTGATTAATTCTTCTGAACCTGGTGGAAGGAAAAGTTGATGAAGCACATGTCACGAGGACACCAGTGTGTTCCGTTTTGGTATACTTCCTGAGGACCTTCAAGTTGGATGATTATCCTTTTCTTTTGTAAAGATACATACCAGTTCTTGAAGAATGGCAAGCTATTTTTTTTTTTGAATTCCAAAGGATCGTGAATGCAGAACTTTTGACAGGGTAGTCTCTATCTTATGAACAGTTATAGGAGCAATTTCGTATCAGCTGTAAAAGCTGCTACATGTTTGATTCTGAGATGCTCACGTTGCTTTTGCTGTCAAGTAGAGCCAATCTCCTAAAGGCACAAGCAGTTGTCCCATCATTCATGGTGGTGATTTCAAAACTGATATCTGCCCTAATTCTCACTTTGATCCTGTATACACAAGCAATACACCCACTGGAACTGGAATGCCCTCTTACCTGTTGGCATTGCCGTATTAGCACCAACAGCGACATACTCAAATCCACGGCAAACTATGATACTTCTTTGCCAGTGTCTTCACCATTGTTGTGTAAGGTGATTGTGAAGTGAAGGATCATTGGGAAAATAGGATAGAATTAGTGTCATTCCAAGAATATTTATAAGGCATTTACACTGATTTTCTTCCCTGTGAGAGTTGCTTGCATAGAACATGGAGAAAACCACATCATCAATTTACCTAGTTCGCATACAGATGTGCAGATGTTGACAAAGAAGCGTAAGTTAACAGCTTGAGTACTTCTCATATTACTTGAGGAATCATTATTGTATAAAAGTCACGACACAATAAACACAATAACAGTCATCTTTATCAAAATAACATTTATTACCAAGACATGAAAAATGAAACTGGCAAAGTAAGTTACACATTCCTATCAATCTTTTGAAAGTTCCATACATTTGTTTAATAAAACGGCCTCACTTGCAAATCCCATTTGAGCTATTCTAATCAGATCTTCACATAAGTTTGTTATAATTGTTAACAATCGCTTTGGGGGGAAAAAAGTTTATGCTTTTAGAACAAAACTGTAGTATTGTAGTGAATATGGAAAACATAAACCAAAGTTGTTGGCTTATCTAATATGTACAAATATTTTTGTGAAAGTTTTCAGTATGAATGTTTAGTCATGTATGCATATAGTAAAGTGTATTTTTACAAAATTGCTAACTGAATACAATATTATATTTAAAAAATAAAAACAGAGGATTTAACTTCCCTACTATACACAGTGCTCTGTGTGCTGTGGTTTAAATTTGGCTTGTACCCCCGAGATCCATATGTGAAAACCTGATTGAGAAGTAATGCCCCATGGAAGGTAGTAGGGCCTCCCCACCACCCCACCCCAACACACACATTGCATTTCTTTCCATAGATGCTATGTCTCCCTCTCTCTCCTTCCTCTTGCTCCACTCTGTCCCCCTCACTCTCCTTTCTCTTCTCTCATGGTCCTACCCATTTTACTCCATTTGCAAGTGATCCCAGCAGGGGTACCCCAGAGCCAGTGTGATACTCTGGACATTCAGGGTATAAAATAGTGGAACTATAAAGAGCTGGCCCCAAGGATCTGTAATTATCACAGAAAAGATTATTATACTACCTATATACATTAACTGCCACTTGAGGAATATTGCGTATGTTGCTCAGTTGCAAAGGAAAATGAGATATAGGGCAGATGTGTAAATATAATGTTTGCTTACTACCTTAAATAACCGAAGTCTTCAGAAATTCTAATGCTGTTCCCTAAAATCTTCCTCACACATTTGGTGTTATAAATAACCGTCACACACACACCTTTGCAGTAGTGATGTGTTTTGTTTACTCAGCCAGCATTTTCAAGCACCAGCCACACACAGAAAATTTAACTTGCACACTCTGGTTGCAGTGAACAGTAGTCTTTACATTGGGGGGACTTGATTTTTGATTGATAAATGCAGATAGATTGAAGTTTAAATTTTCATTTAAAAAAAATTAGGCAAAGTCTTTCTGTACCTATTGGTTTCTGGGCTTCCAGTTTGCCCTCACCTAAAAACATCTACACTGTTCAGGATTAGCTTCAAAGGTCTGTATGAGAAAACTGACATTTATATTCCTTCCTGAAGTAGAGAATTTCAGAGGCATTCACCATAATGTATATGATAAGATTCTACAATGTCTTCACATACACGCACTTGCGCCCACACACACACACACACATACACACACAACTTCCCTCTGTTTGTAGACACTGTACTAGAATACTGGAGAATGAGTAACTCATATGAACCAAAATTTTTTTGCTCGTAGTTCTAGAGGACGAAAGTCTAAAGTCAAGGTGTATAGACCCAGGCAGGGGCCTTCTTGTTGAGTTATAGCATGGGCAATAGTGCACCCACAATGAAGGATGCTTCACTTATAGCTAATATAGCCCCACACTAAGAACTTACCTAATGGTTCTACCTTCAGCACATAAATTTGGGGGGACAGACATTTAAACTACAACACTGTCATATCTTCTCAACTTCTAAGTCTTAGGCTGCCTCCAGGTTCATGTTGGTTACTGGAGTGCCACCATCTGTCATTCCTGAATTTTCTGAGGAAAAACAAGGCTAAATGGCCAAAAAAGAATGGCTCTTTAACAACAAAAAATAAATAAATAAATAAATCACATGAAAGGAATGCCCTGAGCGCACAAGCCACGTGGCCAGCGGTCCACTCACCAGGAACAACAGCCACCATTGGCAAGCTTCTTTTATCTCACTGTTTTGTCCAGAAACATGGTGTGGGTTCTGTTAATCCATTCTTCATTTAATCACACTGTTTTATTTGTTAACTAAAGCTACCTGAAAATAGAATAGAACTAATATTAAGGATTTTGTTTGATAGCTATCTTCCCAAATTAAAAATGTGACTCTCTATTATATATGCTTTAATCAAATTACATGAGTGCATTTATTCTATTTCACTCATACACTGTTTTTCAAGGAAGGCATCTGATTTTATGGCTTAATTTCAAGGGGGAAACTATTCTGAAAAGAAAGCATTGTGTAATGTCATAGGAAAATGAGCAATCTTCAAGATTTTATGCTGGAGGGAAGTATGAGTGCTTTTTAGAAAGATGCGTTTCCTTATCAGAGAGAGACCATGAGCTAAATGTCAAGGAAAGAAATAGACCATCAGTCGTCATTACCTCTGCTTATTTCCAGGCTATATTCTGAATACATTTTCTGTTAAGTTATCAGAGAGTTAGTGCAGGGGAAAGAAGAAACACTGTTAAAGCTGGCGAGCTGACAGTGTCATTAAAATACCCAAATGTGGAGTAGCTATGACTTACATAAGCCTTACTGAAATATATGGAAAGTCATTTTTTTAATCTTTCTGATAACTGAAAACCAGTTCAAAACGTTGCTGCAAGAAAATACCAAAAGAATTCAGCAAATAATGATTTCTTCTTCTCCTCCTCCTCCTTCATGGCCATCATCATCGTCTCCTCTTTCGCCTTCCTCCTCCTCCTCCTCCTTCCTCTTCTTCTTCGTGGTTTTGCTCTCTCCTGCCTTTTTCAAAATCCCAACATTGAAAATATCTCACGTTTTCGTATTAGTGTTTATTTCTAAGATACTTTATTAGAAGGCATTACAGTGTGGCTTGAGAAGCTTGGTTTTGATAGTATCCTTCCTGTCTCATAAGTTAAATATATGTATGAATATCATAATTTATTGATTCTTTGGGTTTTTGCATTATACACCTCAATCCTGCCCACCTCCCAGTACCTCCATATCCTCCCCTCACCCCTGTAGCATCCCCCTTTAAAAAAAATCAATTAAAAACAAACAAAAACACCTCCCTCCTGCTTCTTTCCAACACCTCTTCATTCAAACATCATCACTACTTGTGAGAAGTTGAAGGAATTGTGAAGCACTAAGCATCTGATTAGCTTTTGGAGCTATGCAGGAACATTTCAGAGTAAGAAGACCATAGCTTCTAACTTCAAGACCTTTCCTTGGCACCTGCTCTAAATAATTCGGACCTTCTTTTGGTGATTTACGTTCTGTGGTAGTCCTTCTGAAGGGGAGAAAGTTAGGTGTGTGGTTTTGACTAACTGAAGCGAGCGTGGTATTTTACCACATGTGCAGTCCAGAACATGGTGTTGGGCCTTTTACTCTGGGTGTCCCCACCTGTAAAACTGGATCCCCAAACCAACTGTGAAAGTTTTTTTAAGTCTGGAAATAAAGTACTCTGGAAAAGCCATAGTGGGTGGTGACTGTGATAGACCAACTCAGTAAGTGTTCACTTTTCCTTCTGTCTGTCTGTTAAGATTCAACATTTTTGTCTTTGTGAAGAAGTCCAAAATAGAAATTTCACTACAGTTGATGGCACTTGAGATTGTAAATCAGTGATGGAATTGCAGGCATGTGCCACCATACCTGACTGGCTAGCTGGCAGGCTGAGTGGGTTGGTTGGTTAATTCCATGGGTCCCACTTTTGAATTTTCATTTTCCTATACCTACGGTTCTCTTGTTTGCCAATCAACTAATGGTTGGAATGTTGTAGTGGGATTATGGTGTTGTGTCAAAGTCAACTAGTGTTTGGTATGGTTAAAAGGATAATCGTTTTTAGCTCTACAGATATGCTGTTTTATTGTGTAATCGTTTGTGACCTAAGAGCAGGCATGGGGCTAGCAAGCTTGGTTCCCTACCATAAGGATCCAAGTCCTCAGAACTGCATGCTTTGGTTAGTCCATGGGAAGTAGATACTGAATAGCTAATTCAAGACTGGGAACTCAGAAGCTCCTGCTACCATGCGAAACTAGATGGCTCTGGAGGTGACAGGTTGATAGATAGCTACACAGTGTGCACTGGGATGTGGGCTCCTGATAAAATACTTAATCTGCAGGACATAGTGGTAGCATAGTACCTAAAGCTTTGCTCGGTATGTATGAATATTGACCGATTTAAAGCTAAAAATGTGGAGCTGGAAAGCTGATTCAACAGTTAAGAGCACCGACGGCTCTTCCAGTGGACCCCTGTTCATTTCACAGCACCCATATGGCAGCTCACAACCATCTCTAAGTCTAGTCCCAGGGGATCTGATTCTCTCTTCTCGCCTGCACTGTCACCAGGCACACACAGGATGCATAGACATATTTTCAGATAAAATGTCCATACAAATAAAATAAATGTTAACATTTTTAATACTGGAAAAAATGTAATTATTTAATAAACTCAATGAAGATATAAGCTTAATTAAGTCCAACCTTTTTTCATGAGTGTCAACCCTACTAAAACTTTATACTGCAGTTTTATTAACATTGTGTGTATGTGTACATGTGTGTGTGTGTGTGTGTGTGTGTGTGTGTGCGTGTGTGTCTGTGTGCTTGTGTAAGTGTGTCTTTGTAATCCAGAATAGGGTATCGTGTATCTGAGAGCTGGAGTTAAAAGCATTTATGAGCTGCTCCATATGAGTTCTGAGAATCAAACCTGGGTTCTCTGGAAGGACAGCTAGTGCTGCTAACTGCTGAGCTGTTTCTTTAGCTCGGTGCAAATGTTTTTAACATATTTTCTCAGTGACTTGGTCTGGCTTTCTCAGTTACTGTGGTATAGCAAACTGAAGTAAAAATGAAAGGAGAGTATTTTATTATTCTTACTATGTTTTAATTTTTTATACTTGCATCTGTCACTGCAGTCACAAAAGCATTAGAAAGGCAAGCTGATTGAATCATGTGCAATGCCAAAGTCTCAGTTCTGCCTTGGTTGATAATCTCGTTTAAAGTAGAATTCAGTGAGTAAATTTGTTTCACAATAATTCTATCATACCTATCTATTATATGTATTAAGGGAAAAAATAATATCACAGAGTAGGTTTCAAATGCAACTTCAGCTTTCTGTGGTGTGGCCGTGTTTTTTAATGATTTCAACAGTCTAAAGTTTGGTTTCTTCTTTGTAAGCACACATGGTAATGCAGTCTGTGTGGAAAGAGATTTTTGAGCGCTCCACATAAGAAGGATTCATAGAGAACAGAGCATACCCCTTTGGCAGGACCCTGGGCTTTTGTTGTTGTTGACATTCTTACTGACATCTCATTTTCTGTTATGTTTATTAGAAGTTCAAGTCCAGCATCTTATCTGCGAATGTTAGAAAATGAGAGCCGATGTTTTCATCTAAAAATTACCATTAGCAATGTAGTAGTATAAATTGCTTATGATGTATGTCAAGGTTATCTGTTAAATTCTATGTTTTGTGCATTAAGATCTGAACTGCTTGGCCTCTACTGTCACTGATCTCTTTGCAAATGTTCTCCCATTGCAAAGTACTAACCAGCCCCATCCTCTCATATGCTTAAAAACAACTCAACAAAATTGTCCCCAAAAGCTAGAGCTACGCATCTGCACTCACAACCATCTCATTTACATCCCACAGTGAGATATGGCCAATGAGCCTTATTCTCCTCTTCAAAAGGCCGAAGGAAATCTCAGCACCTACTGACTTGTTTGATTGTACGACTGTTGTGTTCCCAGGTCACTGTTGATTCCACTAAAACACAAGTGCTTTCTTAACATATTCGTGGGAAAAACCGGAAATTACCTCTTTCCCTTAACAACCAGGTTCTGAGTCTATAACTGCTCCCAGAGTGGGATGGGTGCACACTAGTCTTTTTCCTCATCCCACTCTCTCATTAAATGCCACACTCCAAAGACTTTGCCTTCGCGAGGTTTCTATAGAGTCATGCAAGAATGTGCCAAGATTAGTGGGCCACCTAGGGCAGGTAACTGATGATATCATCTTGAGGGGCTGGGTGAATGATTTCTCAGGACAGAAGCAATAGTATGTTCTCCTTAACATCCAGGTAACAGATGACTAAGCAAATGTTAGATGAATGAGAAACAATGACAGCCATGTGCTGCATGTATAGGCAGATGGAAGGGAAAGAGAGGTATTTCCAGGTTGTGATCACACAATCAGCTCAATTTAGTAGAAGCTTTAGTTAGAAGTTGATTTCTAAAGAGAGAGAAAGAAGGCATGCTGGTGGGTGGGCTGGATCTGGGAGGAATTGGAGGAAGCGAAACTGATCAGCAGAGAGTGTAAAAAAATGTTACACACATACACACACACACACACACACACACACACACGTATGAGAATAGTAACTTCAATACTGTCCCTCTCATTCATTCTCGGGGGGGGGGGTGTGTAATTGTATTGTAATCTCAAAATATGAGGTAACTAAAAATACAAAATTTGTGTAAAAACACGTTACATGTTTTTAAATAAGACATCTTTGTAATTGTTAGTAGAAAATTTAAAAACCAGAAGTCAGCTTATTCTTAACCATGAGTAACAGTGGGGTTGTGAGAGTTTCCTGTGTTGGAGATGTGATGTGAGGGTCCTGGTGGTATCCAGCGGAACGGTGAGCCAGGAGAAAGGGTTCTTGGCCATGACAGTCATTAGGTGGTGGTAGTAGATTACACACACAGAAAAGGCTCTTGGCTGCTTCGCCAAGCAATGCCGTGAATAAGAAAGTCCCTCGGAGCTTCAAGGACTGCCCAGTACAAAGGAATTTTTAAATTAAGTTAAGCTCCATTGTTAGGAAACAAATCTCTGTTAGCACATAAACTTGACCTTGGAGACTATGTTTTATGAGTCCAACATTGAATTACTTCCACAGTTCAAGAACACTGACAAAGCGACTTAAAAGTACACAACAATTATCTAACTATTTCAGTTTGGGGGTAGAAAGTTTATAATTAGATCCAAAAGCTATGCTCACTTGCACTCACCTTAAAATGCAAGCTAAACTTCACTACTGGCTCCGGCACCTTACAATCATTCAGTTACATTCTCTGAGTGGTTTTTAACCTTTTGAGGGAACTGATGTAGGAGGGTCATCTGTCTATGTGTTACTTTAATTAGTTGATAAAGAAACTGCCTTGGCTGTGATAGGACAGCAGCTTATATAGGCGGAGTAGACAGAACAGGATGCTGGGAGAAAGAAGCAGAGTCAGGCAGACGCCATGGAGCCAGCTGCCAGGTCAGACATGCTGAATCTTTCCCGGTCAGCCACCACCTCGTGGTGCCACACAGATGATTAGAAATGGGTTAATCAAGATGGGAGAATTAGCCAATAAGAGTCTAGAACTAACAGGCCAGGCAGTGTTTAAATGAATACAGTTTTCATGTAATTATTTCAGGTAAAGGTAGCCAGGTGGCCAGGAGCTGGGCGGGACAAAAAGCAGTCTACTGCTCCTTCTACAGGGAATAAAGCTGATTTCAAAGTATAGCTTTACTCAGTAACAAATTGTCTTATTTTAAACTTCTGGGCAGAATTTAGAACTTGGTATCATTTTTGTTTGAGTCTTAATTTTGTATTTACTTTTTCATTTGAATAGCTTTTGTGGCAAAACAAAAAAAAAGTTTAAGCAATTAATATAGTTATAATAGCCAGCATTTATTAAGTCTTAGTTTATTGGCCAGGTGCTATGCTAAGATATTTATGTACATTATCTCACTAAACTATGTTGGAAGAATCTGCTTGTTCGTCCTGGCTGCCCAGAACTGAAATAATCACACAGAAACTATTAATTAAATTACTGCTTGGCCCATTAGCTCTAGCTTCTTATTGGCTAACTCCTACATATTAATTTAACCCATCCCTAATAATCTGTGTATCACCACGAGGTCGTGGCCTACCAGCAAAATTTGAGCATGTCTGTCTCTGGTGGGAACTATATGGCTTCTCTCTCATTCTGCCCTACTTTCTTCCTGCATTCAGCTTAGTTTTCTCCGCCTACATAAGTTCTGCCCTCTCAACAGGCCAAGGCAGTTTTCTTTATGGATTAACCAGTCGTATTCACAGCATACACAGGGGAATCTCACATCAAAACTAAGCACAGCAGTCATGGGATAGAAGCCCCGTGTTGACTTTGTGAAGATGGAATTACGCCTTCACCCCCTTGTCTTACATCCAGGGTGAACCACTCTGTTACAAGAACTCTGTTTTAACCAACATTTCTCATTGAGCAAGTTGTTTTTCAATTTCTTCTCCTAATCACTTTAGCAGTAAGTGGCTTGAATCACCATTTTATTAATAATCTTTAATTTTCTAAATCACATGCCTTCTTCAACTTGCAAGAGTGGTGATTTTGTATTGTTCTGTACACTGTTTGGATTTGGTTTGCTGTTTAGGGTTTTGAGATAGAGTCTCATTGCACAGCCAAACCTGGTTTCTGATTTCTTCTCTTCCCACCTCTGCCTCCTACGTCTTGAGATCATGACTATACTGAACTTCAAGTTGTACTTCTGATTATCATTTTTTGACTTTTTAAACTACCCCTTAATGTAGAAAGTGTTTAAAATAACGATATAAATTGAGCCTCCATTATCCAAAACTACATAATCTTAATAATAATACAAGATTTAAACTTCTTGAACACTGACATAACACTATGAGAAGGAACACCTCACAGTGAACCTCATGTGAGAGGTTTCATTGAAAACATGACACACTGAAACTACTATATAAAATTACCCTTGGCTCAAACAAGCGAGTCATTATGGTCCATTTTCATGTTACGTGGCTACAGCTCATCAGAGAATCACAGATGAGCAGGAGCCACTAGGCCTCTGTTTTTTCCTACGTGGCAGCTGATGCCTGCTTGTGTAGGTGATATCAATTCATCCCAGGGTTGAAAACTTACAAGCCACCTGTTATGACACCCAGCCCACATACCAGAAAAGGAAGGAATCTCCATTTGCATCATGAGCCAGCAAAATGGTATCTTTGGGAAGGGGGCACTACTAGACAATGGGAAGACAATGCCTCCCTGAAGAACTCCCAGTGAGATTCCAGGGGCAAAGAAATGTGACTTAGTATGTAAAGGCTATTGCACCTCTGCACAACCGCCTAACATCAAATTGGATCACCACCAGCCTTATCCTCTAAGCTGATGGCTGACTTTGCAAAGTTGTAAAATCAACTGCATTGCTTTAGTGACCCAGAGTCTCTAGTACTCTGCTTATGAAGTAGAGATCATTATTTCTCACATGTGTGTAAGAGGTGTATGAAACAGAAAGAAAGTTTCCGGTTGGCCTTGGTCACCCCCATGATACCACACTGTATAAATGCAAACACTCCAGAATCCTGGTGAGAGAATTACAATTCTAAACACCTATCATACCAACACTGCAGATAAGGTGTAGTCAACAAACCCATGATGAAACATTTTCTATTTTAATGTTTTCTAGTTAAAGTTTGTTATTAAAAAAAAAAGATGTTTGCAAACATGATCTTGGGATTTTTAGCACAAATTTTCTACCTTGATTGTTACCAATCTGTTATTTTGCAGGATCAAGTTAATAAGAGTAAATTCTGTTAGTCATGTGATTCTACAGACGTACAGGCTTGCTCAAAACTGAATGCTAATAACACATGCTTGTTTAAACATTTATCAGGTGTAGATTTGTTTCACTGTGCATAAGTCTGCATTTTCTCTTACATTTTGATGAGCTTATGTGTGTCAAGGAGTTACCTCTTAGAAATAGATGAAAATTAGGCATCAAAGTTTTTGTGTTTAGTAATTATAATTTTAAAATAGTTTTTCTTGTGTATGAAGGACATGGGGTGTGTGTGTGTGTGTGTGGTCTGTCTGTGTGTGTACAGTCTTTTTATTGAAAATTGACCTTTTTCATACAATATGTTATTCAGTTTCCTTCTTCAACTCCTCCAACCCAAATTGACATCCTTTCCTTTTCTCATTAGAATACAAATAAGCATCTAATGATAATAATGAAAACAACAAACCAGAAGAAAACCTACCCCCCACACGCAAAAGAGCCAGATAAAAAGCACAGGAAGCATACAAAGACAAAGAGACACTCACATTCACACACCAGAAAGCTCAGAAAACATACTATATAAGCCAAAGATCTGTAAAGCTTTTTTAAAAATTGCTCAGACAAAGCATTGTGAGATGGGAAAAAAATAACAAAAATATCAGTGAGCTCATTTTATGTTGGCTACCTACTACTGCTGAGCATGGGCCTGCATTATGTGTGGTGTGTATACCTCTAAAACTCCATTGGAGAAAACGAATTTTTCCTTTGCAAGTGGTTATCCATTGGAAATAGGTTCTGGTTTAGTGGTGGTGGTTTGTGTCTACTTTCCCTCTGAGTAGTAGGACCCCATCTGGCCTAGACTTGTGCAGGCCCTTTGCACAGTACCTTGAGTTCCTATGTGTGTCAGTCTGGTTGTGTTTAGAGGGCTATGTTTTCTTGGTACCCTCCATCTCCTAGGCTCTTAAGATCTTTCTTTCTCCTCTTCCATAGAGTTCCCTGAGCCCTGGGGAAAGGGATGTGATGGAGATGTACTATTTAAGGATGAATGTTCTGCTATCTCTAGCTCTGTATATTGTCTATTAGTCTCTGTATTTATTCCCATCTGCTGCAGGAGGAAGCTTCTCTGATGATGTACTAATCTATGAGTATGATAGCATGCCACTGGGAATCATTTTATTGCTACATTGCTTCAACAGAACATTAGTATTTTGTTTTCCTTTAGGTTCCTAGTTAATCTAGTCTCAGGTTCTTGACCACCCACACAGTGTTAGGTATGGGTTCCGTCTAATGGAATGGGCCTTGACTCCAATCAGATTGGTTGTTACTCCCACAAGCTTTGTGCCACTATTGCACAGCATATCCTGCGGGCAGATCATCATTGTAGACAAAGGGTTTATAGCTAGGTTAGTGTTTAATTTTTTCCTCTGCTTATCGTTGCTGGATTTAGTGATGCTTGTAACTTAGAGAAGCTTCAGCACATTATAATGAGTTCAAGAGAGAATAAAAGAATTCAGAAACAGGTTATAGACTCAGACTTCGAGAGAGTTATCAATAAACTAAAGGGAGACATGAAGTGGAAGTTTGACTTGTGATGGAGGAGGTTTATCTGTCTATTGTGTTATTTTCATTGGTCAATAAAGAGACTGCCTTGGCCCTTTGATAGGACAGAAAATTAGGTAGGCAGAGTAAACAGAATAGAATGCTGGGAAGAGGGCAATGGGGCAGATGCCATGGAGCCAGCCACCAGGTCAGACATGCTGAATCTTTTCCGGTAAGCCGCCATCTTGTGGTGCTACACAGATTATTAGAAATGGGTTAATCAAGATGTGAGAGTTAGCCAGTAACTAACTCTCTAGAGATAGTGGGCCAGGCAGTGTTTAAATGAATACAAATTGTGTGTTGTTATTTCCGGAGCTAAGCTAGCCGTGTGGGAGCCGGGTGGGATGAAAAGCAGGCCTACCCGCAGCCCCTCACTACATATGGCGCCCAGACGTGGATAACTGAATCCACAGAAAGCCTGAGAAAGCTTGGGAAGTAATTCTAGAACAAAATAACAGCAATATGCATGGTTTCTTGGTAGCAGCAATTTTTCGGGTCTGCTATGCTTGCTAGAGGCAAGCAAATGCTCTCATCTAAGAGAGGCTTCCTGACTCAGCTTTAGCTGCAAAACCCTGCAGCTCTTTTAAGAGGTCCTGCCATGAAATCCTTAAACGGTGATGATGAAAAGCTGAACATATGCTTTTCGGTTTTCAGCCGTAGCAGGAAAAAAGCTGCACTGTTTTAAAATGCCGTCTTTCTGGGCTGCCCTGCCAGGGCAATCTCTGACTGTTTCAGGCAGGCAGTCCGACTGAGTGTGGTCTGTGAGCAGAATGCTGCAGCTTGCTTGCTAGTAGGGACCTTGAAATGCCACAGAGTTGTGGCAATAAAAATGGCTTCAGCAGTACCTCTGCCATGAGGTTGGAAAGCTAAGGAATGGCCTATATCCAGCCATCAAAGCCATGGTTTTAGGCTCATGTGGTCAGAAAAAGAGAGATATACAGTAAAGAGAGATTCAAAGAGGAAAAGAACCTCTAAATGGTTTACAGTGTGTTAAAAATATATGCAGACTAAAGGTTAAAGTCATTAAAAATAAAAAAAGAAAGAAAGGGAGAAATAGGGTGTGGTAGTACACACCTTCAATCCCAATGCCTAGGAGGCAGAGGCATATTGACCTGTGACTTCAAGGGGCAGAGGTAGAGATTGACCTCTGTGACTTCAAGGTGTGGTAGCACACGCCTTTAATCCCAATGCCTGGGAGGCAGAGACAGATCTCTGTGAGTTCAAGGTGTGGTAGCACATGCCTTTAATCCCAGCACTGGGGAGGTAGAGACAGGCAGATCTCTGTGAGTTCAAGGACAGCCTGGTCTACAGAGTTATTCCAGGACAAAGATATACAGAGAACCTGTCTCAAAAAGTAAAAGTAAAAATAAAAGAAATAGAGGTTAAAATAAAGCCACAGAAAGATGGAAAATACACAGAGAATCTTGATACAGTGTGTTATTATGCTCTCTTGGAATTGCTTGAATGCTGAGGAAGGAGCGACAGTCGCCAAAAGACATTTGCTTATAAATGCTGCAGAATTAATCCAAGATAGGTATTTTGAAAATACCTTGGCTTCAAAACGGAAGTCAAAAGGTATGACACTTTGGAGAAGAGATTTTGCTTGGCTGTGGATTCATTCTGAGTTAAGAAAAGTCAGGTTCGAAAAAGGAAGGCCACCTGAGAAATCTCCGATAGGAACAGATGGCCCAGATGACAGAGTTCTACATCCAGAAGAGATTCAAGACTACTGCCTGAGATGATCAAGACTCACAGGATACTCCAGTCAGGACTTGATTATAACTCTAAATTTTCTTTAGGTCCCCATAAGATTATCAGCGCCCCCAACCAGCAGGAAGTAGCCTGAAATACTACGCCCACATTCCCAACAAATGGACTATGGGTATTTTCCTTTGTTTAAAAAAAAAAAAAAGAGGGAAATGGTGCGGGAGAATTATCTGTATTCTGTCAATCATATTTTAATAAAACGCTGATTGGCCAGGCAGGCAGTATAGGCGGGAAAGCCAGACAGGAAGTAGGGGTGGAGCAAAGAGACTGGGAGTATTCTGGAAGCAGAAGCTCCCTCAGCCACTCCTGCGTAGACCACCGAAGAGGCAGCATGTAACTTGCCCAGCTGAAAAAGGTACCAAGCCATATGGCTAACGTAGATAAGGATAATGGGGTAATATGCGTCATAAGAACTAATAAGTAGCCTGACCTAATGGGCCAATCAGTTTATAATCTTATAGAGATCTCTGTGTGATTAATTTTCTCTGGGACTTTCCGGTTGTGGGGTACTGGGCGGGAACAGATACCCCAATTAGCCGGCCCCTCATGTTACAGACTTGGAATTAAAGTCAAGGACAATGAAAGAAAGAATGTTTTGAATGAGAAACTGTAGTATGGTTGCTAAACAGATTCATCTATTGAAGTGGGGGCAGTTAGTCATATTAGAAAGCAATACGTGAATTATTGGAACATTGTCCACTATGAGAAAGAAGCTGGCTCTTGCATCTTGGGGAAATGGAGAGAAGGAAGGGTCAATGGTCAATAGGCCATAGCTATGGAATGTAGATATGTCAGCAATGAAGGGTGCACATAGAACCTCTATTCTCAATGCCTTAGTAAGTATTCTCTCCCAGCTGAAAAATTCAATTACACTTTGTACAAATTGTGGCGTTTATTTAAAGCACTTTGGGAGAAACATTAAACCTTGATGAGAAATGTGTCATCATCTCTTCTAAGTTAGAAACTTTGAGGATTTTAAACTTGCCAGAAATTCCAGATTTTCTACTTCAATCCGTTTGATTGCAATTGTCTTTAAAATGTTCACCCAATTTTTACTTTCCAGAATTTATTCTGCAGTTTTCTCCTGGAGGGTTGTAACTCTGAGGAAGTCCATTTTATGTCTCCAGGCACTCACATTTAACTCAAGAAGGCCTTGTTTTCCAGATCTTTAACTGGTTTCTAAATCACGTAGCCAGGTACAGGCCCACTGCATTTAATGTACCAAGTAATGATTACTGATTGCTGGTCACTCTGCATTCTAATTGCTTTTCTCTTCAAGGTACTGTTCTCTTGGGGAAAATCGTCCGCTGCTCAATGTTTTGAGACCAAAAACATTTAAAAATGCATGAAAACTTAAACTCGGAGCTTTGCGGCACAGTCAGCTGGCTTTACTACTAAGTTCTAATCACTTCTTTCATGTAATGGCTATGACTTCATTTGGTGTTAAAAGTCTGTTTTCTCAGACAGGTGGATATAACCATTCTCCAAATTTATTACTACAATAACTGCTAATAACATAATCATAATTACTTCCTTCAATTTCTATGCATGTGTCATTTCTGACCAAACTATTTTCACGGAAAACATTATTATGAATGTCACTGTAGTTCACTAGTCGCTTCAATATGAAGAAATCAATTTGTCTTTATTGTTAAAAAATGCTAAAGTAACTCATCTGAGTTATAAAAAGTAATCTGAGAATGGCTAACAGGAAGAAATAAAAGGGAACAGGAAAAGAGACAGACCTTTCATAATTGAAGCTTATTTGTTGAGGAATCTAAAAAGAAAAAAATAGCATAGAAAGTTGTGACTAATGGGTTATGAATACTTTAAAGTTTCTGATTTGGCGTCTGATGGTAGCTTATGAAAATATATCACAACCTCTTTTAAGTCTTTATTAGGAAACTGACTTTATTACCATCATTCCAGACAGCTTTCAATTTTGTAATTGATTTTATTTGTCTTCTTAAATTTTGTTCATGTCTGTTTTCTCTTTGACCTAGTTCCTCTCAAATGAAAATGTGGGGATATACTGTTTACCCCCTCTTGTTTCTTACTATATGTATTCTCACTTCACATTTGGTAGTGATTCAGAAATTATACAAGGACTGAGAGTGATGCTGCACAGCTGCAATCCAAATACACAGGAGGTAGCAGGAGGAGAAGCAACCTTGTTTCAAACAAATTAATAAAATTTTGTAATATTAAAAATGTTTTAAGTTAATAGATAGCGAGAAAATGCGCACACACACATGCATACACTCACACATAGATAGATGATAGACGGATGGATAGATAGACAGACAGACAGATAGATAGATAGGGATATAGCTAAATAGTTTGGAAAACCAAACCTTTCTATACATGATTTCTTATTGTGAGATACAAAATAGAAAAGTTCATTGTCAAAGAAATGCTTGTGAGACTGAGGCGATGGCTCAGTGGTTAAAAGCACTGGCTGCCCCTCCAGAGGACCTGGGTTCAGTTCCCAGCACTACATGACCTCTCTGGCTCCCGTGGGCACTGTGCCGCAGTGGCACACCAGCGTACAGCAGACAAAAGACCCATACACATAAAAAATAAATGAAATTTTTTAAGAACTGTTTTAACATTAACAAAGGCAGTGCCATATTTTAAGCTATGAAGTACAGGATCTGGGACACTTAATGTTACTTACCATAGCAATTACTCATATATTTCCCAGTGAAAAGGCTATTCTCCCCCAGATTCTTTTTGCAATCTTTCTCTCCTTCCTTTCCCCATCTGGCTGGCTTACTCTTGTTCTCTCTCTCATGCACACTTTCTCTGTTTGTCTGTCTCTCTCTGTCTCAGTCTCTCTCTGTCTTGGTCTCTCTGTCTCTCTCTGTGTGTGTGTGTGTGTGTGTGTGTGTGTGTGTGTGTCCACCTTAAGAGATTAGGCACACTTGTGCTGTAATGTGCACATAGAACACAACCTTAGGTGCCCATCTTTGCCCTCCGTTTTGTTTGAAACAGGGTACCTTGTTCTAGTTCTACGGGCTTCTGGGGACTCTCCTGTCCCTGTCCCCCTTCTTCTGTGGGCACTAGGACACTAGGATTATACCTGTGTGTGCCACATTGGACTTCACATAGGTTCTGGGGCTAAATTCATATACATTGCCCACTGAGCCATTCCCCAGCCTTCCCTATACTCTTTAGTTAGCATCTTTCAATGGGTTTTATATACTCCAAAAATTACTCATTTTATCACAGGAATAAAATACTGAAGGAAAACACTAAAATACGTATTTCCACAATGTTTTCATACTTATAAAATTGAAAGTAACTTCAAGTTACCTTGGGAATAAGTCTACCAAACACATAAATATCCTACTCTCTCAATTTCCCCCCTGATTTGAAGTATTTTTTTTACTGTTTTATCAAGCCACCCTACAGACCTCATGATTATTTCTAAAGTTTACCAACCTTTGAGGAGAAACTGTTCAGCACTGTTAGGGTTAGCAGCACAGGTGCTGCAGGACAGGAAGGAGTCATGGGAAAGGAGTGCTTCCTTTAGCAGAGTCGGGAGAAAGAAACCCGGGAGTAAGAACATCAAGAAGACGCTTGTTGTTAGTGAGGGTCCCCGTGGTTTGAAAACCTTATCGCTGTTCTCACCGTGAGTTGGGGAACTAGATGGCATTGTTTTGTCCTGCTTCAGTCTTCTGCCTTGGCTTTCATCTCTATTACTAGTCTCCGTTTAAGCTGTGGAATATGCTGTGTTCATTTCTGAGTTCCTGACCCTTAACACATAAGAGGACCTAGAACATTATAGTAGAATTAACGTCGTATTGGGAATGAGACTTGGAAGGCAAATCTGTTTTTACTTAAAAATCCTATATAGTCGAGTTTCTCGTTTCTAGCCAGGAAGGCAGTGCAAGGGATTCATCCTTCTCTCCTTATTTTCTGAAACCTAAGCCTCTATCACATCTAGAAGTTACCTCCCCGGGAAGGAATTTGATAAACTGAAGAAATAAAGTTCACGGTGTTCTAGGTGTCTAAGAAGTTCTGAGAGCCTCTTCTTCCTCTACATGAGGACGGAGTGATGGCGACTCATTGTGCCTGCCAAGAGCTAGTAGGATGCCAGACAAAACAAATAATCATCTAGGGCTTTGGAAGCAACAAGGAGAAAGAAATGTTTTAGGAGGGAGGCTTCCTTTCGTTGGAATGGGACTGTAGCTGCCAGATAAAGTGTGTGAAGGTTAAGTGGTCTGCAGATTGAGACAAAGAAACAAGCCAAGTTTGGACAGCTACGTGGGGCTTCCCTGCTAAAACAGGGCTCTTGAAAGACCTCAGCATAGACTTGAATTTACTCTCAGTGAGTTGATTGCCTGCCAAGCCAGTAGTGTGGAAAATCTCTGAGGGCTGTGCCCTGGGACACAGCACAGATCAAAGAAGCATGGTCTTACAAAAAGTTGTTGCTTAGCTCGGGGTTACCCCATTCTCTGTTTAGATTTAAATGTTGTCACTCGCCCTTTGTTTCTGGGAGAGAAAACTGAATCCTTGCTCTTTGTTTCATATATATATATATATATATATATATATATATATATATATATATAAACATGAGTACATACATATGATTTCAACTCAAAATTATGAGTCATGACAAAAGTTAGGACTTATGAACACAGCAAACACAAATCAGGTATATAGGTAGGTATATAGATATAAATAGGTGTATGGATTACCAGGCTTATGCAGTAAGTGCTTTTGCCCACTGTTTCATCTCACCATTCCAATTTAGGGCCTCACCCCATAGCCCAAGCTGCTTGTAACTCAAACTTATGACGATCTTCCTGTCTCTGTCTTCTGAGCGCCGTGTCAGAATTAGAGGCATGAAATACCACCCTGAGCAGAAAACCTTCTCTTCCTTTCCCAGCTTTGTTGGCATGAAAACTTTACGTAACAGCTCTTTAACACCAAATATAATATTTAGCAAGATCAATAAAATTGCTCATTCTAATTTCTTACATTGTGCTTTCTCATTTAGTGATTAATGTCAACCACCTTCATGTACCTTTGCTTTTAGTGAAAAGTACTGCACTGTTTCTGACACTGTATGTTGGGCAAATGAAAGACCTTAAAAGTGAGAATGCATAGGCATTGTCCATCCTGTTTCTGTTTTCATACGTGTGAAAGTGCACTTCCTATAGCCAAGTTTGAGAAAAATAAACTTAGTAAACCCTCATTCTTTGGGGTTGGATGAGAGTTTGATCATGGTAAAAGAACTGTCTTAGGAAAGGAAAACAAACGGTAAGGAGAAAAGGTTGAGAAGTTTAAGGAATAGGTTTCGTCAGGGATTGACATTAGCTCTAGGCTTACTTAACACTTCTACAAATAATCTGGAGAAAGGCAGTACTCTGTCAAATATCAGAGGTCTTAGAGAACGCTAAACTTTCTAGTCGGAAAGAATAAATTGGTGAGCGTCCACAGGGAGGCCTGGCAGTTCTGTGCAGGCTAGTGGACAATGACTGGAGATGTAGACGTGGGGGGTGGGGGCAGGGGGCGACTGCCTACCTGCAGGACTCCACAGCAATGGCTTTTAACCATTTTAAGGGATATACAGATTGCTTTAAAACTTTAACATTCTGACCTCTTTTCTGAGGAAAAGTGCTAATCGGCCCACAGCAGGTACCCACACTTCAGGGTGGCCTCAAATTGCAAATAAAAGTTCTAACTGTATGTATTCTTCTTCGCCATCTGCTCTTTCAGCAAAGAAGCAAATATTGAGTATTAGCTATAATCGTGGGCCTGTGGTAGCTACTGGGAAAATACAGAGAGACAGAGACAAACTTGACCTCTGACTTGAAACTGACCTCGACTGCATTGGAGTAAGAGAGAGCCAAGTATTTATGCTGTGATGTAGTGACCCTTCTGATTCCCATCCTGAGGCACTATGAGTGTCTTCGGAAGCTTACCCACATCGTCCAGCTGTAGGTAGGAAAGAGTTTCATAGCTGTCTTATAAGGAAACATCTAATTAATACAGTGACCACTTTCAGTTAGAAGTACCCAAAAAAAAAAAAAAGCACACACACTATAAACTATTTAATGCTATAGTTCAAATGTTTACTTTCTGTGGGTTTGCTGTTCATCAGGATAGGTATAATGGAAGAAAGCTGCCTCCTTGAACACCAGTGTAAGAGCATTTTCTAAATCTATGATATTTTGGACTTGCAGATGAAGGCTTAGAGAACACTATAAATTATACATATACACATATTACTATATATGTCAATATACAGGGAGTCAGTTTTGTGAGTAAAATTCTATTTACCAAATTTCAAATACTGAAAGACAAATACCTTTGAATCTCGATCTGACCAACTTTCTTTTTTACCAGGTAAACAAGCTTCTGAAAACATTATATCAAATATGGTACTGATAAATATTAATGGAAATGTGAGTTTCTAATATACTTCAAAATTCTCAGAATACTAAAATAACTTTCTAGTCAATTTTATTGTTTTAGCAACGATAATCAAGTAGTCTTTATCAAGACAAGTCCTGAAATACCTATGCTTTAACACGGTGGCGGTTTACTTCTCTCCAGCATGTACACACACACACACACATTTGCACACTTGCATCTATATAATTGTGGCCAAATGACAGAACATGTGTGCATCATTTAAGGGTTCTCCAGTAGATCAAAGTCCAACAGAGAAATATTTGACTACCATTATCTCCAAGGATTTTGGCTGAATAATTTCTGGGTAAAAGAAAAGAGGATAATTAGGTGTTGTATTTTAGGATGGTGAGCTATTAATAGAATTACTGTTTCTCCCCACAATAAAAATAATGAGGTAAATCAGAAGATGATGGTGCCACTAATTAAAACAGTGAAAGTAAAGGAAAGAAATAAGATGTTTTTCTTGGAAGAAGGGAAGTGTGTGTATTTGGGTATAAGGGATTTAAGTGGCAATACACACACACACACAAAAAGTAGGATTTTGAACTCAGAAATGTGTTTATCATAGTGTTTTAAAATTTGAGATCAAAAACTCAAAAGCCATAGAGAGTGCTGAGCCCTCAGGGACGGGGCCATGTTGGGGTTAAGAGAGAATGTGTGGTTGGAACACCATGAATATCACAGGCGCTTGTGAATGCATAGTACTACTTGATGGCCGCCGAGGACCTAAGAAGACCTGCAGAGGAAAAGCAGTCACTCTGCCCCGCAGACACACAGGAAGCCCGTCACTGCCCGTTATGTCACTTCCAGTGTCACCAGTGGGCTCCGATTTCACACTGCTCAAAGGTCTTGAACTGAAAAGAAGGCCTAGAGCAAATCCAGCTATAGAGTAGAGTGGATTACTGAGATTACTTCCAAAAGAAGAAATTAAGACCTGTCATTGCTCAGAGGAGCTCCTGAAAAATAAATAAATAAATAAAAAGGTGTGGGGAAATCTATTGGGAAGTTTTCCTTAGTGGTCACTGTTGAATCAACATCTCCCATTTTCTCTGGGTCCCCTAACTAGAACAAATCTGGTAACTCCATCTCATCTACATTGTGCAAATCCTAACTGATCCTTCTTCCGATCCATCCTGAGCACAGTTAGGGTACTTCTATCTGATTGGATGATTTTTCTTCAAACCCTTCACTGGGATTAGAGACCTACAAGGCCAAGCCACTGTCACCTCACTGACCACATTTCTGCCATTCTCAACATAGGTTACTCTTCAGCCATCCATTTTCAAATTCATAGCCCTTAGTACACCATGTCGAACATTTTCCCTCTGAAATACACGCCTCTTCATTCTATCTAATCCCTCACATTCTTGCTTCCTCTTCACCTGGGAAGACAGACTTGGTTTTGGGGCATCTTTTTAAAGATGTCTGCCTCAAACCTGACCACGGCTAGTCTGCCATCTTTATCCTAATATACTATATAATATATTATATAGTGATATAGGTTTTCTATTCACAGTAGGTGGTGCTTGTGAACTGCTTCTGCTTTCATCCCGCCATTTGCACTCCCTGGGGCTCACCAGTATTATTTTCCTAGAGCAGAGCTTGACCCATGCACGGATCAACTACAAATGAATGAATGGGTATTAAAGACTGACCCTTTGAAATCACTTTTTCTAAGCTGCATACCTTAACACCCTCCCACACACAAAAATAATAGGACACATTGTATTAAAAGTTTGTACAATCATTTTTCCCGTTTTACTTCAGTGAACACTATGCCGTACCTTCCTAAGTATTTTAGGTCTATTAATTCTTGCCATATAGTATTTCTGTTAGGTACGGAAAATAAATTGCTCAGCTGATTTAAGAAAACAAGAATATTGCTTATCTCCTCTATTTTCAGTGGCAGAGACGTAGATTATTGTGCGATTTCTTTTCTAGATATACGGTTACTGTACTATTTTGTGCATTAATTTTGCATCTTTCTGCTTCTCTGTGTTTGCTCTGAAATATTTGTACAACCACGATTTTCAAAAGTTAGATGAAAGATTTTTCCTGATGTTTGCTATCTTTTGTACTGTTGAATATCATTTTCACAGTTGAAATCTTTCAACAGCTGCTGTGTTCAGCTGCCCCCGTGTCCAAGGGTAGCAGCTTGACAGGAAAGTTGGTTCTTAACTACGATTATGGATTTGTTTTTTCTTCTGAAACAGTAAAATAATTACCTATTCCATTTTCCAGAGTAACATTTTTTACATCCCTGATAAAACCACAGTTTACTACAGAGATTGGGGACTATAAGCAGGATTAGCCTTTGAACCCCTATATTAGGCTCAGAGTATAACTGTAATCAGACAAGCAATTATTTAATTTCCTTAATGATGCATTCTACAAATGTCAGTGTAATAACTTGAAGAGAGAAAACTTTTTAAAAGCCTGAAATATATATTGATAAGTATTAGAAGGAAGATGTATTTGAAACAAATTAAAGTAAGCATTCTCTGAATATTTGGGTATATGTGTTTGTTCAACTGCATGTTTTATTCTTTCTAATTTGTAACTTTGACTATTAAAGTATAAAACAATGTTTTTTAAAAATCCAGAAACATCATTTGTTCCTGGACAAAATTTTAGAAATAAATAACTTCCAAGCATATTTAGTATTTTTAACTGACAGCATAGTGTAAATGTTCACAATCTCTAACACTCCTCTTGGACATCTAAAATTTATAGTACAGAGGACAAGTAGCCGATGGTAGTATGAATTTCAGGTTGTTCTGAGTTGCAGTGAACACCTGCTCTTTACTTCCCTGTTGCCCATTTCTTCATGGCTCTGTAGAAGGGAACACCCAACTCCAGCCCTTCGGCATGCCATTCATTGACACTGAAGATAGGGCTGATCCTTGGGTCTGTTGTTCACTGGATACAGTCACATGGAGATCAGACACCAAAAGGTACCTCAGCATCCTGGTAGCTATGATGACAGTGAGATTTAAATTTCATACAAGTGTCTATTTGTGCTCCCCAGTCTTCCTTCTGTAAATCCCTTCTTTTCCCATATCCATCTCCTGTCGATGTGTGCTGTAGTTTAAAATCGAACTTTATAGTCAGATGATACTAAGGCAGTAAGCTGAATACCCGAGATCAATAAAGAACTCTATCTTAATTCATTTCAGATAAATTACATTTATTTTTATTTTAAAGTAATTAATATAACATTACAAACTGATGACTTTTCTGAAAGCAAAAATAAATTTCAGGTAATAAAATGGGGTGCTTGGGTTTTTTATTAGTGGTTTACATAAAATTGGGAGCCTACTTAATCACATACGAATAGGGAAAACAGAAAGCACTGTAAAAAATTCAATTTAGCATTACAGAGATTATTTCAGCACAACACTTTATCTGTACTACTGTATAAAAACACTCCTAACTGCATCAATTTTCACAGCCATTTAGTAGATTAGAAAGCAATTGTAAACAGTGTAAAGCCCACATTAACTCCTGTCAGCATCCTGCCTTTTGCTCAGTTATGGATTTGTTTGAAATAGCAGTGAGATCTAAACTGATTGCATCGACATCACAGATCATATCATAAATATGAATGAAGCCAATGTAATGGGATGCATAGCACGGTATAGCAAGCCTTTGCCCTCCCTCTCATGGTAACAGGCCTACATCACAAGGAAGCATGCCACTCTCTCTAAGAATTGATTCCACATGTTCTCATATGGCAGTCATGACAACTGACAGGTTTTCAGATTGCCCTACATTTTATATTCTAATATTGAACCATTAATAACCATCTGTTCTTTAATGTTCAAAAATAAATCTAGATAATATGAAATCCATTGAGCTATTTGAAAGTGATTATTAATTTTAATAACATGCCTTTGATTTTTAGTAGATTATCTTGATTGATAGCTGCCTAAAAGCATAGCATGGTAGCAACGATCTCATCTGAGTCGAAACTACTGAACGCGATTGAGAGCAGTTGGTATGGAAATTCTTTTGAATGAAAGAAAATTTCTCTTATTCAGGTTCCTTCAGTAAGGGTTTGGGAAGCTACAGCTGTCCTTTGTTTGAAAGATGAGAGTGTATAGTATACTTGAGTTTGGTTTAGTGGGGCTGTGCTATTTTTAATGCTGTTAAACCATTGAGAGGTTTTGGTGGTAGAACAAAGAAATTTTGAAAGGACTTTTTTCATACTATTCCAGTAGAAGAAAGGGTACCGGTGCATATCTTTTTAATTGCTAGTCTCAGCTGCAATTGTCATTCTTTCTTAGATAAAGGTCATTTTATTTTACTGCTTAGTGTCCTTTGTGGGAAAATACTTAACACTGATAGAACTTGTAATGCTGATTCCAAGTATATCTTAGTCTTAAGAAAGAGAGTATACATTTCAGCACTCCACATGGGAAGATGGTTTAGTTGTATATTGACAAATCTCTTATCAGCAGATCATTTACTCAACTGTAGATGGCTCCTTAGCAGCTGCTGTCTTAGCTTTCCTATATGTAGGTGAAGAGGCAAATAGCCACCTGGTGAAACTAGTGTTAGTAAGTAATTTTTTTATGTGAAGTACTGTGCTTTCTATTTTGCATACAGTATAGTATCTTATTTAATATGTCTTCCTGTTTTCTTGGAAATACTGGCTTTTTATTTGACAGGTAGCCATTGTACATAGTGCTGGGGTTTATAAAGACAGTTTCTCTTAAGTGTGTTATCTACCTGACCAAACTCATTCCCACATCCCGCCCTTTACCCTTTCTCTATCCGCCTCCACTAGTTTCCTTCCCCTACTCTCCGTCTACTTTTTTGCCTTATGTATAAACATACATCACGTAACTATATATTATGTCATATATATCTACATTAAAACTGAAGGGTTGGGGAGATAATTCGATGAATAAATCACTTGACCCACAAGTGTGAAAACTGGAGTTCTCTGTTTTTCCCTAACCATCTCCAAGTTTCAGATCCCACATTAACGTTTTTTAATCCATTTGAATTGATTTTTTATACAGGGTAAGAGATAAGAACTTCTTTCCTTCCTGCTATGTGTGAATATCCAGTTTTCCCAGCTCCATTTGTTAAAGAAACTGTCTTTTCTTTAATGTATATTTTGGGTTTCCTCATCAGCATTCAGGTGACTATATACAGGTGTGTATTTATCTCTGGGTCCTCTTTTCCAGTGGCGTGTGTGTGTGTGTGTGTGTGTGTGTGTGTGTGTGTGTGTGTGTGCACGCGCGTGCATGTGTGCATGCCAGTACCATACATTTTTTGTTACTGCAGCTCTATAGTGTAACTGACTGAAACAGGTACCGTAATACCTCAAGCATTTTCCTGTTTGTTTACTATTGTTTTGGCTGTGTTGGCTACTTTGTGCTTCCATATGAATTTTAGAATTGTTTCATTCTATTTCTGTGAAGAATGAAGTTAGAATTTTGATGGATGTTGCATTGAATCTACAGACAAGTTTTGGAAATGTACCAATTTTCACCATATTAATCCTGCCAATCCACGAGTGTGGGTGGTCTCTCCAATTTCTCGTGTCTTCAGTTCTCTTTCTCTGCTTTTTAAATTTTTCATTATGGGGTCATTCACTTCTTAGGATAAGTGTATTCCTGAGGCTTGCTGTTTTTGTTAGTTTGTTTATCCACTGGAAGCTATCACGAGTAGTTTGATTTTCCTTATTTCTTTTGTAGCATATTTGTTATTGATATATGTAAAAAGCCTACTAAGTTTTGTATGTTGGCTTTTATATCCTGCTACTCTGCTAAAAGAGTTTATCAGTTCTAAGAAATTGCTGATGGTGTCTTTAGGGTCTCTGATAGGCTCATATCTACAAATAAGACTAATTTGACTTATTATTTCTATTTGTGAATATGAAAGAAAATATTCTCTTTCATATTTGTGTGTCTTTTCTTTCTCTGAATGCTCTAGCTAAGACATCAAACATTGTATCAGATAAGGATGTAGAACATGAATGGACACCCTTGTTGTAAACCCAATTTTAGTGGCAATGCTTTGAGCTTTCCCCCATTTTGTACACTAGCAATATTTGCCATGTACTTTGTTATGTTTAGGTATGTTCCTTTTATACTGCGTTCCCTGGGACTTTTATAAAAGGATGTTTAACTTTACCGAGGCTTCATGTGTATCTTTGTGAGTGTGAGTATGTGTGTATCATCAGTGATCACATAAATTTCGGTCCTGAGGTCTGTGGAAGTGTTATTTGCAAATGTTGACCCGTTCCCGCATCCCTGGAATGAAGCCCACTAGGCCGTGATACAAGATCTTTTGAATGTGTTGCGTAATTCCATTTGCAGGTGTTTTGAGACCTTTACACTTACGTTCATCATACAGCTTTCTCTTTTGTTTGTGCCCTTCCACAATATACCATCAACCTAATATAATTTAACAAAATGTGTTTTACTTTCGATTGCACAATATTTTGAAAAGCAGTGGTTTTAGTTTTTAATAGTCTACTAGAATTCAGCAGTATTCGCTCAGAGCCTGGGCTTTTTTTTATGGAAAATATTTGTTACTGCTTCAATCATATTGTTTTAGATCTAAATTACTTATATCCTCTTGGTTTAATTCTAAAAGATCATATGTATAGAAATTTATGCATTTCTTATATTTTTTATAATTTATTAGAATATAATTTTTAAAGTATGCGTTAAGGATTCTCCGAATTCCTTTTATGCCTTTTGTAAATTTCATTGATTCACTTGGGTTTTTTTTTTCATTTTCATCTCATTAATTCTTGCCCTGATCTTCATTTTTTTCTGTCTACTAATTTTGTTCATGTTTTTATATGATCATGATGTTCATGCTGGCTGATTTTATGTCACCTTGACACAGACTAGTCAAGAGAGAAGGGAACCCGAATTGAGAAAATGCCTACATAAGATCACCCTGTAGTCAAACCTGTAGAGCATTTTCTACAGTGATTGATGGATGAGGACCCAGCCCATTGTGGGCGGGGGGCGGGGGGCCCCTAATCAGCTCCTGCCTCCCGATTCCTGTCCTGTTTGAGTTCCTGTCCTGACTTTCTTCAGTGATTGACAATGATATGGGAGTGTAAGCCAAATAAACCCTTTCCTCCCCAACATGTTTTTAGTCATAGTGCTTCATCATAGGGGTAGTAACTCTATAACAAGATGAATGAATAAATTATGAACTTGAGATTCGTGTGATATTTTTGACATTTACTTATTTGTGTGTAAATGTACATGTGCTCCCTCGTACTTTGGAGGTCAGAGGACAGTAGGGAGTCAGTTCTTTCGTTCCATCCTGTGTTTCCCAGTAATCAGATTAGATTGATTTGATGCCATGTGCTTTTTCCTCAATGTGCTGTCTTGTCCAACCTTTTCTTTTTTTAATGTAGGCATTTATAGCCATAAAGTTCCTTCTTGAACCACTTGTGTTACATTCCATGGATAGGTTATGTTTTCATTTTTATTCAGTCCCAAGAAATTGTTAAATTTTTTGATACTCTATTTGTCATTCAGTATTATGTTTTAAATTTACAGGCATTTTTGTGTGTTCCTTCATTTCTCTTCCTATTGAAGAAAGCTTCTTATTGGTTTATTCCATTGCTATCAGGTGTTACACAGGGTAGTCTGGTTTTATTATTAAGATTTGCTTGTGTTCCAGTATGTGGTCTATTTAGAAAAGTTCCATGGACTCCTAAGAAGAAAGTGTATTGTGCAGAGTTTGTGTAGAATGTTATCTATGGATATTAAGTTCACTTTTCTGTAATGTCCTTTACCACCCATTTTTGGAGGGTTTCTATATGACCTGTCTATTGCTAAGGGTGGCTTACTTAGGTCATCTCCTAGTATAATGTTGAAGTATAGCTGAATCTTTACACCGAGTAGTGGATTTTTGGTTTTGTTTTTATGAAGTTGAGTATGCCAATGTTAATGAATATATGTTCCATGTGCTTGGGATATCTGCTGCTGCCCTTTTTCTCTACGGCTGTATTTGTCATTGCCAATAAGGTATGTTTATTCTTCATGCAAATAGATTGGTCCTGTTTTTTAGCCAATCTGCTAATCTCTGCTTTTTGACCAGAGAATGGAGACCGTTGAGATTCATAATTACTTACAGATGTATATGAGTTCCTGACATTTATTGTTCTGTGATATTTTGTACCTTTGCATTCCTCATTTGCTTGTTTACTTTTCTAATGCCAAATTCTTTCCTGTGATCTCATAGATGTGTTTAGCTTTTTCATCAGTATACAAGGTTCCTTCAAGTATCTTTAGTGCTTGCTTAGTGGCCATGTATTCTTTTAGCTTGTGTTTGTCCTGGAAAGCTTTTCCCTCTCCCACAATTATGAAGGAGGGATTTGCTGGATATTGTAATCTAGTCAGCATTTATTATCTTTCAGAACTTAATATAAGTTCTTTCATGCCTTGTTAGCTTTTAGAGTTCCTGATGAGAGATCTACTGCTATGTGGATTTGCCTCTATCTGTAATTTGATACTTCTCTCTTGCAACTTCCAATAGTCTTTCTTTGTTCTTTGTGCTTAGTGTATTACTGTAATATGAAGTAGAGAATTTCTTTTTAGATCATGTCTGTTTGACTTCTAAATCCATACTGATCTATTTTTTTTCTTTTTCTATTTGCTTATTCTCTTCCTCCTCCTCTTCTGTTTTTTAGGCATAGACTCACTGTGTAGTTCCAGGTAGCGGGAAACTTATTATGTAGAGCAGGCTGACCTTTAACTCACATCTTAGTCGGAATTAAAACAATTTTGGTTTGTTTCACTGCATTCAGCTTTAGAGGATTTCATTTCCTGAATTGTTTCTGGGCTACCTCTGTCCTGTCCCTGACACAAGCGTAGTGCTGAGTTTGCATCTTTGTGGTCTCTGTCATGGATACAGATGCGAGCATAACTCTGTGGTTCACTAGTCTTTAGCCCAGACCTAATTATATCCTCCTCACAGAGACCTCCCTGTTTTGGACTCATTGTTTTGGGCTCATTTTCCCGATTTTTAACTAGAACTGCTCCCATGATCGTTGCTCTGGGTACCCAGGATGAGTTATGCTTGGAGGGACCTCCTGAAGCCACATTCTTTTAAAAGTGGCTTCTCTACTTTAGTGCAGAGAAAAAAGCGATTTCTCAGCACTGTTCCTTCTTCTGGTGAAGCTGCTGTCCAAGCCCCACCCTGCCCCTGCCCCATGTCTGTCTGTCTGTCTCTCTGTCTCTGTCTCTTTCTCTCTGTGTTTCTGTCTCTCTTGTGTGTGTGTGTGCTTACACACACTCAAGTCTCTCTCTGTCTCTCTGTCTCTCTCTCTCTCTCCTTCTCCCTTCTTAATATTGTTTGTTACTGAGCTACTAATGTGGAGTACAAATTACCCAAGGTTCTCTCTGTCTCACCTGTGACTGCAGCCTTCTGCAGTTTCGTTCAGCAGGTGAGTACTCTATCTTCAACCCTGATCCATCTTCCTCCCTCCCTCCCTCCCTCCCTCCCTCCCTCCCTCCCTCCCTCCCTCCCTCCCTCCAGAAACTGGTGTTTTTCCACTGTTACCCACCTTGTAGGAAGACTGGCTCACTTTCCAGTAACCACTGCTTTATTCCTTCAATATTCTAGCAATTTATGCTTCAGTGCTGTCTGCCATCTTCCACGGGCCTTTAAACACTTGAGGAAAGGGACGTCTGAATCTGATGGTATAGTGGATTCTCTAGGAGAGAGAATGGAGATTTAGCATCATTCCTCCAGCTTTCCCCATCCTAACTCTGTCTGTACTGCAGTTCCAGGGTTGGGAATGATGAAGAGAGCGATGTGGTACCTACCCATCTCTGGAGGAAAGTCCTGTGTGTGTGCCTTTGAGTAAATACGTCAGAACAGTCCGTCTCAATCCTTTGCTCCTAAAAGTGGGCAAGCCAAGTGGCCTCATTCTATCTGCAGGAATCTAGTTTGTCAAGTACAGTGTGGCTGCCTACTAACCCCCAGTATATATTTCCTGGAAGTCATGGCTGAGGTTCAAAGTTAGAAATGATTAGTATATTCATTTTTATCGACTGTAGCACTTTATGATGCTTATGAAAATATTCTTAGTAAATTATTCAATCAAATAAATTTTGCATGAGTGTTTTACTAACAAGTCTAAAAAATTATTTTCAACTAAATTCAGTCAGACAGATGGATTTTGTTCTCCAGGTGGTTGCGTATTTTTTGCTTGATAACCTATTTGGCAGCACTGTTTTGAACCTGTGAATATTTATACTTCAGGCCCTCTCAATAATTAAGAAATCCACGTTCTGTACCAGATGTTTCTGATGACTAAACAACTTTGTTCCGCTCCAGAACTGTAATACTTTTTTAAACTTTGTTTTTGTTTTCAGTAGTGTTTTCCCAAGAACAAGGAACGAAGCAAGCATTTACTAAAGTCACGTGTTCACTAGGCAACTACGGCTAATTTACTTTATTAAGCAGAAGTGTAGACTTCCCTCGAGCCTTATTTATTTTAGCCATCAAGGATTTTAGAAGCAATAAAAATTAGCTAGTTTACAATGTTTTCCGCTACTTTCCTTGGATTGTTAAAAAACCTAACAAACAAATTGGACTTTGGAAACTGGAATTATGCTGTCTGAATAAGCTATTACCTAACTTCAGAGAGCTTTACGTTTTTCTACTGCGACATGTACTACAAATGAAAATTTATATTTTTCATTTACAACAAGCCATACCAAAACCAAGTAACCCTCATTCACTTGCTCTTTAATAAACCCTGTCCTAGCGAGAGCTTGCAGTTTCTACCACAGATGTTGCAGACTGGGAGGGAGGATCATACACTACTCTTGAGTTTTTATCAGTTTCCAAATATATTTAACCTCGATTAGAGCCATTCATAGAACCTCTCTCTCTTATCATTGTTGACTTACTAAGATTAACTATAAAGCCTGAATTAATGTAATGGTCTCCTTGTGCATCTTTACATATTGGTGGGTGAATGAAGTAGGAAATCTTGATAGCCTCAGCTCACGTGTAGAGCTGCACACACAAAGCACTGTTAGGTCACATTTCAGGGTGTTGCCAAGGAATCTTTCTTTGTGGTCATTTTAATGTGCTGTATATCAAACAGATTACTATCTCATTTGTTTAAGGAACTCTTTCACGGGAATTTTACTTTTGTTTAAAATGTGAGTCATAAGGATCATTTTCACTTTTCAATTAAAAATCTAAATTAAGGTTCAGATTTGATTCTACAAATTCTAAGCTAAAATCTGTTACAGTTTTGTGCTCATTACCCTTTGTTATCATACACTTTAACAAGTGTCTCTATCATCGTTACCGTTTTAAAAATACCCTGATCAAATGGTCACCAGTGTTGCGGGAACTGTTCCAAGTAACTTCAGGATATGGTGTGGAGACCATACCAATAGCCTTTGCTCTCACTTGTCTCTGTGCGAGGAAAGAAAGATCGGTTCCACCCTCTCCAGTCCTTCAGAGAATCACCTACCTTACAAAGCTGTGCTACGTCATCAATATCATCTACCAACCATAGAAAAACACATCTGCTGGGCTGCCCAGCTAAACTTCTTATGTGTGACTTTCCATCAAGGAAATTTCAGTCCTAATTATGTCCGAGAACCTGCTCTCTCAAGAGCGCCTCGGAACCCCTCCCATGTCAGTCTAGCCTCTCACCCTGTAGCTGTCACTTCCCAGCTGTAAGGGCTCCACAGACCCCCGACCCCTCCACCCCCTCCCCGGCTGAATGTGTTCTCTTGCTAGACCCATTTTAGTAACACTCTTTGCAATTCTGATTTCAAATACAGTTTTCTCAGAAACTTTCCTGAAAGTCATTTACTAAAACCTTCCCTCGTACATTTTATAATTGCATCTTTCACTTCTCCTTCACTGCTTTTACAAGTAATAATTACATATTTGATTATTTGTGTAATGGCTGCCTCTCCCAACAGAACTAAGTCCCCTGGTTTTAAAAGTTGAAGTCAGAGGAAAGACTATTGTAATCACTATTTCACACTGTTGACAGGTAAATTAGAGTTAAAATAGCTCCCAACAAGCAGTGCACAGCCGGAAACCTGAGATCAGAGAGAGGCTATGGGGTATGATACAGAAAGAACACTAGCGTGAATGTCAGGGGCCTGAGGGAGCAGGCAGTGGTGCTAATAGAGGATTGGTTTTTACCTGGAAGTAATGTTTACTATTTCATCACATTCTGAACCTGTCAGCTACTGTGAGCCTCAGTTTCCCTTGTCTATGAAAGGTCCCCTAAAGCCCTATGGTCATAATGTTATGTGTGCCAATGGAAGACCCAAGGAAGCATTGATCTGCTGTGTTCTTTGGACTTCAGAGACCAACTTTGTCAGGAAGTTCAGACACAGACAAGAATGTAGGGCTGCACCAGGTGGTGGTGGTGCTTTAATCCCAGCACTCAGGAGTCAGAGGCAGGCAGATCTTTGTGAGTTCGAGGCCAGCTTGGTCTACAGAGCGAATTCCAAGACAGCCAGAGATACACAGAGAAACCCTGTCTTGAAGAAAAAAAAAAATGTTGGGCTGGGACAAGGCGTGAGACAAAAGAGATGGCCTAAGATGGGTACAGGAAACAGCTTCCTTCAGTGACCCCTAAGTAAACTTGTAAAACTCTAGGATAACACTAAAGCCATTTCTGACAGCTCTAAGGCCATTTCTCAGCAGAAGTGCCCCGGCCCCGGGAACCAAGAACCCAACAACTACACATGTGCGTACTAAAATGTTGGAAACTTTCCATCTTCCTGAGTCCTTGTGAGTGTTCTCCAAATAGAGCTCTGTTCCTGAAATTGGGACACGACAACCCACAGATGTTTTGACTCAGTCCCTGGGAAAGGGGCAAAGTAACCCTCAGATGTTCCCTCTTACTTCACCTGATCTAGCAACCACTCTCCAGCCAATTATTGGTAATAGCCCTTTAAATAAGCCAATCATAATAGTTAAAGAACAATCCCCAGACTCCCCCCTTGTTTCTGTGGCTTTTTGCTTTAGAAGTAGCCTGTATCAGTCATTCGGGGTCTTTCTGGCTTCTCAAATGCTGAAAGACCCTGTCGCGACAAAATTAACAAAGCCTTCATGCTTTTACATCAATTGCGGTGTGAGAATGGTCTCTTGAGCAGACTCCTCCTTGGTGATTGAACTCTTGGGTCCAATAAATTCACCATGTTATTAACTATTTACTCCTACAGTTCTTTCTTCCTTTATTTCTTAAACCTAATTTCTTTAGGTTTGTAAAAGAATGTCCAAAAATTCAAGCAGTCTTTTCTTTAATAAGGAAAAGAAAGATGAACTATTTGTCAAAATCCTAAGGAATCAGCACCCAATATTACTGGGGGATATTTTTCATCTTCTCTCAGTTATGATGATTCTAAGACATATGTTGTTGCAATGTCACATATATCTGGGCTATTCTGCATTCTACATTTTATACTTGGCTTTTCAAAACCCTTTCTGAATTGTGTTAGAATTAGAGTATTTAGTCTTAAGGCAGCTATTACATCAGTATCACCGAGGGGTCAGGGTTGTTTATAAGTGTTTGCAAAGCAGCAGGGAACTGTGTGCTTGCGATCTGTTACACATACATGCGGGAAGTACAGTCTGTGTAATCCTGAACAGTCTCCTTCAGTATCTCCAAGTGCATGCGTACCCGGCTTCAAAAGACCTCTTCACAGACTTGAAATGCGCCAGAACTAAAACACTTTCCACCTTGTTTCCTCTCATCCTTGGCCTCACCTTCCTGCTTCCTTATTGGGCCAATTTTTATCACTTCTCCAGTATTTAATGAACATTTGTCCACACACATGAAATTCAGGTGACCTTTCATTCTGAATATCCGAGTCATGTTTATCTGGTCATTTCTTACAGTAAAAAAGATGATAGTTTTGCTACTATGAAGCATGTTAGCTTTACACCAGCAGTCAAAAGGGAGTGGCTGGAATCTCCCACCTTTTCTTTCACCTTTACCGTATTCCTAGCATACTATATTAGACAAGCTTTTTATCATCCTTGGCATGGTATAATAGTTTAGCAGAAGATTGCTTCAAGTTGACAATATAACACCCAGGTAGAAAAATAAGACGAATGAGTGATCAGACATTTGTATTTCATGTAAGGCAAGGCCTATATACTTTCCTCAGTCTAGAACTGGAAACAAAGGATCCATGGAGGGACACAACCTTGTACTTGGGGGTGGGTGGGGAAGAGGAAGCTTCTTTGGAAAATCCAAGTAGGTAAAATAATTAAAGTGGTTCCTCGTATGGAGCAGCTTCTTATACAGTAGTTTTGATTCTTATGAATCCTTTCCCCAGAAATTATTTTTTGTGCATGTATAAGTCAGTGTGTCTCATCTTTCATCTTGTTTTGCAAGCTCAGCTTGAATCCATTCTTTATCCCAGCCTTGCCTTGAACATGTGTTATCCCCCTGCCTCATTCTTGCTGTAAGCAGCTGAGATTGCTGGTCTTTTTTTTTTCATGATTAAAAAACAGCTGAAAGTTGCTGATGGTCCTCTTTCATCAGCCTGTATTTCTGCTGCCATTTCCCCAAAACCATTGCGCCCACTACCACATCAGTCTGCACCTTCCACCATCTCAGATGCCTCTTCCTTCCTTTGTTTGATGGAGCCTACTGTGGTCAAGACTAGACACAAATTGTTACTTTCGTAGTGAACCCTTGGGCCGCATAGTCCCATGTTCTCTTTGTTCCTGCAGCATTTTTTAATGTCTGTCCTGGAATTTATTTGCTTTAATAATACTCTCCTCTTTTCTCGACATGAATGCCTCGAGGTTTAAGATCTTACTCATCTTTATGTTCCCTGTCACAGCATGAATGTCTGGCCAGTGCAAGATACGCTTTCCATTGTTCTTGCCTCAGTGTATGAATTAAACAACCAATTGCATGCAGTATCTGACAGGTGGCCCTCCACTTTGAAACCAGTTGTATTCCCAAAGTTAATTTTTAAATCAGTTGTTTTGGAGCTCACCAAGCAATTTCCCATGGACACAATGTTATAAGTGTTATAAATGGTAGTTAGGTTCCCAGGCTAGCCCTCAAGAGTCTATTTAACCCATAATGGAGCTGAAACACTATGCAGCTGTAATGAAAAACAGCCTCAAAGAGCGTTGTTAGGCGTGCGGAATGTTTTCATTACATTAAGTAAATACAATTCCTCTATTGTGTAGAAAGTACAATCGGGGCAGATTATACTAAGCAACCAGCAGTGTAACATGGCCTAGGGACAAGAGCAGCCGCATCGCTGAATGTTCAATGAACCCAAGCCCTTTTACTGACTTGTGTATAAGTGCTTCAGTGTTTCTTCTCTGTATACCTGTCTCACCACTTTGGTGACTCTTTCCTGCCTCCTTCACCTCAGTGGTGTGTATTAGAACACCATGAAGTATCCGAAGCTCTCCATAAGCAGAGGGTGCGTCATGACATGACGTTACACTGAATTAAGAGCTCTTTGGGAACATAAACTTAAGAAGTCGCCGAGGTGAGATGTACCCCTCTTCTGGCTCACCCCAGTGCTGCAAACTGAGCTGCACACAGTCCCCCTCTTCCTCTGTAGTCCTTTCTAGCATGTGGAAGTTGGTCTCTTCACCTTCCTTTCCTCATGGATGAGATGACACTGTTAAGGCTAATGGCATTCTACTTCTCTTCATCTGAGTTCTGTATCTGACATTATTTCAGCAGAGTGGCATTTCTGTGGCCTCAAAGCTGTTCTAGAGGGGTTATAATGGTCACCTTTCTTTTGACAGTGTTTGGTTTTGTTCCAGGCTGTTGGATGTGCTTAAAACCAGTTTGTTACCCAGTGTCTGCCTCTTAACTCTACATAGCAATTTACCTCCATCATCAATGTCTCCATCCAAATATGGGTAACAATAATCCCAGAATTGTGAATTGTGCTCTCTCCCATGACAAGGGAACTTTTTCCTCATGACTTGCCTTAGAATTTCTCGCTTGATTCTGATGCAGCAAATAATATGATCCAACAATCTGTCTACACAAATTTTATTTCCTAATAGGAGCCATCTGTTTGCCGATGACTATTTCATTTGTTTTCTTCTTTTATTTTTTAGTTCAACTCATTTTAGTTCATTCATCTGTTTTTCACCCTGCCACCTGCACTTCCCTCTTTCCTGGCTCCATTACTTCCATCATCCCTCTCGAGGGTGAGGGAGAAGACAAGGTGTAAACCACGGGAGTTATACAGAAAAATACTTGAGACTCAAAGCCTTCTCCCTGACCCTCTCCTCAGACTGTCAAAGTCCTCTTTATTCTCCAGCCTCTTTAAACTTCCCCAGCTGCTTTTCAGAAGACTTTCCTAGAAAGGAAAAGAAATTGCTACTTTCTTACACTCTGGCTTCTATACGTGCTTCTTCCTCAGGCACTGCTTCCCTTCTGAGCTAGTAAAAAACAAGCAACCCTGCTCTGCACAAATGATTATTTTCTTTTTTCTTTCTTTCTTTCTTTCTTTTTTTTTTTGAGAAAAATAGAGGGTTACTTATTTAGGGGTAGACTCACAGATCACAATCCTCTGCTGGAACGAGGTATAGCAACCGAATCCTGCAGCAGGATAAGAGGCCAAAGAAGCACTTTACATCGGCATAAGTATAAAGTATTAGAGGCCACGCCCAAGTGGGCAGGTAACTTAAAAGCTACTGGCAGTAGGAATTCCTACAGCACCTCCCTTTTATGTTTAAATAAGAGAGTTCTACGCATAATACAAAATTATATATACAATAAGAACAAATATATCAACCAAGAAACATGTGATAAATGTTTCAATAATTACCCTATCCTAATGAGTTTAAGTCTTGTATAATAAATAACTTGGCCAAGTCATGAATGGAAAGTAACTAAAACTATCTAGTCTTCAACCCCATCAAAGATCCAAGAAGGGAAATAATATTACTTGAGTAAACAAGAAGTGTAATCAAACAACTTCTAAAATGTGCAAGAAATGGCAGAGACAACTGGTGACCTGGGCAGTCACCCAAAGTCTTATTTTCAATGTTGGAGCAACCAACTTTGGTTAAGGCCTAGAGTAACTGACAGACCATTTCATGATGTCTGGACAGGACAAGCAGAATACAAGAAAAAATACTCCAATTTTACCAAGACAGGGTAAGATGGTTTTGAAAAAAATTTTGCCTCACAAATGAATATTTCTATATGAAGTTTCCATCACAATTTAATACCTAGAAAAATGTTAATATTCAGCCACCAAATTACATTCCATGATCTTCCGCATGAGCCTGAATCACAGTTGTCTGTTAAAATGAGACCTTTCCAGCCTTGGGAGAATTTCCCTCAGGTAGTTTCCTTATAAGCTATCCTTGGCATATCTAGGTTCCACCACAGCTCACATGAAAGCTTGCCGTGATGAAGTCTGCCTTACCTCTCTGGGTGGACCTCACTCTGAAATCTTGTTCTCTGTCTTATATGCATGTTTGGCATGTCAGTGTGAGACTAAACTAACCCAGCCTGAGTTCTTCTCTGTCTCTGATTCCTCTCAGACCACCCACAGCTTCTTGAATGTTTTGTTTCCTAGCTCTCTCTGTCTTACGCATATAGGTGCTCAATAAATATGTCTTGACTCATTATTCAATTATGTGTGAACAACTCACTGTTTTAGTTGAATCTTTCATTCGACCCATTTTTTCACCTTTTCAATCAGTGCCTTCTTCTTGCCAGTGGTTTTAATTACTCAGGTGCACTTCTACCATCAGTGGGTCATATCTCTAAACAGAAATGCAGAGGCATTTTTAAAGTGTTGGGAAAGAAATTGAATAAAATAGTTCATATTTTACAATTGCAGATGAATATTGTACGAGCGATTAACTGGAGCAAACATATTTTGAAACCATTTATCTAGCCGAGAAAAAGACAACAATAGTGCTGTCCCTGGTGACCATGGTTTCAATGGCTTCCTTCAGAAATAGTCATTTGAAGTTTTTGTTTCCTTCTTCTTTTAATCTCTCATGTTATGAATAATATTTAGTTGGAATCCCAGAGCAACTGGGAGAAGAAACTCTTTGGTGTTTATTTTTGATAAACTATGAGACATTTACTTTTGTAAATGTTAGTCTCGGAAGGCTTCAGATCTCTCTTTTGTTCTCCGGATTCTGGTGTCAGATATGGAAAGCGAAACACTGGTGTGCTTTTGGTCACCAGAAACCCCTATTCACCGCCACATATGTAAGTTTTATTTTAGTATCTGTAGCATCCCATTCTTTTAATTACCATGAAATAATGGCATATGGTTGTCATGGCTATGGGCGGTTCGTAGAAGACTCAATAGAATATTATTCTATTGCTTTGTAGCTTGTTCTTTCACCAAACTTTATCCATATTTTTATAGACAGTAACCGGGAGAATTTTTTTAAATTATTTTGATCACTAAGTCCTTTCAGGTCATAATTTCAAAGTGCCAAGAGGAGGCTGCAGGTTTTATCCCAACATCTTGTCAGAATAGTAATATTCTACTTCCTGTATGTTTGAACTCATAAAATCCTTCCAATAAACTTAGCTGATCATTAAGCTAATGAATATATCGTGTGTGTGTCTGTCTGTCTGTCTGTGTGTGTGTGTGTCTGTGTGTGTGTGTGTGTGTAATATGTATGTATGTTTAGGACGAAAGCTTTTATCCAAGTTTTCTCAGCTCTAATTCCTTTGAAGTCTGATCTGAATTACTTCTCTCTGGTTTGAGCATGTTGGCTGATTTTCAGACTTGGATGAGCCTCACTGTAAATTGCTGTCGAAGTGACTGGAGCACCCAGGAGCTGTCAGGATGGCTCAGTGATTTAACACTGGTGTCCTGCAGCTTTGACTGTAATCAGCAGATGCTGCAGTATTACCATAAATGTTTTCCTAACTGCTTCTGTCAAAAAGAGAAAATTCTTCCTGCCCTGAGTCTGCCGCTTTTGATTAAATTCAGTTTGCCTTCTTTTGCATAATTAATGTCCCGTGATGATCTCTAACCTTTTGTTTTTAATATTGTCTCTTGGTCTAGACTCACTCTTCGCAGGGAAGCTCAACCAAGAGAGGACAAAGAGAAATGGCTGGTGCCTTTACAGGGACTCCCCAGCATCCCCTCGCTCGAAAGCTGACACTGGTGTCTACACCATCGCTCGCTCATAATCATGAAAGTTCGGGCTTTGCTGTGTTTTCTCTGCTCTGGTGGTGCCTGCTCTGCTCCAGAAGGCTCTTTCTGCAGCTCTTCGGCACTCGTGGTTTAGCCTGACAGTGTGTGATGACGGGATCTGCTTTAGGCTATGCTTATCCTGTCTCTGTAAAGTAAACTCTCAGACATGAGCCAGGCAAAAGGCATCCTGATCATCTGCAAGCCTTTCTATACCTCTAGCCCAAAGGAACTCGGAGAGCATCTTTGTTACGACAAAGTACATGTGTGTGTGCGCGATGAGTAGGTTAAAAAGCAAAGACCCTGTTCGTCAGGGAGCACATTTTTATGCTTTATCTCAGTGGGGAAAAATCCTTGAATTTATTAAATACTGTTAAATCAAGAAAAGCCTAAAGTGCTTCCCTACTTGGTCCCTTAGAGCCCAGAATTCTCTTGCCTGCCGCCACCTGTGGGCTTTCCTGATCATATGGAGTGTGGATGCAAACAGATACTATTTTTGTTGTTATTCTTCCACTATAAGATTGTTTTTTCAAAAAAAGAGCTCTATGGCATCTCTCAGATCCTAAGTAAAGCCTGCAGTTTAGAGAGAACCGCCTGCAACCAGAACTGTGAGAAACTAGAGTTGGGACTTTTCCTGTGTTTCAAAAGTACTAGTGATTGATCTTCCTGTTTGGGGGGCTATACTACATCTCCCATGAAAATTTTAACATTAAATGTTTATACGTAATTTTTATTATCATTTTTATATTTACTATTGCAGAACTTCAGAATGGAGAAAAGATTTTAAACACCCGTTGCAATTTTTTTTTCCCTAAGAAGTGGCTCAGCAACTGTGGCATAAAGCCAGAATACTACATCTAGTTCGGGGATTTTCAACTTTTGGCAATTGAAGTATTAACTTTGAATATGAGCTTGAGTTTATCACACAAGAACAAAGGAGACACTTCCTTTGATACTTATCTGTGCTTATCACCCCTCGGAAAGGTTCCATATATAAGTGAGATTTATAATCAGCAAAGCTCATTTCTTGACCCTTCTTTACACTTTTATTATGAACTCACGAAGCCCAATGCTACTTAGGTCTCCTGTAGCTCTAGGACGTTGTTCTCCAACACCTCGTCCCCATATATTGCATCCCAAAGTTTCTTCTCCCAGTGTCTCCCCCATACTTACTCCACCCACCCACCCCCGCATCTACCTTTCCCTTCAGTGAGCACCTCCCGCCGATATTAACTGAACATGATGTATCAAGTTATAATAATACGAGGCAAATACCTCATATCAAGGCTGTATGAGGCAACCCCATGAGAGGAAAAGGGTCCCAAGAGCAGGCAAAGAGTCAGAAACAGTCCCCACTGTTAGTAATCCCAAAAGAATCACAAGCTAACAACCATAACATATATGCCAAGGACCTAGGTCAGAGCCATGCAGGCTCACTGTTTGTCACTTTAGTCTCTGTGAGCCCCTATAGATCCTGGTTAGTTGATTGGTGGGCTCTGTTCTGGTGGTGTCCTCGACCCCCTCCAAGTTCCTACAATCCTTCGTCCTCCTCTTCTGCAGGATTCCCCAAGCTCCACCTAATACTTGACTGTGGATCTGAGCCTTTGTTACTTATCCTCTTTGGGTCTGTAAACCACAGAATGATTACTTTTTACAGGTAATATACACTTATAAGTGTGTACACACCAAGTTTCTCTTTCTGAGTGTGGATTACCTCACCCAGGACGATTTTTTTTCCTAGTTTCACCCATTTGCGTGAAAATTTCATGATGCCATTTATTTAACAGCTTAGTAATAATACTCTATTGTGTAAATGTACCACATTTTCTTTATCTATTCTTAAGTTTAGGGACATCTATGCTGTTTCCAGTTTCTGGCTATTACAAATAAAGCAGATGTTAACATAGTTGAGCAACTGCCCTTGTGATAGGATGGAACGTCCTTAGGGTATATGCCCAAGAGTGGTATAGCTCGGTCTTAATGTATATCAATTCCCAATTTTATGAGAAACCACCATACTGATTTCCAAAATGGCTGTACAGGTTTGCACTCCCACCAGCAATGGTGTAATGTTCTCCTTGCTCCACATCCTAGCTAGCATGACCTGTCTCTTGTGTGTGTATTTTGATCTTACCCAAACTGACAGGGGTAATCTCAAAGTCATCTTGAGTTGTACTTCCCAGACAGTTAAGGATGTTGAACATTGCTTTAAGTGTTTTTAGGCCATTTGAGACCCCTCTGTCGAGAAGTCTCTGTTTAGATCTGTACTCCCATTTTATTTAATTGGATTATTTGATTGTTCTTTGCCTTACAGAAGCTTTTCAGTTTCATGTGATCTTAGTGCCTGCATGACTGCTGTTCTGTTCAGGAAGTCGTGCCTGTGCCGATGTATTCAAGGCTGTTCTCCCACTTCTTCTTCTACCAGGTTCAGTGGATCTGGTTTTACGTTGAGGTCTTTGATCCACTTGGACTTGAGTTTTGTGCAGGGTGATAGATATGACTCTGTCTGCCTTCTTATGCATGCTGGCATCCAATTAGACCACCACCATTTGTTGAAGATGCTTTCTTTTCTCCATTGTATATTTCTTTATCAAAAATTAGTGTCCATGGGTATGTGAGTGTAAACCTTGGTCTTTGTTCAATTCCATCGATCAACCTTTCTGTTTTTATGGCAGTACCATGAGATTTTTATCACTATAGCTCGATAGTGAAGCTTGAAATCAGGGATAGTGGTAACTCCAGAAGCTTTTTTATTGTACAGAGTGCTTTAGCTATCCTGGGTTTTTTGCTTTTCCGTATGATGGTGAGTATTGTCCTTTCAAGGTCTGCAAAGAATTGTGTTGTAATTTTTGTGGGGATTGTGTTGAATATGTAGGTTGCTTTTGGTAAAAATGCCCCTTTTTACTATGTTCATCCTACCGATCCATGAGCATCTTTCCATCCTCTGATATCTTCTCTAATTTCTGTCTTCAAAAACTTGAAGTTATTATTGTAAAAGTCTTTCACTTGCTTGGTTAGAGTTACCCAAAGATATTTTATATTATTTGTGACTATTGTGAAGGGTGATGTTTCCTTGATTTTTTTTTTCCCCTTGGCCCTTTTGGCATTTGTGTATAGGAGGGCTACTGAGTTTTTTGAGTTAATCTTTATCCGACCACTTCACTGAAGGTGTTTATCAACTGTAGGAGTTCCCTGGTAGAATTTTAGGGGTTGCTTATGTCTACTGTCAGATCAACTGCAAATAGCCATACTTTTACTCCTTCCTTTCCAATTTGTATCCCCTTTATCTCTTTCAGTTGTGTTACAGCTCTAGCTGGAACTTTGAGTACTATAGTGAATGGATATGGAGAGATAGGACAGACCTATTCATGATTTTAGTGGAATTGCTTTGCGTTTCTCTCCACTTAATTTGATGTTGGATAAAGGCTTGTTATAAATTGCCTTTATTATGTTTAGGTATGTCCCTTGTATCCCTGATCTAAGACTTTTGTCATGAAGGGGAGTTGGATTTTGTCAAAGGCTTTTCAGCATCTAATCAGATGATCATACTGTTTTTTTTCTTTTCTTTCAGTTTATTTATATGATGGATTACATTGACAGATTTTCATAGGTTGAACCATCCCTGCATCTCTGGGATGAAGCCTATTTGATCATGGTGGATGTTCTTTTGATGTGCTCTTGGATTCAGTTTGCCAGTATTTTATTGAGTATTATTAATCAATGCTCATGAACAAAATTGGTCTGTAATTCTTTCTTCATTGAATCTTTGTATGGTTTTGATATAAAGGTGTCTGTGTCCTCATAAAATAAATTTAACATTTTGATTGTACTTTCTTAGAATAATTTGAGGAGATTGGTATTAAGTCTCCTTTGGAAGTCTAGTAGAATTCTACACTAAAACCATCTGGCTTTTTTTTTGTTGGGAGACTTTTAATGACTGCTTTTATTTCCTTAAGGGTTATAGATTTGTATAAGTTGTTTATTTGATTTTGTTTTAACTTTGGTAAAAGTTATCTATCGAGAAAATTGTCTGTTTCTTTTAGATTTTCCAATTTTTTTGAAGTACAGGTTTTTTAAATATGATCTGGTGATTATTTATCCACATAACTAACAACAATGTCATCCTTCCATCACAGTTGACAGTCACATCATATTAACCAGCTACCTCCACATAGTGATATCAGCCGTTGATCCTCTGCTATTTCCCACTCCTGTCACTAGAGTAATCCATTTTAGCTTCATGGGCTCAATTTTGTTCTTGGTCACCACCTCCCAGGAGGATACAGCTGGCACTACATATGATGCTCTGTCCACACACCTACTCTCATGAGACCTATTTAGTAAGCAGCCAATCGATGAACTGCTTGGAAATTGCTAAAACACAAGAGCATTGTAATTTACTCAAACAAAGCTTTCATTGGATAGTTCTTGTCAGTGTCTTCATTTGTACTTTATTTATGAATGCAATGTGTTTAGAGAGGAAGACAGGGAAGGGAGGGAGGGAGGGAGAAAGGAAGGAAGGAAGGAAGGAAGGAAGGAAGGAAGGAAGGAAGGAAGGAAGGAAGGAAGGAAGGACCTATCACAAATGTGTCTCACTCACTCCTGAGAATGGAAGGAAGTTGTTTACAAGTCACCAACATTTAGGAGAATGTGGAATGTGCCTCTGTCTCTAAGAAAAAGAAGTCTCCTTCCCATCCTCCAGCCCCCAAAAGGCTCTCCATGGCTCTTTTTTGCCTTAATAAGTCTAGACCCTTGAAATCCTCAAGCTTGATATTTCTGTAATTGAGCTTTATCAGGAAGCTGTCAGATAACTTTAAATGGTGATGAGCTGTAATTCATGAGCATTACAGCTGCCATTCCCACCAGATCTGTCATTCAGAGTTTGGATATCCACCCACCCTATTCCCGTCAGATTAGCTCATAAATACATATCTCAGAATTTATCACTGTAGCTATGAGTCTAATGATAATACGTGTAAGCATTTCCTAAAGAAATATGCACTGAAAGACTTAGAAATGAAATTACCCTTTTTTAAAACGTACATTTAGAGATATATCTTGATTGAATAATCTTAGAGAGTCAGTAGTTCTGTTTGAACTGGGAGCTGTCTGTCCTCAGAAGTCTTCTTACTGTGTCTGTGTAACCGTCAGAAGAGGTCCAAGGGAGTGGCTGGCAAGGTTTGCGTGAGGATTCTTAGCAGTGCTTTATATCTGTGTAGTGGGTACATTTGCACATTTGAAAACAATTATGTGGAAACCCTTTGATCTACTTGATCAGGTTTTGTTTGTCCGTTTTAGAGAAGAAAGGAGGAAAGGCATAGTCTGAATGGAGTAAGAGAATTCTTGGAGGATGTTGGAAGTACGTGACAACTGAGAGGAAGGGTTACGACGTCCCCTATACCTTTTCAAAGAACCTGTGCTTCTGTAGTCACGAGTGTAGAGTTTGCAGCTAAGTGGATGAGCCAGAGGAAATTTTGTTGTTGTTGTTCTCTTTCATGTAAAACCAAAGACCAAACAAATCAATAAGCATACTGCTTGATAAATGAAAAGGTTGTTCCGTGGCAGTAAGCTCAGTTAAAACCAAATCTGTCGAGGCAGCAGGGGGTGAGATAAAGCCAGCTTCACCTCCAGTAAAAGGCTTTCAATTTGCAGGAGGAGACCCTGGGAGCCCTCAGATTCCAAAGGGAGCCAGTCGCAGCAGCACACCAAGAATGCTGCCCATCGGCTCACAAAGAATAAGTCTTGTTTGTTCCTTTCTTTGTTGGTTGGTTGGTTAGTTGGTTGATTTGGTTTAGGGTTTTGTTTGTTTGCTTGCTTGCCTTGTTTTTCCTATGTCATAGAATGCTAACAACCTCATGCAGTTTGGAAAACAAACTGGGAAACATAATAAAGGACCCTTGTCATGCCTAGCTCACACAGAGTATAGCCAGGGGTAACATTATCACCAGCAGACTGAGAGCTTCTTTCACAGAAGATGGTAGAGGAGACATTTAAGTATATCTCCTGTTTGGGATTCCGTAGGAAAGAAGGGAAGGCTTGGGAGTAAACAGCCTGGATTTAAGGAGGCTTTCTCAGCGCTGACTTGTGTGCAATTCTTCCCTGTTCCTAACTGTCAAGTAGTGGGCCACTGAGCGAGAGTTAAGATAAAATGGTAAGTGTGAGCCTTTTTTCCACCACTGTTTGTGTGGCACTGGCAACAGGAGAAGAAGACTTCAGTGAGACAGGATCTCAACCAGGTCTGGAGCTCAGAGTCAGGACTCAGAACACTGAGTTCATTACATTTTCTTCCAGTCCTGTCCAGTTCATCCTGGATAATCTGGTCTAGATTCGGATACTTCATACCTGCATGCTTTTCCTCCAACTGTGTTTGAACGAGGGATATGGTACCTTGTTAGCTCTCCTTAGATTCCTCTAATTAATCCTCACCATCTACTTCTTACTGTCCCCTTCATCCATCACTTCCTCTGCAAATGCCTCTGCCCTGTGTATTTTCTTTCCTGTGAACTCTAACACACAGCACTTAAACTTTTGGCGTTATTATTAAGAGACACAGATCCTGACATTTGTCAAAAGGAATAAAATAAGTCACACTTAATAAAGCATTTTTATAGTTAGTGCCTATAATTAAAGGCATAGAGCCATGTGTGGTGTCACATACCAGAAATTCCAGTACTCAGGAGGCAGAGGCAGAAAGGATCCTATGGAGTTTGAGGCAGGCTGGGTTGCATAGAAAGCTCCTATTTCAGAGAAGGGCATAATCAAAGCCTCAACACTGTTCTATTCTCGCTGTTCCTCTGGTGTACGTTGCAAGGCATACGCAGGTATCTCAGAGGATACACCATATAGATGTGGTTAGATTGGTGGCGTGCTAGAGCCAAGGACCAGGCCTGTTTGTTGTGCACTGTGCTTCTGACACCCTGGTCAGCTTAGCTGTGTAGGCACTGTTCACTCTGATAAATGATCAAAAGCATACTGTCCATATTGTATTCTTAACTATAACACAGAACCATGAAAACTTCTGTTTTTAATACTACAAGGGACAGAAAGACTACAGACTCTGAATAGTCTGTGTTCTTGTTACTGAACATGTGGCAGGCGGATCAAGACATGAACATGAGAGCCTAATCCAGTGACAGGGAAGTGGCAGATGGCATCACGGGCATCAGGAGGGAACATTGGCGAAATTTCAGAGATACTAGGTGATCAGAGAGGCTGATTGGATGAATACAGATAAAATGATTTAAGAAATTGCATCATCTCCTCAAAGGAGTTTCATCCAGCATTGATTACTAGTGAGAAAACAGTAGGCTAAAGCTTAGCATTTAAAATAAACCAAGGCTTTTGTGATTATCTCTCTTGATTTGAAACATTAGAAAGTGAATTTATAACTCTGAACCTTCCATTTGACACAAGAAGTACTTATGAACAAAAAATGTTACGTGCTGGAATGCCACTGAGTGTTCTAGCAAATGCGAACCGTGGGTTTGCTGCTTCTGCGAGTGACAAGCTCCACAGCAGCGGGTACAAACAGGAACAGATAGTACTCGGCACAGTTCAAGCACAATCCCTGGAAATAAATCCTCCTGGTTGTGTCTCACTGGAGAGCGCAATAGAGTCTGAGAGCATTTGTCAGGAAGAGTGTGGGTAAAACTGAAGAGTCTCATAGTTTCGTCTTGATGCCTAGCTCTGAGACAGTGATGTTGCCTGCCTCATCTTCCACGTTATTTAAACAGCAGCACTATGGTTTGGAGCCAGGAACTTAGTACTTCCCCATGCCTGGGAAAGTCTCTGCACACTTCAAATCTCCTTCCTCAGACGTTATTCAGCTATGAATCCAAGTATGGCACCACGTACATGTGTATCCACTGGCACTGAATGGGTACTTGAGTTGCTTAGTGTCATTTTTATTGCCAACATTCTAAAAACATCATATAATAGGGGGAGATGCCTGTGGTTGTTTTATTGATAAGGCATTGAAAAAGTGAATATGATTGGGTTGAAACATACTTTGCTAAATCTAAGCTTTCTGTGGGCTCTGTTATAGTTCATAATTGTGCTATTAACACGGATCTGGTGTATCCTGTAGTAAATCTCACTATGCAAATGAGTGACTTTACCTATTATAATTACTCTTTAATATGTCGGTCTGTAGATGCATAAGATTTGTCTGTACCTGGAGGAAATGTTCAGGGTGTTTGAGGAATGACGTGACTGAGTGGGGAGTTCACTAAGGTTCCATTACCGAGTGGCCTTGGTAAAACCGCTGACATTGCTTCTGTGCTCAGCTCTTGCAGCCTTCTTATTTTCTGAGATTCCATTCATTGCAAAGACCCAGTCATCACGTTCTTTTTTCTCTTCTAGATAAAATGAAAGCCAATATAGGAAAGTAGTCCCATGCCAAAAACGCTTTAGGAACAAATTAGTCAGCAAACATGCTGCTGTGTGTGGTTTAGCAATGTCCTGTAAAGGAATGTTTGTTTCATGCTGTTAAAATCACCAAAAGTTACTCCCGATCTGACTGTGCCCACTAAAATCCATTAGTGACAGGTGTAACTGGCTGACCTCTAGTGGCTATAACTGTAGCTACATCTTAGTTTACTGGGTGTTTTTAAGAAGAGGGAGACTAGGGAAGGAAATATGAGCTTCTAAAGTAAGAGTTTTACAAGTAAAATTAGCTTCCGTGAAGCTCCACTGTGTTAGAGGGAGGTTTCAGAGGGTGAACGCGGAGCCAACCTTGTTCCACTGTGAGGGCAGGTACCGGAAATGGTTGTCCCATAACCAAACAGTCTCCACACATCCTCAGGAGACCTCCTGTTCCTAGTCAGCTTCTAGTAGCAGTGCCAAGCAGTGTTGCATAGACTTGCATGAAGTGTTTTGAAAGTATTAGAGTGTACTTATTAGACATCAATGTGCATGTCTCTCATAATGTGTAAATGTGGGGACTTCTTAAATATTTTCAATTTGGTTTCCTTAATACTCCTCATATATGTTGACATGTATCGGAGACAAACTTTTAAAAAAATGCTGTCCGTAGCCAGGAAACAAATTGCAATGGACCAATAATTTAGAGATCTGAACCTTCTGGTTATTCAAACCAATAAAATAATAGACATGCATTTATTACAGTGTCCTACTTCAAAAGACTGAGAGCAATATTTAACTGTGACAAACATTAAAAATGAAGTATTTTGCTCTGTGAGGTTATTTTGCATTATTGTGAAAGTACATCACACTGTAATAGTTTGTAAATTTTTATTCTTTGTATAATTGTCTCCCTGAGCCCTTACCAGGACCTTGCTTGATGTCTTAAGCAAAAATATTAACAGGTTATGAAATAAGAAGTAATACAGCAGAAAATACAATCATTAAATCCAGAAAAATGTTCAACAGTTTTAATTAATTGATATGGAGGGGGAACATAGCTGAAGATAAATCTAAGCTCATTTTTAGAACTGTTGTATATAGATTAGTGACTCTTGGTACTGGCTGTAATGTATTTGAAAGTATTTAGAATGTATTTATTAGATGTCAATGTGAATGTCTTTCATAATGTGTAAATGTGGGGGCTTATTTGACAGAGAACTTACTTCTGTCAGTAGTTAAATGAACTGTGAATTCCTAGGAATGTATGACTATTGTGGCTCCCCAGTTCATTCTTCTTCATTTTAAATACCATGTGGATTATACAGCTCCGTAGACTCCAAGGTCTCTTCCACACTGGCATGTGTAGCTCTTCCGAGCAACTGTCTGATGAGTGGACAAAGGACAATTATCCATCCTTCCTCCTTGTCTGTCTACCTGCTGCCAGCACCTTCTTCCCTGTTACCAAGAGTACTGTACTCTGATTTTTTTTTTCCTGCCCACTGTACAGTACATTTCTAGTGCTTTGTGTTTTGTGTTACCATAGAGACAGGAGGTGTTCCAAAGCCCCAGGAAGAGAGTGGAAGCAGGGCTTTGAGTTAACAGTCCCTGCTGGCAAGAAGAGCCCGAGGCAGGAATCTATAGCAGTAAATGGAAGGAGGGAATTGTGTGGTCCGATCTGTTTGTGTGTCCACGGAGTCTTAGAAAGCACAGCCGCAGCCGAGGAAGCAGTAAAAATGACCTGTTTACCGAAAGCAATTTTTCAGAGATCCCAGTGCAGCCTGGAGTTTCATAGAAACCAAACTGGGGATTTTATTTGCACGAAAATAAGTGACATTGACCTATTCCTTTTGCTGATTTCCTCATTAAAACAAAAAAAGCAGCTTCTAAGAAAGGTCCTCATTGCCTCAGTTATTTTGCTGATCCAAACGATCTCACCTTTGAAATGAAGGTCTATATTTTTTCACTCAGCCAAAACAATCAGAGGTCAGACTGCGGTTTAAGCACCAGGGGCACTGCAGCACCCAGAGCCATGGGTCTGTACATGACAGTTCTAGAAATGAGCGTACATTTACCCTCAGCTATGTTTCTCCCTCCGAATCTCAGAAGACTTAAAGCTATTGAGCATTTCTCTGGATTCAATGATTATTTCTACTGTATGACTTGTTTTATTTAATACCTGTTTTTGCTTAAAGATGCCACACAAGGTCCTGTTAACGGGAGACAGCGATGCAAACTTTAACAGCAAAAAACACGAAGTGAGAATTTAGAACAATGGCTATCATAGAGTTACCTGTAAAATCAGTCTCACCTTTGGAGTAGAATAGTCTGTGCTCAAGGTGTTGGCTAGTCTTTTTGTTTGTTTGTTTCTGTTTTGGCCATAGGGCAGTCTATGTGGGGTATGAACTCAGAGAAATTCAGAATGTATCAGCATTTTGTCCAAGGTTACCATGCAAAATTGTCCTTCAGGGAGAAGGGCAGTACCTGGAAGTCTGTAACAATGGAGGTTGAGGAAGGTCACCTGAGAGATTTACTGTCCTCTGTTCATGCTGGAACTAGGAGGAGGGAAGAGTAGTCTCAATTCAGATGCTGTATTCCATCCCTTTTATTGAAGTGTATGAGTCTGAACTCTTAAAAACAGTACCAGTTCATATAATTGAACTTGGTACCGTTGATTGGGGGAAAAATAACACTACTTAGCCTTGAAGAGGACGATCAAAACAGACCAGTCTATCAGCTTTTCCCAAAGGCAGCTAACCCTTACCCTGGCATACCTCCTGCTCTGACAAATAGAATGTCAAACAAGAAAAACCAACTTTATTTGCAAAGGCAGATTGTGTTTAGTAAATCAGATGCTTCTGGCTTCCGTGGTCTGCACAACAGTGAAGAAAAACAAAAATCCCTAAAGGGCAACATGGTCTCCTGGAGGTTAGAAGGCTAGATAAAAATGTCATCTCATGGACTATGGCGGCAGAAGACATGTCAGTATTAGAATTCAAGTTTTGTGAGTATGATTTTAATTTCTGGCTTTTGTCTATTTTCCCATTCACAAAACCCAAGTTTCCAAGAATGTGTAACTGTTTGTCTGTACATAAGAGAAGATCACAGTGAAACACTGCACACTGGAGCATTGCTTTCTTCAGCGCCACTGCTTTTCCTTTTATAATGTATATTATTGATAACAACACATTAAAAATAACTTCAGAGGCACTAAAATGCACTGCTGTCACATTCAGGGGTGAGAATGAAGCTCTTCATCTTGGATTAATTTGGCCGAGAGCAAACCCACGTTTTAATTTGCATGCTCTGCTTTTCTCACGATGGCTCCCATCAGCCTCTAGTTAGAGGTTACTGGCCTATCTGTGATTGTCCTATGTTTGGCAGCCTGTCCCTATACAAAGGGCTTTCTCTGTGTTTATTGAACAACACAGAAAGCATTATGTGGGAACCGAATGAAAGATACGTTACAGAAATTTCTAACAGAGTTTTGTTCAAGGAAAGAAGTTATTTCCCTGATCTCAGCTGACCCAGAATAGCGAACAAGAACTGCAGACACCATCAGCCTATCTCCTCATGGGTTTTGACACATTTGTGGTAGATATTTATTGTGTAAGATTTTTTTTCAACCTGTTGGATATCTACCGCAAATGATTACCACAACACACTTAGATTACTCACAGTTAGTGGCGTGGAGGAGTATATAATTTCAGGTTAAAGCTGCACTTTACCTTAGGTTGTAAAAAACCGATTGCATGGAAAATCCAAAGCAGAGTAAGGCTGGCTGTTACACTGTTCTCTTATAGGCAGGGTCATCTTTAAAGGGCTGAGGGTGCAGCAGGATTGCCACCAAGTCTTAAGTGATCTCAAGGTGTGTTATTATCTTGGCTGTGTGGTCCAGCAGAAGTTCAGTCTTTTTGAATACCAGGTATTTGTATAAAATTACATCCTACAATAATACCTATTCCACCAGTAGGTTTCCTTCTTTATTTATCATAGAGATTGGGTATTGGGGAAGTTTTTCCTCTCAATATTAAGAATATATTGGTATCTGCACTTTATTTCTGTATAAAGTTTGGATAACACATTTCTGTTTGATTATGTACTGAGATCAGTATAAAATTTATAAACATATTACAAAGCTACATATACTAATCCATGCAAAAGTGAGCTAAGAATCTTGGTTTGGGTGACTTACTAAATACAAGTATTTTTAGTAAGCTTGGATAAATGAACAGTATTGCTTTCCTTTGGCATATGGCTTATTGAAATTTGAACTTTATTGTTTAAAAATTCCTTTTGTTACTGTTACTAATTTTGGCTTTTGTTATTGTCACTAACTTTGTAATAGTAATGATTATAATTGTTATGTTTTTCCCACCCAAATACTAACGAGGCGCTTTCCTGTTTATCCTCAAAATCAGGTACTTTCAGGTACTGTGGCTATACACCAGTGGTTCTCAATCTGTGGGTCGTGACCTCTTGGGATCACCTGAGACCATCAGAAAACACAGATGTTTTACATTACAACTCATAACAAAAGCAAAGTTACAGTTATAAAGTAGCAGTCAAAATGATTTTATGGTTGGGGGGCACCACAACATGAGGAGCTTTATTAAAGGGTTGCAGCACTAGGAAGGTTGAGAACCACTGCTGTGGACAATGATTAGCTTTCTTACAGTACAAATCTAACGTGAGACACTGTTGCTCCTCACAGATATTCCCTGTGAACATCTCCAGCCCCCAGAGTGTTGCAAGACGATCAGCACCATTAGAAGCTCTGTGTCTATGTGTAGACAGGGCAGCTGCCAGCTGCAGAGATAGCTCTTGTCCTCCTAAAATATGACTGGCTGGAAACAAGGCGTGCAACAAATACAAAATAACAGTTTATTTGTAACAACTGAAAACAAAAAAAAAGCAATGTTAAAAATTTTATTAACTGACTGCTTTTCACTTCCAGTTGGAAATAATATTCATTAATTAAAATTAGTTTACCTGATTTTTTCAGTACGCATTATAGCTTTGGTAAATTGTTATATTGCATATACAGCCCATTTGTGACTTTTATTACGCCTCTATTGATAGTGCCATTTTGGAGTCAATGCTGGGTCTTCAAGGAGCCAGAAAGTAAGAATTAGATACATTGTGTCGTAGATCAATTGGCTTTCTACGTTAGGAAATGGGCTCCAACAAGCTTGCTCGTGTACTCCAACAAGCTTGCTCGTGTACCGGGGATATCGATCTTGGTTCTACTGTCAGGGGCACCTCAGATAGACCAAGCTACACAACTGTCTCCCACGTATGGAGGGCCTAGTTCAATCACTTGGAGGCTCCACAGCTTTCAGTCTAGAGTTCATGAGTTCCCACAAGCTTGTTTCGGCTGTCTCTGTAACTTTCCCCATCATAGGTTGGTGTTTGTTTGCAAATACTTGGAGACTGGTAGGTGTAAAAGGAATTACCTTTATTTAACAGAGCCGTAATTTTTTTGATGGAGAGGAGGTCAGTAGAGCGAGTGACAAAAATTTCATGAGAACCAATGCTGAGCAAATAAATATGTGATCTTTTCAGAGTTGCCCAGAGGGGAATCCATTGCTTTGTGATTGTGAGATTTTTCAGGATCTGACTGGAAATCTGCAATCTTAAGCCATCTATTTTCAAAGCTAAGCAAATGGAATTTAAACTTTGGATAGATGGTTCTGCCAAATAACTAAGGTTTTTCCAATCCAAAGATTACACAATTCAACATTACATGATTCTATAAATCAAAACGGAATGGAATAGAAATACCCAAGTTACCCATTCAGAAAAAACATCTGTGCTTTTGAAATATCTGATGTGAAATTAGAAAGTATCTAAAATATAAACAAAGGGAACTACTTAAAAGTGTACATTCTCAGAGAATGCTTATAAATGACTTCAGAAAATAGCTTCCTATGTATTTATTTAAGTGGTCATTTTCCATTGAGCACCCAAGCGATGCCCACAGAGATCCAGCCTCCCTGGATATATGTGTTTTTTCCACTTCTAAGTTTGTGTTTACTGTGGCCTTCAAAAACATGGGGTCCTAAGATTTAAATAGAATTCTCCAAAAACAAGTGACGATAATTGTATCGGCTTGGCAGCACACCAACCTCTCAACCTCAGTTTCTTCCTGATAGCATGGAGGTGTTAATGCTTGTCATTAGGGCTAAAAGACACACACAAAAATACAAATCTTAAGGACCTTTCAAATGTATATTTTGTGGTTAATAATTGTACTGTCCAACCAAATCCTGCTATTTCTCAGAACTTTTCCTCATAAAACACAAGGGCAAGTGATCAAATTGTTACCGTCCTCTCCCTGACAGGCAGTATTCCAACTACTTAGTGCCTACCGAGCCACACATCAGTGATCACAAGCATGGTGGGCCTAGATAGCTGTAAGCATGGGACAGTAAACAGAGGTGGCAGCTGGCTCCCTTGGCTGGAAGGAGCACAATGACACTCTGCATGTGGGAGTGTGGTTTGAGGATGTATGCTCAACCATGAAATGTGGTCGAGTGCTTGTGCTGAAACGTGTACAGGTGCCATGGTGCACTGCATGGAAGCTTTATTGTTGGGTGGAAACCAAACCCATAATCTTCTGAAAAGAGATGACTGAGCTGGAACCTTGGGTGAGAGAAAGCAGGAGGGGCAGAAAAGCAGCCCAAGGACCTATTTGTGAGAAATGAACACAGAGATATGGCTGCTTAAGAGAGTTCACTGGAGAAGGTGGAAGACCCAGATGTATAAAACAGAATGCCACCCACAATGATGCACTGTGTTATCCCAGCCTGCAGGACTCAGATAAAGATTATAACTCTGTCAATATGTAAAGGGGCATTATCACAGTAGACAATGTCAACCAGGACTGCGATGATTTGAGTTCTGTCTCTAGCCCTGCCTGAGAGAAGCCCTAAGCGTGAGCTCCAACACCCTCATATAAGTGAATGGAGAGACTCAGATCCCAAAAGTTGTTCTCTGACCTCTGCATGTATTGCATGGTACACATGCGTGTACACACACACACACACACACACACACACACACACACAAAACATGAACACACACAATCTAAATAAAAATTTCTGAAAGAAATCAAATACAAAGACGTATCAGAAATATATTTATAAATTATATAAACTAAACCTATAATAAAGGCCATGTGATCATTTGATCTTATTGTATAATAATAATAATAATAATGTAAGTTATAAACAATATCCTGCAGTGACTTCTGACACCAATTAACTACATTAAAATTGCATATGTAATAATCCTTGAAAACACAGCCTCGTTTGAGTCACCAGGTACTAGGTTGGGGCTCTCTGACCACTCCCCCCTTCTGAACATAAGATCAATGACTCCTCTAATTTCCTCGGTTCCAGTACTTGGCTAGAGTGATGAGATTCAGGTGAGCAGACACCATTACAGCTTAAGTTTAGCAAAGTGATGCAAATCAGAACCAGACACAGGGAGAGCATCCACCGTCTTCAGGAATACTTCACCCTCTTGGCACAGGGACATGGCATGATACACCAAGTTCCTAACTGTGTGTGTGTGTGTGTGTGTGTGTGTGTGTGTGTGTGTGTGTGTGTGCACGCACGCATGTGTACCATGGAAGTCCTCTGGATTTGGGGATTTCAGCAACTGTTTCTTCAACCACTGTAGGGTTCAAACATTTGGGGGAAAAAAATTGCATCTGTGCTGACTGTGTTCAGATCTTTTTTCTATTGTTTCTAAATAATGGTTTATTTTACATAACATTCATTTTATAAGTAATTAGAGATGATTGAAAACACATGGAAGTATGTGTATGGGTTATAGGAAATACTATATCATTTTACATAAGAGACTTGAGCATTTGCAGATTTTGGTGTCCAAGGCAAACGAAATTTCACATGAGTACCAGGGGACAAATATATTGCCAAACAAGAAAACTCAACTGAAGTTAACTGTCCTTAGTTTAAAATGAAGGCCTCATTATTTACTGGTCCAATCATTGACCACAAAACTGAATTAAATGGCCCTTGCCATGCTTAGAGAACAGGCTACTATCACTCACCTCAGACCTCATCCTCCCAGTCACATTGGTTGGCCTGACTGTGTGTGACCAGCTGTTCCGTCACACCTATAGATCTGGGAATCTTACCACAAGTAACAAAATCCCCGAGGCCGAAAGGCCACCTCCCAGGAACTGTGGCAAAACCCAGTCACAGCTGTTATTACACCTGTTCCATGTGTAGAGGGAAAATGAAGCAAGAGATAGTTTAGTTGAATATAAGAACCTGGAGGCCTTGGGTACTCTTAGGGAATGGTTTCAGAAAGGTGGGGTGGAAACCAAAATGGGATTACTAAGACTCAAGCTGTAGGAGCGCAGCAGATCTGGATGGGAAACAGCCCATGGCCTATCAGCAAGGAAAGTGGCAGGATGGGGCCTTGCCATTGCCACTGTCTTTAAGGGAAAGGGGTTGGGCTTCCCTTACTGAGCCTGGGCCCTTAGAAGATTCCTTCCAGTCATATGCTCAGTCCCAGCCTGCCCAGCACTGAGACTAGCAAGGCAGCTGTGCTGCTTTGAACTTTTACCTACGAGATGATGAGATGAGAAAGTCTGTGTATTTGAGCTTTTACAAAAACCATACTGACTTAGGAGTTAACTTCTCAATCCGGAGGTTTCTTTATTGTTTGAATGGTGCACTGTGCTAAGTTGTCTATGCTTTAACACAATTTGTTTCTGATGACTTACTTGGTACTTCTAAGGATTTTAGCCACATAAAATGACCTTTTACACTTCTATCATTATGTGTGTGTTTTATGTATAGTCTATATACTTATAGACATATGTGTATATGTGTTTTATGTACACACATATATATACACATGCATATATGTATGTGTCAAAGAACAAAATGAAGCTAAGGGGAGACAACTATTCATAGTACCAGCTTATCAACAGTAAGAAACCCCGGAGATATTGATTTCTGGAAGCCAACACTACCTTTACTTGTCGCATAGATTAAAAAACATCTATTTATCACACACTTTACGGTTGCACATACCCAGTGGTGCCTTAAAAATTGTATTTATGGGTTATTCACTCCTTGTCCCCTAATAAAAATGCTGTTGAAGTGAAACAGCACAGCTACTTAGTAGGTCAAAACAATAGTTAAGAGCAAAGGTAAGGAACTATTAAAGAAAACACCAGATTTCCAGAAGACTGAATGTCACTGAAGTCACGTTGGAACACCAGCATTCTACATTCCTCCTCTGGTCAAAACTGCCAGGTTTGCCATTGGCAGCAATTTCATTTCTCATTGGAGAATTGGCCCTCCTAAGAAGCCAGCGCCCATGAGTACCACAGGATGAGGGAAGATGGGATACTGATTTAAAGAAAGAAGGATTTCGTCCACCAGGTTTTTGACTGAAATACTTCCTCGTTTAGGTGCCACATTCTGTGTGTGTGTGTGTGTGCACATGTGTGAGTGTGTGTGTGTGTTTGTGTGTGCGCGCACACACATGTGTGCATACAAACGTGTGTGTGCGCACATGTGTATGTGCATACGGGTGTGGGGGGCATGTGTGTGTGTGTGTGTGTGTGTATGTGTGTTACCAGCATCTTTCCTAGATTCCCATATCTTTGTGTTTCTGGGGAAGCAATGGGAATGCTAACGCAGGATGTTAGAGCTTTTGAATGTTGTTATCATTTAATTCTATATTCTGCCAACCACCATATGGAACCCAACACTGGATATTGTTTACAGCTTTGATTCTTATGTTTATATCCACTGGGATCTCTGTGTTTAAGATCAATTTGCTTTCCAACAGTACAACTTTTAATTCACAGGGGGAAGTAAAGCTCTGGTGGGCTCCCTGATTCACTTATAGTAAGAATCATACGGTGAGTTAAATTGAATTAGTGAGTCTTCCTAGTTTAAAGTAAAATAGTGTGTGTTCTTGCCCTGCTTATTTCCAGGGACATACAAATACATGGGGTATGTGGGTTGGGTCCTTTATGAGCTTAATACTAAGAACAGTAACTGGCTCTTCGTCTATCTGTGCTGCCATTACCAGTAGCCCTGAGTATTGGCAGGAGTCCTGGACATATCATACACAGACAGCAATTGTAATATCTTAAAGGGAAAAAAGGAAAGCACGAGATTTGATTCATAAAATTGTACAAAAGTGCTCCCTTTAGAAAATTAAGCAGTAATCTTACTTTGCCTTAGTACATTTAGTATCCGGTATAAAATGTGTGTTGGCAAAGACTTCTGTGGAGGATAAATGGAATGCTTCTCTTTTGATCGCAGCACCAGCCTCACCTTTCACTGAGTCCATCTGTCCAAGTGTGCCATATTGTATTTATAACCATCTAACTGAGCCAGGCAGTGGTGGCTCACGTCTTTAATCCCAGGACTCGGGAGGCAGAGGCAGGTGGATCTCTGTGAGTTTGAGGCTAGCCTGGTCTACAAGAGCTAGTTCCAAGACCTTGTCTCGAAAAACAAAAAACAATCTAACTGCACATCAGATTATACTTTACTTACGCCTCCACACACCTATGCACTCTAACTTACAGAACTGCTGCCCCTGTGTTGTCTGTTCGCTATTTAAGACTATCATGCAAATCGAAAGTAAGGGCCAGGATATGGGCTGTCCGGGTGCAGAGGGGAATATGGGTTCTGGGAGTGAAAAGTTATCTGGAACTCCTAACAGGGCTGCCAGCTCTTCCTCTTAAGGCGCTTCAAGCACGTTTCTATTTTTCAGCGGTCTGGAGGCTGACTTGTGCCTTCTTCACACCATCTTACCCATGGCTTCCCATGAAAGTGTCTCTGAAACCACAGAGGTGTCAAACACCGTGCTCTTCTCTTATCATCTCATTCCAAATGGCAAACCCGTGGCCATTTTGAGTCTCAGAAGGATCTGACTGTTCTTGCTTGCATTGGCCCACTTGTTATTGACCTTAGCCTCCGGAGAAGTTCAGACACCAGAGCACTAAAGGAGACACCCGGACTATGCTGGACGTTTCAGCTGTAGCTTGGTAGGCAGAGATGCCCAAATAGCTGTGGTCCTCCTTTTTCTCAACACACAGTTCACCTGAGACTTTCACAGGAGCTGACTGAGAAGAGTCAAATGTCAAAACCATGAGTGCAGGTTCAAGAGGAATGTGAATGAGAAGAACCTGGTTCCTTCAAAGGGTTTTTCTTTAAAAGGAACCAAGCACTGAGTGTGTAGCTGGGGTAGAAGTGAAAGCAAACAGAAATGTCTTTCTCGAGCTTGGAGTTATCACAACAAACTTGGATGCTGAGGGAAATGGTCTTAGTTAATGTTTCTCTTTCTGCTATGAATCACCATGCCCAAAGAATCCGGGAGAAAAGGGTTTATTTGGCTTACCTATCCACACTGTAGTCCATCACGGAAGCAAGACAGGACAGGAACTCAAACTGGGCAGGAAATTGGAGACAGGAGCTAATGCAGAGGGTATAATGGAGGGAGGGGGCTGCTTAGTGGATTGCTCAGGCTGGTCTCTTATAGAAGCCAGGATCACCAGCCCAGGATGGCCCCACACACAATGAGCTGGGCCCTCCCACATGCGTCGTTAATTTTTAAAAATGCCCTACAGCTGGATCTTATGGAGGCATTTTCTCATTTGAGGTTCCCTCCTTTCAAGTGACTCTGACTTGTGTCACGCTGACATAAAACTAGCCAGAACAGGAATGATCATTGGAAAACTAAACATTGACAGTTCAGTAGGGAGAGCCTAGCTGCCAAAGGGATGGCTTGTCAGTAACACAGCAGGAGTGAGAGCTTCCAGGCTCTTCTCAGGGTGGCGGAATGTTGATCCATCCTAACAGGAAGGAAGGTATAGGTAGATACTGGACATTAAGGGGAGCTTCTGGTAGAAGTTTCATTTTGGTGGAAGTTAGTTACTTGCATCTAGGGACCAAATGAGAGAGGATAGACATGCTGGAGGTTTGAAAAGAGAAGAAGGTGTATGAGCTGGTTGCCTAGGAAAATGGAAGAATGAATGGATTCAGATTTTGCAATGGATTGAGGTCATGCTTAGAATTCAGTCATCAAATTTAATTGAGACTAGGACCGAAAGGGATGGTGTTGTGACCTTGACTGTGCTCTGAGAAGGTAGTTTCTGTCTGTATCTCTCGGCTTTACAAAGTTATTGTGAAACTCAGCTTTGAATTACTTAGCACTTTTCTGTGGCAGAAAGATGTTCAGCCACATCTGATGTTTGCCTAAGACAGCTCTGTTGTTCCTGAGACAGTGTCTGGCTTCTGCCACTGACTTAATAACTAGCCTAAGCACATGGCCAAACCTCTCTTTGCTTTTGCTCCTCAGTCTGTAACATGGTGTTGAATTTAATCTTTGTAAATTGATGTGCTGCTTAATAAATACAGGATGTTCATAAGATAGTATTTCTGCCCTCTCTCCTAAGCACTGGAAAGTCAGGGCAGAGCCTCCCCATAAACCCTATATCCTGATGACGGATTAGCAGCCCCTGTAGGTTTTGAAAAAATAAGGAAGGGTAAGTGCCCTGACTAGTTTTATGTCAACGTGACACAGGCTAGAGTCAGCTGAAAAGAGGGAACCTCAAGTGAGAAAATGCCTCTATAAGACTCAGCTATAGGGCATCTTCTTGACTAGTGATGGATAGGGGAGGGCCCAGCCAGTAGTGGGTAAAGCCACCCTGTGCAGGCTGAGCAAGCCGTGAGGAGCAAGCCAGTAAGCAGTGCTACTCCATAACTCTGCGCAGGCTCCCGGCCTCCAGTTTCCTGCCCAGTTTGAGTTCCTGCCTTGATTTCCTTCCGTAGGGAAAAGTGATGGGAAAGTGTAAGCCAGATAAACCTTTCCTGCCCAAGCTGCTTTGGTCATGGGGTCATCATAGCAATAGGAACACTAACTAGGAGAGTACCACCATACAGTAGCCACCCAGATCGGGTCCTTTATCCCCACAGCTACTTTTGAGATTTATTATTTGAATCTGAGATTCAAGGGGATTGAATTATCTAAGATGAGATTTCATAGCATGTCTACATAAAATCCCATGTAATTTTTTCATTTTTACTTTTCCACATACAGAATTGGCCTTGACCGTATATAGCTATAGAAGCTTTGAACCTTTATGCATTATTTTCTTTATTACCAGATTCATATTCTTGCCAGTGTAATCTCAGCAACCCAAGGTTTTAAATAGCACTGCCCGGGAAGTCTCATGATGGAGTAGTGTACAAGACCTCAAATGGCCAGGGATGATAGAAAGGTTTGGGAATGGGCGGTACACTGGGTGAAAATCAGCACTTAGCCACAAATACATTTTCCACACTCCTTTTGGGGGAAGATGGTGGATACGAGATAAAATTAATTTATGTGACCATGGGAACTGCAGAACCACCAGGCCTGCGTATTCTTTGCTGCAGGCACAGAGTGCGCGCTATGAGCTGCAGCCCATAAACTCCTCTAAGGGAGAGGAAAAAAAAAATCGCTGCTTTGCTAGATTTTGATTTTTGAGTAACAATTGCCCACCTGATAGAGAAAGTGATAAGAAAAGTGTATTTATTTTCTTCCAACAGCTAAAAGCTGATCATACTTCTGAAATTTGTAGAGATTGTCCAAGAAACTGTGTAAAATACTCATCCATCACGGGAAGCCCCTGGTCAGGAAATGACAGTGCAGTAAATATCTTCGGCAGCCACCTTTTAATGTACAAGCTGTTTTCGGTTGGAATTTTCAGCGCTCACATAAAACACACTGTCATGAGTGACTGCTTGCGCTCCAAAGTCATTACTATTGGGATAATGGAACATCTCTCAGCGAATAACCAAAAAACTTTAAATGTCATGTCAAGTTTGTTGGAGCCGTTTTCAAACCCTGCTCAAGGTTACATGAATATTGAGGCTATCTGCTTTTTAAAAGTTGGAGATCTGGGAGAGAGTCGCTCATAAGGCTGTAAAATGTGAGAGTTAGTTAATTAGAAGAAATTTTAGGTCTCTTTGAGAAAATTGATCGGCCATTTAATCACTGCCTATTATGGAGTCACGAGCACAGCCACTTGCCTGTATGCTTGTGTTCTTGTGTGCATGGGTACATGAGAAGATGGGGACGTACTACTCAGTGTTATTATGACAAAAGTATCTGATTATGGTTTGCTAGGAAATACAATTTGCTTGACAACTTCATTATTCCTTTTGATGGATTTTTTTTTTTCAAGTTCTTAGGAGACTCCTCCTTACTTTTGTTCTAATTCTTTTGTTAGTCTAATTTTCTGTTGGGTCATAATCTATGCAGACTGTTTATTAATCCAGTGTGTTTACCGAACACAGTTTACCCAGGGCTATTATAGATACTGACACTACGCAGTGTTTAAAATAAAGTTGCTGTTGTTTTGTGGAACATACATGCTAGTGAAAAGACACCCAGTGGGCACATGTGCTTGCCATGATGCTGTGAGGGAAGGAACAGAGTGACAGGGAAGATCAAGACAAGGCCCACCTGAAATGGTTAAGGAAGGCCTCTGCGTTTCATTCGTGTTTGACCCAAATCCTGAATGAAGCATGGGACAAAACTCTGATAATTTCTTGGTCACTGTTATTTCGACATTAAAGAAGAAAATAAGCAATAGTCTTCTATAATTCTATTGATTCTTAACCTCTACATATTTACTTTATGTCTGCCTTTCTACTGGCTATTTTTAGTCTGCCCGAGAGGACTTATTTATTGAATAATTAAATCATGTTTTATAACATACCTGGACCTTGGCTTTCACACTGACAAGTTTCCTGTTTCTTTTTTCCTTACTGTAGAAAACCAGAAAGTGCAGTTGACAGAAGGGTCACGTCCACACCACAGTATCAATGGCAACTCCACCAGGACTCCAGTCGCGAAGGAGCTTAATTATAATCTAGACACTCGTAAGTCTACAGGGAGGATCAAGGCAGTCGAGAAGGAAGCCTGTAACGCAGAAAGCAACAGAAAAAAGGAAATGGAACTTCATGGCTCTATTTCTAAAAGCGAATCAGTTCCTGAAGTTGAAGCCCTGCTGGCAAGATTACGAGCTTTATAAATTAAACTGGTTTAAAAAAAAATGATTAAGCCAAACACAAAGCCATGCTTTCAGCTGTAACACTTGAGAAGTTGCTTTTATGTCAGTGACTTTATATAGTTTTAAATTATGATATATATTAGAAAATACAAAGCTGAATACGTGATTGCAATGCTTTTCCATGTACTTGAAGTTGTGGTTTTATTCAAGATTGTAATGGGCTTTAATGCTTTTTTTTTTGTCTCCTGGTATTCATCTACTCTGTATTTGCTGGTTAAATTACACATGTTGCTCTAGAGATCAAGGGGGCAACCATGTGTTCAACCACGTGTCTTTAAGAAAATGACATCCTTCTAGGTCATAATATTTACCACTTCAACATTAATGAAAGCTCATTAAGGTGAAGACCTGGTGTCTGTCCATATGTATTCCATATTTGCTATCTGTATTAGCCCAGATGCTTTCAGTGCAGCATCAAAAACACATATAACTTGTGTACCAGAACTGTAATGGCCAGCACACTCATTATTGTCTTTGTTGATTCATGTTAACTCGACACTGGAAGGCATCTGAGCACATTTCCAAAAGGGAGGAATGTATGCACTTTCTTTGCAAAATGCACATGCATTTTGCAAAGTAGAAATATGAAGTTGGAATGTATGCGTGCAGTATCAGAGTACTGCCCCAAACTCTTGGTCTTAGTCAAGAGAGTACTTTTACCCTAGTAATTATGGCTCTGGAATAAAATTACCATTCTTAAGTTTCCCAAGAAATACATTTTTATTTTTGAACAAACCTAGGGTTTCGATTTCTTTAAGTTGACAATCAATATTGTAGTAACAATCTGAGCGTTTCAAGAAAAGTTTCCGCACACAAATGTTTCAATTGTACCTTCTTTGGCCTTGTTCCTTTGTTAATTCCTTATCAAAGAAAATAAACTCGCTGCTTGCACTCAAAGAGCTATGTCTTCCTTCTCTCGCACGTGTTCTATGGGTGACGGAGGCAGACTCCGTGCTCTAACGTCTCGTTTGCTTTGTTACTTGTAATGAGGAAGTCCTTTCTAACTTTCAGGTCAAAGGCAGCTACACACAACTAGTCTGCTGGGGTCCACTACATTTGATGTCCTTATTTAAGCTGCCACCTCCTTTCAGCTCCATGTTAATAAAATTAATTAGTACTATGAACCAAGTTCTGTTCATAGATGCCAAAGAAGCAGTAACCATAGCATGTGGGAAATAATTTGATCCTATAGTACTACAATGAGTGTAGCACGAAAAATAAAAAGCTCAGAGACAGATATTGGGGTTCAATCTGAAGATAAGAAAAGCAAAGCAGCTAAGCCACTAGAGAGCTCTTACCTCTATGAAATCTTCAGACTGAAAGAGAGTGAGTTCCTGTCTCATTACGCCTTATACTGGGATTAAAAACGTGCACCGCCACCGCCTGGCCTCTATGGTTAACTAGTGTGACTTCTGAGATTAAAGGTGTGTTCCACCACTGTCTGACCTGTATGGCTGACTAGTGTAACTGCTTCATTTATTAAAATAAAAATGAAATATCAATACGATTGTGCCCTCCTGCTCTATCTGTTTTCTTGAAAACAAATATTCACAATCAGGGAAGAGGAATTTAAGCAGACGAGGAATGGCAGCAAAGCAGAGTGTGTCAATGAGGGAAAACGTCAAAAGAAGGAATTGTGTCTCTTGTGATGTGATTTTGCCCAGACTTGAACTTTTCAGAAAGGGAGATTAAGGCAGATAACTTGGGACTCACAAGTTCAGGTAAGCACTGGATACTTGAGCAACCATGCGGAAGAAGCTGCCAAGTCAAAGGAAATGAGGCTGGCAAAACTGCAGAAGGCAGACAAAGGTGGCGGTGGAACAGGCCAGCCCCAGCGCAGGTCTGTAAGAACTCCAGACAGCCTTGAAACAGGAAGACCAGTCTCCCAAGACAGATGGAGCAGCAATGACTGTGCCTGACAGTGCAACCCCAGCACACTCTCTCTCTTTTCCTCCTGCTCCCCCTCGCCTCTTCCCTCCCACCCCCGTATCCACAGATGACAAGAGAAGGTTCTGAACCCACCAGAGTGATAGGATGGAAAACTCCAGTGAGAGATTGAATGCCATTCACTTACTATTGGAGAGCCTTCCTTTATATGCCATTAACTAAGGGCTATGGGAATGATTAGGGTTTTAAAATACATAATACTCCTTTAGCCAAACTGTGCGTGAAAACTGTAGCCTTGGCCTTTAAGAACAGATGCTGCGGTTCTGTTTCTAAGTATAATCTGCTCATTTAAATTAGCAATAACGATAGTTACTATTTGATGCCAATTTTAGGATTCCCCAGATAGCTGGTAAAATATAATTTCTGAGTAGGTCTATGAGAGTCCTTCTGGAAAAGGTTAACCTTGATATCAACAGAATAAATGATTGCTCTTCCCCATGTGGTGGACATCATCCAATCTTTTCATGGCACAAACAGTAAAGCAGAAAAACAAACTCCATATTCTCAAGCTCTCAGACATCAACTCTCCTGTGCTTAGCCCCTTGAACTGGCTTGCCCATGCCAGTTCACACATAATAGGATCCCAGCCTCCACTGTCATCCAGTTCCACTTATTATAAACATACATATGAACACACACAGATATATTTATACATACACACACACACACAGGTGAAGTGATTGAAGGCTCCCTATCTATTCAGAGTACATCTGTGCATCCAGAAATCCTGAGTAGCCTGGCCCTAAGTATGACAAACGTGGGTGACTATTGACCTGTAAGCCTTAACATCTATATAGCTTAAAAACTAGGCTTTAAAAAAAAAAGACTTAAGTCTTCACATTATAAAAAATAAATAATCTTTAAGCAAATGAAAACAATGACCTCAAAATGTTAACAATATATATAAGTATCTTGATCAGAGATAGAAATGTATCATGTAATATAGTAAATCTATCCTAAAATTGCATCAATATACAAAATATCCTAAGCAGAGCTAAAAATAAGCATGCATATAGTATGACAAAATAGCCTTGCTTATGTGCACAAATATTGTTAACCTTGTGCACATAACTGCATATGTGCACATCAATTTCCACATGTGCATAAATATGGTAATCCTTTCAGTTACTAGACAGATCTACTCAAAAGCAGATTTCAAAATGACTTAGAAATTATTTTTTTCCTGAGTGATTTGTTCCTGTTTTGAAATATCCAATGTGGATCTGAGTTTACTAATCGACTAAATTATTTGCTGGTGTACACAGCTGTCTCATGCATCTTCTCAAGTTCCCCCACATGTGTAATCGCATGTGTATTAGGGGCGTATTTGATGGTTGGTGCTGCAGCAAGAAAAGATGCTTTTCTTCGCATCATGTCACTTCTGGAATGTCATAGGTACTAATATGTGAACTGCTAACCTGTCAGACTCTTCACTTTCTTTTCTTTCCATATTAATTATTTAACGTTTTATGGTTCAGAAATTGTAGCTGGCAGCTACCCAGTATTCATTTTGTCTGGTGAGTTGTTAAACGGTAGCTATTACATGTTCTTGCCAGGCAGGAGTGTTCTTAAAATACATCCTAGGGCCAAATTGTTCAAACATTTTGTTCTAAGAGCCACTGTTCAGCAAAACAGGTGGCATTGCCAAAGAACCATGGAGTTTGGAGGGCCCTGCAGAAGTAAATCCAACTTTCTCCACAAAATGAAAATGGTAGAGCCTTACCCCCACAAAATATTATTCCTAAGCAGACCTTGGACCTTTCTAGTGGGTATGAGGAGGGGGTTAGGGAGCTGAGGTGGAGTGAGTGAAAACTCACAAGGTTTATAACTACAATTTAACTTTCGTGCCTCTTTTCCTCTATTCAGCTAGCTATATTTTAGCGACACATTTTACTTTATTAGCCTTCCTCTGGGCATCTTCAAGAAGCAAGACCTTAAATCTTCATTTCTTTCAAGGAACCTAAAAATGATAGACACCCCAAGCAACGAACAAGATGTTTGGAAAACTGAGAAGATGGCTCAGCAGGTAAAGGCGATTGCCCCCAAGTCTGCCAACCTGGAGTTCTAGCCCCCAGAACCCTCACTGTGGACAGAGTGACCCTCTGACCTCCACATGCATACCACGGTCTATGCTCCCTCATCCGCTGTTTTAGTGTTCTATCGCTGTGAGGAAACATGAGGACCATGGCAACTCTTATGAAAGAAAGATTTAATTGACGCTTGCTTACTGTTTCAGAGGTTTAGTCCATTATCAGCATGGTGATATGAAGGCAGACATGGTGCTGGAGAGGTAGCTGGAAGTTCTATATTTGGATCCCAAGGCAGCGGGAAGAGAAAGCCAATGGCCTGGCTCAAGCTTTTGAAACTTCAAAGCCCACCCACAGTGACGTCCTCCAACAAGGCTGCACTTCCTAATCCCTTCAGATAATACCACTCCCTGGTGAGGAAGCTTTCAAATTTCTGAGCCCATGGAGGCCATTCTTATTCAAACTACCACACCCACACAAAAGTCCTATTTAAAGAGTATTTTGCAAAGGCCCAGATATCACCTCTTTTGATTATACATTTTCCATATTCCCACAGATCTACATTAATGTTGATGTCTCATTTGAAAGGCCCTTCTGAAGGAGGAGTGGAAAGCAGCTCAGATTAGCTCCTCAGGGCAGGTGATCCCACATCATCTACACCCATCTTTGGAAGTCACTTGGTAAGTATTATGTAACTTAGATTTTTTTGACAGTACTTAAAGGTTGAGAGTTTGCACTTTTCTCTTGGCATTTTTATTCTGTTTTATATTTGGACCTACTTCTGAAAACCTCTCTTTTCTCCTCATTTTCTAGATATGAGTTACTAAGATGAATGTTAAAGATGAATCTCCAGTGAGAATCTATCTGATCTTAATATAATATAAGTAGGTCTTAATATTATCTAAATGTGAGCCCCAAGAGCTAGGAAACTATAGGAAAATAATTAGTTTAAACAGATTAAAACAAGTATTCTGGTAAATAACTTCTTAAGAGCAGATCTACATTCTCAAATATGTGTACTCAGTTAATTTCTCAAAGTGTTCACATGCTTTCTCACAGATACAGCTGAGTGATGAAGTCATTTTATCTTTTTATAATGAACAGGGTCCCATTAGTATTGAATAAGTTACATGTCTTACTCCAATTCACATTTTTAAACAAAATAAGAATGCTTTATACATATAAAAGTATATAACTATATCTGTTTCTATACACTAACTGTTGCCTTTCCAGTGTCAAGATGGTTGTCAACCCTTCATAACAAAGACACTTCCTAACTAATGTACCCAACCAGTTAGGGAAGCTTCCTTTTTAAGTGGAAAACTTAAAAATTTCCTTCCTTCGATTCAGGCACAACTTCAGGGTTCTCTCACTGTCAAGCCAGCAAGGACCTAATGAAAGCAATCTGCTGCCTCTCCAGTCTGAAGAAAATGGCCTCCTCTTTGGAGGGTCTCCTCTTGACTCCTTTGCTTTCCTTAATGACCTCACAAGAGCCACTCTGATGACTCTGAGAGCCATGGCTGACATCCCACACCTGTGGCCTAGCCAGAGCATGAGAGTCCAATTTGACTGTGATAATAAATAAAATCTTGTCATACTATTACAGGATGCTTGGCAAGGACAAGAATTAAGGCACCTTTATAACTCCCAGAGGACTCTGGTGATATTTCTAATGCCATCTCGCACATCATTCTGTCCTGCCTGACCTTGCTTGTATCTCCTTTCTGAATTATAGCTCGTGTCGGCTACCCTTTTCTCCTTCTGCAGCCTCTCCCAAGATGAAGTATTGCTGACTTGAAGAAAACAAACCTTCTTTTTATTCTTTGAAAAAATAGAAGTTGGTTCAAATGTCCTCAAAGTCACACCATATGTTTTCTGTAGAACAGTTACTACCTCCATTAGGTTAAATGTTGTATCTCACTTTATGAAGTGAACACTGAAGACTTTTCAGAGGTTAAAAAGACTCCCTTACAAAGTGTCCAGCTCTAGTCCTTCGCATCTGGGGTGCAAAAAGTCAAGGAAACATTTTGTATTCATCAAGTGTCCCAATTTACTCTCCACTTCTTCAACAGTAACTTGCTTTCTTCCTAGCACCCACTAGGAACAGAGGCTTCTCAGGCACTTCATCAATCTGCCCATAAAGCTGCTTGTTGGTTTGTTTGTTTTGATTGCAATGGCATTGCTCTGTAGGCAGAGACTGCTCATTCGTTCCCAGCTACGCTGAAACACACACACACACACACACACACACACACACACACACACACAGAAACTATATTAATTACAACACAGCTTGGCCAATAGCTTAGGCTTCTTATTAACTAACTCTTGCATCTTAAATTAATCCATTTCTATTATTCTGTGTATTGCTACAAGACTGTGGCTTACTTGGTAAAGTTCCAGTGTCTGTCTCCTTCAGCAGCTACATGGCATCTCCTTGACTTTGTCTACTCTCTCTCTACATCTTTTTTTGGACTTCCCGCCTGAGTTTGATCTGCCCTGCCATAGGCCCAAAGCAGATTCTTTATTAACCAATGGTAATAAAACATATTCACAGCATACGAATGGGAATTCCACATCATTGCTCTTCTCCCTAGAGAAGTTTCACAGCTTCTGTCTAAGGAGTTAAAGGCGGTCACAGGTACACGGCGACAGGTGCACTCCGAGGACACTGTTAGGGATGAAAGTATTAGCAGCCATTGAGGATAGCAGCTATGCCTGAAGGGCCGCCACAGGTCCTTTCCATAGGATGATTCAGAGTGCCTAATCTCTGTGAGTATCCCAGTTACTGACTATGGAAAACAGTATGTCTGTGATTACCTCCAGTGTTCTGAGGCACTAGACGTTTTTGGCTACCCTTTCCTTGACACCAAGTTTATTAACTGAAAAGTAACAATGAAGTGTGACCCTTCTAAAAGGAGGTTTGCATTTGATCTTACTTCTGAAAGCCCGGTAATAAAAAATTGGAAAGGTAACAAACAGAACCCAAACCTTCAGTAAACTGAGCCCTGAACTGCACCTGCCCGTGGTGTTTTGTAGTTTGAATTGCCTTGTTAACAGTATCCTGGTTTACCCAAGGTACACCTCAGTGCTGTGGCCAATATGGAGACCAAAAGTTCTTTTCAGTTTCCTTTGCAGAGCCAAGATAAGATGGCATTCTCAAAAGACTTTACAGTGTTCTATGTGAGAAGAAAAAAAAAATGGACAGAGAGATTCAAGAAGAAACAGGCAAACAAACTAAACAGAGTTTCTATCCCCCACAGCAAACATGTCCCTCTTGCTGGTACAGCCTGTGAAAGCACAGCAGACAACTAATAGGTCTGTCTGGTGGCCCATTCCTGAGGGACGGGTCAGCCCTTTCAGAGCTGTGCCTGTTCTGGAGAACAGCAATCACTGATTAATCTGAGACTTGTCTATCATGCATCCATGAAGACTATTTGGGCATTCCATTGATCCTTTCTTGAACCTCAAAAGAACAGATACCAGACTTTCCACAAATGATGTAGTGTTCTTAGCCATATGGAGTTAGATGGACCTGGATTTGATGTTGTAATTGATTTGGATATGAGGTTCCTTTACTGAAAACCGCATGAATAGACGGTGACCATTTTCACCAGCCACACCAAGTAGTGGCCAGCAGTGTACTGAGAAGCGTGTGAGAAGAGGAGAACAGAACAAAGGATGTGATCATGGAGGAGTTTCGCTGCAAGGAATAATCCTTACAAGTGAAGACTCAAAGCAATGTGGATACACAAGTGTGAATATGTTCCTAGGAAAGGGTGTGAGACAGAACTGCCTTCGAGTTCTCACAAGACTCACATAGAAAAGATAAGGAACTTACTCATTGCGTTCCTGGAGGCTGGAGGGAAGGCAAGTAGATAAAAGTGATAGTGTACGCAGGAAGCGTTTTAATGCATAACTGCCTGGTAATAAGCAAGGCTATCCTTCAAGACTACAAAACAAGTACTTAGGAGAAACTCTGAGCTTCACCTCATTGGAATCTGACACCGTTCTCCTGAGGAATGGGGTGATTTGGTCCCCTCTGGATCCCATGACTCTTTGCTCTTCCCAATCCCCCTCTCTTTACCTAGGTAGCTTAATGTGCAGAGGCCAGGTGTGTGACACTGGGGGCGCTCAAGCAATCTATTACTCAGGTAAGAGGTTGGCACATAGGGGCTCTGAAGGATGTTTATCACCCTTCGAATCTGTGTTCTGCGGTTGGACAGAATCATAAGTGAGCACCCCGGCCTTGGGGCTTATCACCTCCCTCATGCCAGCACATTTTCTCCTTGCTTATCTCTCTGAGGCACATAATAACTGTCTGGCTTTATTCATGTGCTAGCACTAGGTCTTGTAACGGAAATAAATCATCCCTAATCAAGAAAGGAGTGGTCCGGACAGGCACAAAGCCTAGTAGGAAAGAACACCTGCTGAAGAGCTGGGTGGGTTCCTCCTGTGTGTGGGCAGAGAAGGAGGTCGTTCCCAGCATTCAGCAAGGCAGCGAGTGATGCATGAACAGGGGCTGCCCACATACCTGCCAGGTAGCAGCCTACACGTGTGATGGATATTACTAGGTGGGCTGCAGCCTTATGACAAGGAACTGATATGCAGCCACATCTTACCAACATAGAAGCAGACACGTAGCAGATACATGGTCACACATCTAGTAAGAAGTTAACAGAAAAAAGTCTGATTGTTCCTCACCGTAGACCCTGTGATGGTGAACTACACTGTCTCTCTGCAGGGCTGAATAGCCTTCTGAAAAACACTCAGGGTCAGGACAAAGCAGCTAAGCAAACAGGCTTGCAGTTACCCTGTAGCAGACTCTCCATCCCTTATTTCCCTTTTTAACCCAAAATGCTATGAATCTACGTATCAAAAATAAAAATGGGGCATTTTTCATTTTAATTACTGTCATTTTTGATTATCATTTATTTTAGAATTCTCAAATACACTCATAAATTTAAAGGAAATAACCGTTAATATTTTCTGCCATGGTGGTTTGAACGGCCAACTTCTGACAGGCGCCCAGAGTCCTGGGAGATTGGTCGGCTTCCCGGGCGCAGCTCCCACTCGGAATGTGTCTCCTGCACAGGCGAGCAGGCTGACAGGCTCTCCCCGTCTGAAGGGCTCAAGAGACTTCCGGAAGCACTGTATGCACAAGACACGAGTTCTTCCCAGTCCGTTAGACTCTGTAAAATAACAATGTTCATCATGTTTGTTTTCCCTTTGGCTTGGCTAGTCTTCCCTCTCTGAATGCAGGGGAAAACAGAAGCACAGGTAGTAACTCCAACAAAACTGGTTTTATTATTGATTTTATTTACAAAAAAAAAGTGGGGCTTTTAAGAAAATAGAAAAATTTGAGTATCCTTTTTTTTTTCAACTCAGAATGTGCTAAGGATTTTCAAGGCCCACCTGTGTAAGAACCCCTAGAGTAGTAACCTTTTGTTCATTGTAAGCCGTTTGTTTTAGAATGATGTATTTGGAGAAGTATTTGAATTTTGTTATTTGAATAAGAGGCAACTCACATTCCTATCATACTGAATCAGTAAGAGGTAGGTTGTGGTTGAGCTGAAATTCATGTGACTTGAATTCTTCCCTTCCAGGGCAATATTGAGGAATAAATGAATTTTATAACAACTTTAGGAACAAATTTGCCCCATACTATTTCCGCACTCCACTATAAGGTTTCTATGTGTCCATCTCTTTGGTCCTACAGTTTAACCCTTACAGAATCAAAAGTTTCTAACATTATCTTTTTTTTATACAGCTCCTAGGATTTGCTCAATGAAAACAAAAATATGTGTGCATAGTGTGTGTGTGTGTGTGTGTGTGTGTGTGTGTGTTTTCATGGGTGTGTAGGCACACAAGTGTGTGCATATGGAGGCCAAAGGTTGATGACAGGTATCTTCCTTGATCACTCTTCATGTTTTTTTCTTAAATCGGGGTCTCTATTGAACTCAGAGCACAAAAGAAAAAAAAATCCTAGCTAGTGTAGCTGACCAACTTGCCCCAGATATCCCTTGTTTCCTGAGTACTAGAATTACAGGTGGCTGTCATAATTTGTTTACCTTGTATATGGCCTATGGGGATTTGGACCCTGGTCTGCAGGTTTAGGTAGCAATCACATAGCTCTTGGGGCTTGGGATATGACTCAGTGATTGCTCTGTAAACCAAGGTGACCATCTATTATTCGTTCTTATAGGCATTTGTTGGCACTGAATTATCCTGGAATCTAAGGCCAGCACCTCTTCTTTCTCCCCAATGCACTGTCATTGCGTGCTTTCATGTGTTTATTTTAGAAAGTAACCGTGGAGTGTTAGATTAAGTCTGTCACTCGAATTTTTAACACTGCTGATACAAAAGTGCCCTTAGATCACCTGTATCACTATGGGATGTACATTCTTTATAAATGGTAGGACAAATAAAGGATATGTAAAAATAGCCATTTTATGTGGGTTGTTTTTCTTTTTCAGAGAACTTTCCTTTTCTCCATAGACGTAGACTTTTATGAAAACTACTAACTAGTGCCGTTTTGCCTGAGAGCCATGCAGGCCAAGTTGCATTCGCTGGGGAGCTTCCCATAGAAGTCATTTTCAAACAAAGCACAGATCAGCCAAATCATTTTTGCTGCATCAATTTTGCATACCCAGAAAGCATAAAACTTTAATGTGATCTCACCAAAGTCAAATAAGCCAAATGGGAGTTACCAAATCAGGCTTGGCCTTTCGTCTAAACAAGCTGAGGTCACAGTGGGTTTTGTTCCGAAAGGGCAGGGTGACCACGCTTCCCAGTGCATGTTACATTGCAAAGAACTACAACGGGCACTCAAAGCTAAGTGTCTGGGAATCCTGGGGTGATTAATGGGAAGCTTTATTTCATATTGGGGTAAAGAACCAGAGAGAAAAACCCATAAGCTCATTTGCTGACTGGAAAGGTCACAAGTAAAATGACGGTAGAGGATCTGGCTGTGTTGAGCCTCCTAGGCAACTCAGAAAGCTGTGTCAGAGGCTCTAGAGGGGAGGACCTGGGGGCTACCTGCCAAAGAAACTTGAGCCTCCTACATCCTCAGTTCCACTCTAGGACTCTATTTTCCCTCCAGGCCTTGGACTTTCTGCTGCTAGTTCAGAGACTTTACTCCTTGATTGTTTCTCAAGCATGTCTACTTTCACCTGCTCACGGAAACCCCAACTCAGGCCTTAGGGAACAACAGGACAGAGAAATGCCATTGCCTAGTAATTAGCAGATTCTTCAACTGAGAGCTAAGATCCAGGCAGAGCCACAGTCATTATAATGCTGGGGAAGAGACTCTGATTTGACTCACTTCAAGCAAAATTCTTGACTACTAGCCCTCAGAGATCCTGGCCTCAAGGGATGTGTGAAGGGTGCACAATAGTTAACCAAACCTCTCGGTCATGAACTCCGGAGTGTTGAAAGCTGGGTAAATGGGAATAGACTGCACATTTAAAAGTTAAAGATCATACAGGCTTTGCTGTGCACTCTCAGCTGTTTATAGTAGTGGACTTGTCCATCACCCCCAACACAAGACTGGTAACTAAGAATCTCAATTAAGAGCATCAGAAATCAAAACTTTGCCACAACTTCTAAACCTTAACCCCTCCCCAAACGTTCACAGTCCATTCCGTTAAAGGCTACAGGGCCACTAAGAAAGAGAGTAGAAGAGATTCTTGATCAATAATACAAAATCATAAGGCTTAGATTTCATTATGATAAGCACAAAAAGATTAATCCAGCCATCCCGCAGCAGCCTGGGAGATTGGCTATAGGATCTCAGCAGCAGATAGTAAAGCCCAAGGCACGGGTCTCCCTTACAGAAGGTGGGATAGTGTTTGCATAGAACTCAAACACATCCATCTGTATGATTACAATCATCTCTCCGCTATTTACAGTACTGAATATAGTGTAAATGGGCTGTAGACTTGTTCTATTGGGTTGTTTCAGAAACCATGACAAGAAAAATTAAAGCCTAGACAAGTTCAGTACAGGTACAATTTTCTTTCTAATTTTTTAGAAAATTTTTTTTGAAATCATAATGTCATTGCATCGTTTCTCTGCTTCCCTTTCCTGCTTCCGACCACTCTCAGGCACCCCTCTGGTTATTTTTATTATTATTATTTTTAACTGACAATGGTTAAAACCATTGTAAAGAACCCTAGACTGAGGCAGACAGTACTCAGGAACCCACACCCTTTCTCTCTGATCCCACATCTCTTCCCCTGCGTCTTTCTAAAGAGGTCAATGCGTCATGAGGGGTGGAATTATCTGGAGACTATAGCAGGATTTACACTGAAAAGAACAAAATAAGGGATTAGCAGAAGGAGAGTGAAAAGAAGGAGGAGATCTATAGGGACCACCAAGGGAAGGGATGGATGTTTGCTGGTGGTAGACGGCTGAAGAGAAACTGGAATTCATCTCTCTGTGCAGAAACCCCACAGCGCTCGTTTCCCAAGTCTTTAGTAAATATTCATACGGCTTCTCTGGCTGCTGGAGTGAGATGCCAGGGATGTGCAGAAGTCGTTCGGCTGCACGGGGAACGTCTGACGCAGGCTCCGGAAGAGCAGTCACAACACAGGGCTTGTTGGAGGAAATAACACTCTTCTCACAGTTCCGCAGCCTGGTCTAGAACAGCACATGCGATTTCCTCTTCGATTTGTTGTAACTGTCATTTTAAACCTTTGCTTTCCACCAAATATAAGACTTCTGGCTGATGGTTTTGCACTTTCGAAACTGCGGTTTCAGCCTCCAGATCGCATTCCCGTCCATAACTGTAACAAACCAAACCGGCCTGCTCAGTTTCACTTTTTGGCATCTGAGATGAACCCCACAGAGTGTGCCTCTGTTTCACACAGAGTGAAAAGATGAACAGTTTCGCACCCGGGAGATCAAATTAACTAATGAGGTAAATCTGATATTCATGGGTGAGCCACTACGCCGTATTGGAGCGCTTGTCTGAAGGGGACTTTACAACAAGCATTAGAGAAATAAATGCCATTCCTGAGTTATATATGAGCAATGCCTGAGACTGTGTCTTACTTAAAGGAGGCGAGAGAGTAGGAAGCAGCACACCTGAAGGCTCAGCGTTCAAGGCAGCCTGTTCACCAGGTGACCTAGAGAGCTTTGAGCCGCAGAACTGGCAGAGGGAACAGTGCGTGGCAAGGTCACCCGGAGCCGCAGGCTGCTGACAGGCTGGTGTTGCCTCATTATTTCAGCCTGTGATTTTATGTATACTGTCAAGCGATGGTGGGAAAATGGGGAGATAGCACAGGAGGGCGGGAGATCACCAGCCAGAAGGAAAAGGGAGCATGGAAGAGGCGCCAGGGGGGGTTAAGAGTCTAGTATGATAGAAGCAAGCATTACTTATACTGACAGTCCCTGGAAGAGAACGTAGTCACTTCACTACAAGGAATGCTGAGAACCGCAATCCAGCTGTGTGCTCAAAAGAGGCGATGCCATGTGCACACCAGGGCTCTCCATCACAGCCATTTCTCTGATCTGGTTTTTACTCTGTACTGCACTGGTTATACACATAAATCATCATAGAAATCTCACAATGCGCGAGTCCTATGGTGTACGGTGACTTCATGTGCTATGACAGCAGGGATTAAATATTTCTGGCTTACTTAAGGAAACTGATCGGCTAATTAAATGTGAAAAGATAGTGACAACAATGGCATTGGTGGGGCTTTACCGTTTACAAAGCACAGATTTGCACAGAAAATTCAGTTAGAGAATGTAACTCTCCCACAATAAAAAACAATCAAACACACAAAAGCAACAACTACAAAAAAAAAAAAAACTTTAGGTTACTGGAGAGATGACTAAGCCTTTAAGAACACTTGGCTCTTGCAAAGAACCTGAGTTAAGTTTCCAGAACTCACAGTACTCATAACTGCTCACAGACATCTGTAGCTCTAGTTCTGGACACCAGGAACACACATGGTGTACAAATATATGTGCAGGCAAAACAATTGTCTACATAAATCTGAAAATAAAGTTTAAAAAAATACTTTAGGGAACCTTGTAGGCAATTTCAAACACACCAGAGCGCCTCAGGTCTCACTGAAGAAACAATGAGGCAGGAATGCTGTTTGAGTGCTGTTCATATTAATAACAGGTCTATTCTAAACACCCTTTTACAAGTTTGGTTTTATCTACAAGTTAGCCTTAGTTCATTAATTAATAGCATTAACAAACCCTCCCCTGAAGCCTGGGATACTTTAAGTGAGGGACTACTGTTGGGTTCATGGGAAGAGACTAACAATACACAATATGACAACATGACATGACTACTGAACAGAACATGACAATTAAACAGAATTCATAAGCTATGACTGCACATGGGTCACATGACTTTGTACTAGTCCCCAAAGGTCATAACCGAATGACCCAATGGCCAGAGAAGGAATCGACATGTTCCCTGTTTTCCCCTGTCTCAGAGATTAGAAGCACATCCACTAGATCTCATTTGCACCCCAGATTGTTCACCAGATAAAACCCAGAAACTTAACAATTGGTAGAAACATTATAGTAAAGTTTGCCAGAGACTGAGGTATCTTCCCAGAACCAGGTTTGTGCAGTCCTGGGTTTCAGCATCAAAAATGTTGAGTCCACAGGGGTCACGCAAAGGTGGAGACAGATCACTAAAAGCAAACTCTCTTTTTTATAGAAAGAAGAAAGCATTAGGCATGAACGAAAGAATTTTTACAATCTCAAGGTAAAACTCAGATACAAACTGATTTTTTTTTTAACAATTTTCATTAACAGGATATTTCAGTTAAACTAGTCTTAGTATTTAGCCCCTTATTTTTCTCTGGCACCTTCTAATAGTGTTCACCAAAGCTCTGCACTCTCCCGATACTGCCATTTTTGCATAGCAGGGAAGGGGATGAGAAAATGCACACCCGAAACTTCAGGTACAGCCCATCATTTAAAAGTTAACTCAGCTCACATCAGTTGCTGGTCATGAGTGACTGGGGAGGGGGTGTTATCTAAAAGCTGACCCTCGGTTTGCAGAGGCCCTCTTCAGCCTTGCAAACAGAGCTATGAGTTAGAAAGCAAAGTAACCCACTGTTCATAGTTAATCCTTAAACTGCGGAGAAAGCTGCTGACAGTCTGCACTCATTCTCCTAGACTTACCACTTTATAGTTCTTTATTTCTACATCCTTATTTCTGGAACCCACGTTTCTATATTCTTATTCTTAGACTCTTCAAATACAAGCTGAGCGACCAGCTGTACTGCCCTCAGGCCATCCAGCAGCTGCCAACCTCAAGGAAACCACCCTACAACTGCAGCTGCCTGCTACCGAAACAAAACTAGAGTTCAAGAAGAAACTATCCCAGCTGCAGATTTTTCAAACAGCTACATATCCATTTTCACCAAGACCGGAAGGGGAGTCTTCCCTTGATGGTCCAGAAGGAGGACTGTGATTGGTGCAAACATGGGCCTTCTATTAGCCCCATTATCATACCTCCTTCTGGCTATATGTAGAGGACTGATTGGCTTACTTTTTAAGTTAAGTTTCTTTTGTTCTTTCTCTTGTTCTTTCTTTGTTTGGTTTTTGTTTTTCCCTTGCCTTCTTTTGATGTTTATTATTGCAGGCTGAGCTTGCAACATAAAGAGGAGATGGCAAAATTAGCAGGCGGACAACAGTTGTAGCAGCAAAGGGGTTGTGGGAAATGAAGGTGGCAGTGCTGTGGGATTTCCCTTTGTGCTCTGAATACCATTGGTTAATAAAGAAGCTGTGTTGGGCCTGCACAGAGCAGAATAGAGATAGGCGGGGAAAACTAAACTGAATGCTAGGATAAAGAAGGCACAGTCAAGGGACACCATGTAGCTGCGAGAAGGGAAAGATGTGAGCTGTCAGGTGGAACCTTGCCGATAGACCACGAGCCTCATGGTAAAATATAAAATAATGGAAATGGGTAAAATTAAGATGTAAGAGCTAGTTGGCAATATGTTTAAGTGATTGGCCAAGCAGTGACTTAAATAATATAGTTTTCTGTGTGATTATTTTGGGAGTCTGGGCAGCTGGAAAATGAAAAGGCAGCCTCCCTACAACGAACTGGTGCAACAAGATGGTTGACTAAATCCATGTAAAACCTGAGAAAGATTAAAAAGGAATTCTAGACACAGAAAAACAGAGTTAAGCATGGCTTGGTAGTGGCTTTTTCTTGGGTAGACTCTGTTTGCTAGCAGCAAGCGGAGGCATGATTCCATTAAGAGAGGTCTTTCAGATTCAATGATAGCAAAAAAAAAAAAAAAAGGTAAACCCCAAAAATGAAAAATCAAACAAATGTAAACCAAAAAACCCCACAGTTTTGAAAGGGCAGCTTCCTGAGCAAATGGCTCTGATTCTTTTAGGAGGTTGGGCTATGGAGCATTTAAATGGGTTCTGTGACAGAGTGCCACAGCTTGCTTGATGACAACATAGACCCGCTGTGTGCCTACAAATGGGGCAATGTAAATGACTCCCAGAGGCAGCAAACATGCTTCCGACATGTCAGACTGGGCAGAGCAAGCAGGCAGGACCATGTTGGCCCCAGCCCTGCCTGCTTAGCAAATTCTAAAAAAGGGTACTTCTGGTCAAAAAATAATCACAGATACACAATAGGACAGATTCAGACATAAAAGACCTCCAAACGAGACACATAAGCATAAACCCTCATTACCATCAGGGCTTGCTGTAAGCCTCTGTATCTGCCAGGCCAGATCCTGGGCTTTGGGACTTCAAGGTCCTACAACTTGATAGTTTGTCCTCACCAAATCACATCTTCTGCTTTGGGTGGAACCAAGGGCCACATCCAGCTAGCTGTCAACAAGATAAGTCTGGTTATATAATAAAGTTAGGAAAAGAAACTGAAAATCACCTGAAATTCAAGTAAAGACTATCATACTAACATTTAGAGAGTCAGATAATTTAAAAGATGCATTGTTTTCCTAGAAAAGTAATTATCTCCTTTTTCTCTTCTAAGTCAAACGTAATCTGAGCCACTGTCTCCAGTCAGTGGAAATGTCTTCTCTCGTCTGTGGAGCATCCCCTGTTCTGCTGCAGGATCACACCTGATTCCCAACAGAATTGCTACCAAGAGAGACAGGGAAAGGTCCTGGGGTCGACACTCATGTCTTCAGCTGCTAAATATCCTCCTGAGATCTAGTCCTTAATTAGCCTCTCTGAGCCCCACTCTCAGCAATCAAACGCCCTCAAGTCCAGCCTGAGGTCATTTCTACTGCCAAAGGCTAAGAGTGACCAGACAGAATGACCACAGTTTGTGTACAGCTCCATAGTTCTCAGAAATTTTTACACAGATATTTATAGACAGATAGATAGAGACTGATAACAGATTGATGATAGATAGATTATAGGTAGATGATAGACAGATAGGTAGATAGATACATACATACATACATAGATGATAGATAGACAGATAGACAGACAGACAGATAGATAGATAATAGGTGTGAATGCACATATTTGTGTGCATCTATGTATATATATAGGTAAATGTACATGCATACATGTGTATCTAGGTGCGTACTATACATCTATAGTCAGTTTGTATACCTGCTTATTCCTTATCAATGAGTTCAACTATCTTTGGATCAAGAACATTTTAAAATGAGATGCTGAGCAGATGGCTTCCTTGGTAAAGTACTTTTTATGAAAACCTGGGAATATGAGTTTGACCCTTGGCTCTTACATGAGAATAGCCAGTAAATCCATCATCCTGGAGCTAGGGAGGTGGAAACAGGAGGAACTCCGGGGGCTCACTGGCTAGTCTGTCTAAATGAATTGGCTAGCTTCAGGTTCAGTGGAAGACTCTGCCTCAAAGCATAAGGTGGAGAGTAACTGAAAAAGACACCCAGTGTTAGTCTTTGACCTACACAGACACACACACACACACATACACACACAACACAAATAAATAAAGCTTATTTGAAAAAAGTTAATTGATTTTAAAAACATTTTAAAATAAGAAACTATGCCAATTAAGTACAGACTTGTCATCCCCTAAACAATACACTTTGGTATAACATTTCTGCTATATTAGGTATAATAGGTAAGCTGAAAATGATTTAAATTTTGAAGTATACATCAGGATAAGTTATTTTTAAAAGACTCTGTCCCTCTCTAAGGGACATGAGCACCCGTGGCTTTTGTTATCCACAGTCTCCTTAATACACTTTAGTCCTCCCTCCAACTTTTCTTACTCCATTACTTTCTTTTAAGTTTGGAAATTGTGTTCTAATCTTTCAATGGTTACCATAGCAATCTTGATAGGATTTAAAAGTCTAAAGTTCTTCTTCTAAATCATGTTCTGAATAAATCCTTGAAAAGCAATTAGACCCTCCAAACTCACACACAAACCATCTGATATTATTGCTTAAATATTTTAACTCCTTATATTAGACATTGCCATTATTTTTTACACATTTTTTTAGATTAATCCCACATTTACAAATATTTTAGCGTTATTTCTTTTCTCCCTCAAACCTTTCAGGAATCAATTTTCATCTACCTTCAGAACTTCTCTTAGTAGCTATAGGAGGTAAACTTCTTTTTTAGAAAAAAGAAAGATTTGACTGCTTGAGATATTTTGCCTATTTCATTCTCACTATTGAAGGATTTTGTCTTTACAGAGTCTTTCAGCACAATGTTCCCATAATTTCAGAAGCACATTATTGTTGAGATCCACTTGTCAGTCTAAAATCTGCTCTTCAATGGTAATCTTACTTCTATCTCTGGCTGCTTTCAAATGTATTGATCTTTGAAGTTCTGCATTTTTATGACATATTTCAATATGACTTTGTTTTTATTAATTCTCTTCTAAGATTGACTCTTTTGAATGTTAGCTTTGGTGTGTCTCCACAGTTCTTCTCAAATATTGCTTCCCTATTGCATACCCATGTTGATGATCTCTCAGAGTTGTTTTAGATTTTGTCTGTGTTCTATGTCTCTTAACTGCTTGAAAATTTTCTGTTTGACACTCTATGTGGTATTTGGGATAATTTCTTCTAATCTATCTTCTGGGATACTAATTTCTTTCCAGCTGTGTCTAATCTTCCATTTAACCCACCCACTGAGTCTTTTATATTAATTATTTTAGGGTTCATTTGTAGAATTATCTTATTTCTTTTCCAATCCACTTAGCTGTTTCTGATCATATCTTCTTTCCTTCTTGTATTCCTAAACTCTTCTTGTTTTTATTTACACATATTAAATGTTATTTTATGTTGTGTGTTTGATAGTTCTGGATTTCATGCTTTGGCCAGCTTCTGTCTGTAGGCTCTGTGCTTTATTCCCTTTCTCTTGACAGTAATTTCTTTTTCTTTGGAATACTGTTGTTGAGAATTCTTTAGGCTAGATTGAATTTGCATGTCCTTTGCAAAGAGGGGCACTTGCTGCAGCCTAGGGCCACTGCCAGCTGGAGGTTTTTTGGAATAACTACCCAAGCCAGTGGGAATTCTGATGGCAAAACCCCATGAGGGCTACAGATCTGTTGACAGAGATTTCTGTCCCACCTGGTCCTTCAGTCATTCAGTCATTCAAATAAACACACAGAGGTCTGTATTAATCATAAATTAATTGGCCTAGTATCTCAGGCTCTTCTTATTAACTAATTCTTATAGCTTATATTAGCTCATAATTATTGTCTATGTTGGCCATGTGGCTTGGTACCTTTTTTGGCAAGGCAGTCACATCTTGCTTCCTCTGTGGCTAGGTCACGATCACAGACTCAAACTTCCCTATTCTTAGAATTCTTGTTGCCCCGCCTTTTACTTCCTGCCTGTCCACTGGCCAATCAGTGCTTTTTAAAAGATAATACAAGTACAGGATAAAAGACCATTGTTCCACAGCACAGATCCTCAGGGGAGACATTATTCCTTTCACTTAGCACCAAGCCCATTGCAGGCAAGTTTCCTTACTCTCCACTTCTTTTTTTTTTATATTGAATTTTATTGAGCTCTACATTTTTTTCTGCTCCCCTCCCTATTTCTCCCCTCCCTTTCAAACCTCTTCCAAGGAATCCATTCTCCCAATTTACTCAAGAGATCTTGTCTTTTTCAACTACCACTGTGGATTAGATCTCTGCATGTTTCTGATTGTTGTCTAGGTCCTCTGGGATTAGTGATTAGTGAGCTGGTTTTCTTTGCTTTGTGTTTAAAAACCACTTAGGAGTGAGTACATGTGATAATTGTCTTTCTGGGTATGTGTTACCTCACTTAAAATGATGTTTTCTAGCTCCATCCATTTGCCTGCAAAATTCAAGCTGTCGTTATTGTTTTCTGCTCTGTAGTATTCCATTGTGTAAATGTTCCACATTTTCCTGATCCATTCTTTGCTCAAGGGGCATTTAAGTTGTTTTCAGGCTTTGGCTATGACAAACAAAGCTGCTATGAACATAGTTGAGCACATGTCCTTGTGGTACGGTTGAGAATTCTTTGGATATATACCCAAAAGTGGTATTACTGGGTCTTGAGGAAGGTTGTTTCCTAATTTTGGCCAATATCAAAAACACTGATGACAACTTATGCTGGAGAGACTGTGGGGTAAAGGGAACACTTCTGCATTGCTGGTGGGAATGCAAGCTGGTACAGCCCCTTTGGATGTCAGTGTGGCGATTCCTTGGAAAATTAGGAAACAACCTTCCTTACTCTCCACTTCTATACCAAGTTTATATCACATTAACCCTCCCAATAAAGAGCAGGTCCTGGCTTTATCCTGCCTCTTCGTGCAGGCTGGTTTTATGTTAACTTGCACAAGCTAGAGTCATCAGAGAAAAGGGAATCTCAACTAAAGAGATAGCCCTTATCTGATTGGCCTGTGGAGAAGCCTGTGCATTTTCTTGATTGATAAATTATTTGAGAGAGGAAATCCACTGCATGCAGTACCACCACCTGAGCTAGCGATCCCAGTAGCTAAAACAAAGCTACCTGAGCAAGCCAGTAAGCAGCACTCCTCCATGGCCTCTGAATCAGCTCCTGTCTCTAGACTCCTGCTTGAGTTCCAGCCCTGATTTCCATCAGTAATGGAGAGTGACCTGAGAGTTGTATGCTGAAATAAACCCTTTCCTCCCTAAGTTGTTTATTACCATGGTGCTCTATCACTGCAATGGAAACCCTAACTAAGACACCCTTTCTCCCTGCACTACTGCCCCCAGAGAGTTCTCTAGCCGCAGACACCCCAGGTTGGCCAGACATCACCACAGTGAAATTTGCTTCGCTCCTCCCTCATTGCACATAGACTTGATTTCATTTTGCTTTTGACTTCTGCACTTGGGTCCAGGTCAGCTGTGTACGTATTTTTTTTTTTAAAATTTAGATCTCTTAGTTGTTTTTAGCAGGATGTTCTTCAACAGGAATTCAGAACCCTACTGGTAACTAGTTTTGACAGTATCTTCCAAAGACAGAACATATATCCATTTTAAGCATAGTTTTTATTTTATGTGATGAAGATTAATAATGCATTCTGCATCATCCATTATTTTTTACATACTTAGAAAGAACCATACTTGCTTGATCCAATGCTGTACAATTATTAAATATGCACGCTCGTACTTTTGTTGTTTGGCCTCCTGCCATTATACATTCTCACTCTCTGCATTCACCGTGGCCTACTTAATGGAGTTATGCATCCACCTTATTAGTCTTTAAAGATGGCCAGCTAGTGATCCTAGCCTTTTACTAAGTAACTTTTTCTTCTCTAATGATCAGAAGTATTGCCATTTCATATTATCCTATCTATTGCCATATGAATCTCTAGGATCTCTGTCTACTCGTATTATTAATGCTATCTTGTTTCAGTTAGTGAAGATTATTCTTTCTAATGTCAGCTCCAGTAAGTGCTCTGTATTGGCTTTGCTTTTAATTTTGCTTATCGAGACTTTTCCGACTATCTTCTTGGATGTTCTTCTGGGAGACTGAGAATTAGTCTATCAAACCTTCTGATATGTTTCTTAAAATGTTGGTTGTGATATACTTTCTATACCCACCTTTACTTTAATATGTGATTGTTATTCTCACCAAGGAGCATAAGGGAAGCAGGTGGTGTCATTTAAGCATTTAACACTGAAAGATTAACAAAAGAGTCTATTTCAGGGGTGTGGACAGGCAAAAAGAGCTAACAAGGTAGGGAGAAGCATGCAGAGACAAACACTGGGAAGTCACTAACACCACTTTGCCCTATGAACCTCATAGGACAAGGATCCTGGAGTCCACAACGGGCCATCTGGCTGGAACTTCTGAAGCAAAGACACTGGGGTCAGACCCACCCGCTTCTCTCACTCTCTTCTTCTGAAATTTTGTTGCTCATCACCAGGACAAACCCGAGGAAACCAGAGAGGAGGCATGAGATGAAACCTGCTTTGGTCCAGCCTCCTGCAGCAAAGATGAGGTCAGCAATCACGTCTGGAGCTCAAAGGGTGAGCGCATGCTAGATTCATGGCTTGGTAGCTTTCCATGCGTACAATGCTGAAGTTGCTATTGCAACTTGTGACCTGAAATTTATGCACAGGAAAACCCTACTGAAAGCCATTTTAAAGAAACAATGGATGTGTTATCCTGAAGAGAGAGGAGGACTCTGTGAGACTCAGGTGCATGTCACCTGTGCTGGTAGCAGCTGCCGTTGACTTCGCGTATGATCTGTTCTAGGCTGCAAAGTTTCCTTGTCAGATTCTAAAGCCGAAATTTTTCTGGTGACAGAGAACATCAGCAGGCAAATTGCCTGTCTCTTCCACAGACACAGAGCCTTAACATCCCATCCATTACACGGTGATCTCATTAGCTTCAGCTTTGAAATACAATTTTCTACTTCCTGATTGTAAAATCCCCAAAGATGCCACTGAAGTTTTCAGTTCTCCTCCGAAAGGAACGCAGAATGCTAAATCTTTCCACAAAGAGAATCCACAGAAAATAATAAACAGTAGTTTAAATTCAAGAGCACCTGGAAGGAATACAGAAATCAGCAAACGAGAACAAATTGGGCCTTTTCCAGGAAGGGTGGTTTGGGATCATTGCTCTCTTCCTCCTGCTAATTTCTCTGCTGGATGAGTCAAAGGAATCTATGGTTAGGACTGACACATTTTGACTCAAGGCCGGTTGAGAACCAACCTGCCTCCATCTTAGACTTAACAACCATCTTAAAGTAGAGACAAACTAGATTCATTTCTGCTTGTGATTAAACCTCTGTTTCTCAAGGATTTAACTATGCCCCACCTGTAACCTTAACTACTGTCCATTCCAGGAATGGCAGTCATGTCTGTTTCCAAAAGTTGTGCATAACCATCTGGCAACCCTACCTTTGTATCAGAAGGTTATATGACCACCTGTGACTCCCTCCTGTTATGACTACCTTGTGATGCCCATCTTGCGACCATGTCTTTCTTTCAGGAGGTCGTTAGGACTAACTTGTTAAGCTTACAATGTTCTGCTCCTGTAATGCTACTTATTTTGTCTGCCAAATCCCCCACTTGGAGACCCCCTACCTCTAGCTATAAAAGCCTTGTCTTCCTCACAGCCAACGCTGACCTTTCAAACCCAGCCATCAGAGGAGGCAGCCCATGTACAATAATAAGAATGCTTGCTTTAATTAATTGCTTGCTTTAATTAATTTGACCATGATGATTTGGGTCAGTGGTCTTTCTCCTCGCATCTTTGGGATTAACAGCAGGAAGTAGAGAACCCAGTTAACTTAACCACACTCTCTTGGCTGAGCCTCCCTATAGATCTTTCCCAGAACCAAGGAGAATTCAGAGCCTTTAGGAATATACATCTTGCCTTCCTGGGTTCCTTCCTTCCTTCCTTCTTTCCTTTTTTCCTTCCTTCCTTCCTTCCTTCCTTCCTTCCTTCCTTCCTTCCTTCCTTCCTTCTTTTCCTTCCTTCCTTCCTTCCTTCCTTGCTGCCTGCCTTCCTTCTTTCCTTCCTCCCTCTCTGTCTCCCTCCCTCCCTTTCCTCCTTCCTCCCTTTATTTCTGATCTACAGATGAACTCAGGACCTCATGCATGCTGGGCAATCACTCTACCACTGAGCTTTCTCTGGTGCCCTCTCATGTTCTTCCTGTGATGCAAGGGTCACATGAAGATGTGATGGCAATGACAAGCAGTTGGGAGGCTTCAGCTGAAGAACAGACCCAGGCTAGGGAACCGTACACCTCTCATCTCACCAGTTTGTTGTCCTATGCCAAAAGGGTAGTGCTAATCACTGCCATTGTCACGAATGGAAATAAAGACCTTCCATCCTCATAATGTTCTTTGGCATCAGGACATTCAAGCAAACACAGGAAATGCCCCTGCATTGGCCTAGCTGTTCTGATTAAATCACCCATCAATGGATTCTCAGTGGGAGACTCTAGCAAATGAACAGATTATTGAATTCTTCAGGGTCATGCATGCGAGACTGCCTAAGAAAAGCAAGCAGACAAATCAGTCTCTTCTGTGTCACAGTCTTGATGAGATTCAGGATCTTGAGCAAAAGGGACTAGAGCTGACATGAAGACCGTGCTTGCTCGCCAATTTTGTTGCATGGTTCTACTTAATGAATCATATTTCGATATATGATCTTTATGGTTTCGATAAAGAGATCACTGCTTTGTTTGCTTTCTAAAAATGGATTTGCTTGGGGCTGGTTTCACTGTTTCCTCTTAGAACTCCCCTTGTTTGTCTCCTGTGGTTTCCTGCTGTCTAGATCACCAGTCCCTTTTCTAGCTTTACTCTGTTTCTTTAGGAAAGCCATCTTTTATTCTGTCCTTGGGTACCACACCTTCCCTGCCTCCACTCACTTACTCATAGCATTCACCGAGATCTGCAAGTATAAACTTGGATCTCTATCTACCCCCTCCACACAGCCCAGGTTTTCTCTCACCATCTCTTCCTTGGGTGACAGGTTTATGCCTCCTGTCTCTTTTCATTTAGTTCATCAAAGGATGCTGCCATATTCCTCACACTAAAAACTCCACTTTCACCATCTATACCTTCTATGCTGCAAATCCTACTTGGTTGCCTAGCACCTATGTAGTGAATTATTGACGTAGCAGCCCAGCAGCGAGGATGCTACAGCAGCTTCTAGTCCCCTTGACCAGGGGACAGTAAACAACAAGTCATGAGTCAAGTCTAACTTGGTACGTGTTCCTGTAGATAGGATTTCATTGGCTCTCACTGGTGCCCATTTATTTGCATGTTATCTGTGATTTATACAGTACATCAGGAGTTGTGACATAGTTTAATGGATTATAGTATCTACAAATCAGACAGTGTGTGGAAAGTTTGCCAGCCCCTTCCCTAGATATATTTCTCATATTAAAAAAAAATTCTCATATTAAAACCAAACTCTATTCATTAGTGGCCTTAAGTTGGCACTTGTACATTCTTCACTCCTCTGCAAGGTTTTCCCCTATCTCATGATAAACATTTCTTCAGAATTCTCCTCAGACAAAACCTCCTTCAGGAAAGCTTGCATCCGTTTGCTCCTTTATAACAAAGAATTTTCGTATACGTATACATACTAGCTAGAGTTTTTATTGTTGTGAAGAGACACTATGACAATGGCAACTCTTACAATGAAGACATTTAATTGAGGTGACAGCTTACAGTTTCAGAGGTTCAGTCAGTCCATTATCATCATGACAGCAGCATGACAGCTTGTGGCAGTCATGGTTCTGGATACATCTTGACCAGAGGCCACAGGAAGTCGACTGACTGTCACGCTGAGTGCAACATGAATAAAGAGACCTCAAAGTCTGCCCCACAGTGACTCACTTCCATCAACAAGACCACACTTTCTCCAACAAGGCCACATCTCCTAAAAGAGTCACTCCCTTTGGGCTCAAATGCATCCAAACTACTGCAAAGACTCACACCAAAAATAATCACACATGTGACTTCATGATCACAAATTGAAATAGACGATGTGAAGAAAAACTTTTAAGTGCCGATGACACTAATCTAAATGACTCAGAAGAGTCTCCTAGGCTCGTGTGCCTGGTATCTGCTTAGAAAGCAAGGAGGCACACGTGCCAGAAAGGCAGAGAGATGGGTCAAGTCAGAAGGGGCCTTAAAGACATATCAGGAATTCAGTTTGGAGGTGCATGCATACTGGGTAAGGGGTATGGATAAGGGGAGTGGAACAGTTCTGAGCCTGAAAGAACATGCTCAAATGTATCTTTAATTTGGGCTATTTGTGGAGAATTGATTGGAAGAGATGACAAAGTGTATCTTCTGTTATCTGACTCATGCTGTGTCTTGCTAATCCTCTCTTGACTTTGGTCATCTACTTTGTATTATAGCTTTTTCATAATGCTAAGTATTATTGTTAACACATGGGCACATCCTGTTGTCCAGCTACAAATGTCCTCTCACCCTTCCCAGAATGTTCTGTACCGAGCACTACTGTGTACTGCGTGAAGGACATGCATAATAAAGAATGACTTGAATCACAGCCTCCACATTTCTCTGGCAGGTAATATTTTGAGCTCAGCTCTATTCCTCAATCATAATTGGCTTTCTCCTAGATCCCTCCATACATAGAAGTAGGACCATGAGGGAAAGTCTGTCCTTGCTTTCTACTTTGTTTGAGACAGAGATCCTGATTTTGGGCACAATCTTGGGCATAGTGAGAAGATCATCTTTGTGAAACTAGAATTTAGCAAAATAGAATAACCTGTCTTTTCAAGGGAAAAGGAACTACCGGTCATTGCTTGGGTGAGCTGTCTTCCAAAGCTGTTTTCCAGAGAAGCTAGTGGTGCTGATGTCATGGATCGAATCACAAAAACATGGGCTGGTGATCTAACACCAGAACTTCTGGATGTGCTCCATGTGGGCAAACTCTTTGCAGTTAGAGTTAAGGATCTCAAGATAAGATTACCCTGGAAGATGTTCTTTGCATCAGATGATTGCTGATAAGACAAGAGGTAAAATGCAGCAACTCTCATCCTGCTCTGAAAGCAAGGGAAGGAGTCTTGCCTTCCCGCCTTCCCTTCTTGGTTTGGCAATGTTTTCTTTGGAATCTGGAGATGGATAATCAGGGTCTCGTACATGACAAGCAACTAGTCTGTCGCTGAGCTACAGCACCATGTCCACTTCGTCTATTCTTCAGTTCTGTGTGGAAGTTGAGGACCGGGTGGTGTGTTTCAACCCCATGCTTCTTAAGTCAAGGTTTTATGTTACAGGAATGTTTTATGTTACAGGAACAACAGAAACTCAGTAAACATGGGCTTCTTGGGTTGGGGTCCCCAAACCCCACAGACCTTGATTGCTTTTCAGGAAGGTTTGTCCTAACAAGGATAGCGGGAGTGGAGAAGTAAGGCAAGGTGAAAAAACATGAGGCATACTGCGAACATGTGACTGTTAAAACATGTAGGGGTTTCACCGCGTTCGGATCTAATAGGCATTATAAGTGAAAGATCTCAGAAAAGAACAACAACAAAATACACACTAATTGTACCTTCTGCAAAGCTAATTAGCTGATTAAAACCTTAGCGGTGGTGGAGAGGTTGGAATACTACAGGTTCCGTGCCTAATTACTATTTATTTGTGGCTATATTTAGTCATTCTTTCCCTCCTCTCTATCTGACCCAACACCCTGTGTCTATTAGGTAAATTCTTTGGGGTGTACAAACAGACCACCAGCCAAAAGGCTAAGAAAGTCATCAGACAGCATCTGAAGTGTGTAGCAGAAGTTCCCCGTCCCTGGTGGAATTTGACTACCTGATGTTTCTACCAATGAATTTGAAAAGCGTACGGTGTATGACTTTGTTTTGTTATTATAAAAATATCATGAAACTTGCCACAGTAGAACACGGGGTTGGAAGTAACTCGAATCTGTGCTTCTGGGCCATGGTGGTACATATTTAACTTCAGTATAAATTGTCTTTTGTCTCCTTTGAGATGAAAGCTGCATTTTGTTGAGACAGCATCAACTGTTCTACCCAACAGGCAGAGAAGGTGAGATGTTGATCTGCAAATTCCAACTCATCATTTTCTGGATTCTTCCCATGGTATTGATTCCCTGATACATCTTGGTTTCTTCCTTCTTTGCCTCCCATTCACATGGCCAGAAGCAGCCTCAGCAGAGAGTGTCAGGTGTTGACAGCCTGAAATCATTGGCAGATAGTGGAATGAGGTGCAGCAAAGGAAAGGGACCGAGACCTGCACTGTGGACTTGTTGCTCTGCCTAGGGAAAGCTCAACCCAGGAGCAGAAAAGACTTGGAGGGCGCTAGCTCTGATCCACTACACAGGATACAACTTACACTGTCCAGGTGGGAAACCAATGAAATAAGCCCCTTGTCTCAATGGTCTCTCACAATTCCTCAGTAGAAGATTTTCTTTAAGATTAGCTTCTTCATAGTCAACTGACTGTATCGTATGCACAGATCAATCATCAATGGAAGAGTTCCAAGTCATTAAAGACACAGCTGAAAAACAAGGAGACAGCAACAAAAAATAATCATGCCCCCAAAATGGCTTTGGAATGTGAGTGTGTGTCTGTATGTATGTGTATGATGTATGTGTATGTATTACTGTATGTATGTGTATGTATTATTCATGCATCTGCTAGTGTGTGTGTATGTGCTGTACATGTGCCTGTTTGTGTTTGTGTGTATGTGTGTGTGTGTGTGTGTGTGTGTGTGTATATATGTATATGCAGGCATGCATGTACCACAGCCCCCACATGTGTATGCTGGAGGCCACCCTTCGGGTATCAGTCCTTGCTTTCGCACCGTGTTTGAACAAGTGCTTTTTGTTTTCAGTTGCACAAGCCAGGCTAGCTGTTTTTGGAGTTTCTGGAGATTCTCCATTTCTACTGCCCGCCTCACCACAGGAGTGCTGAATTTACAAGACTTTATGTGGTCTATGGGCATCCACATTCAGACTCCCATGCTTGTGTGGCTGGCAAATAATTTGCCCTCGGAAATACCTCCCTAGTCCTTTATTTTAAATAAAGTTCCAGAATAAACTAAAAGCAAGAATAAACTAAATGCCCTTATCCTCTTCCCGAAGATTAACAATAGACAAAAAAAATCTAAAATTAAGGTGTGTGTGCTTATCATACAAGATGGCAAGACACAACAGTGATGAGCCATCAAGCAATAATGATCATCACTGGGCTGAGAGGGTCATTTCTGATTAACAGAGTCAGTTATGTCGCAGGACAGATGGCTCATGTACCCCAGAGGAGTGTAGGGAGTGTAGTAAGGTAGCTAGAAGATTTGAGTCCCATCTAGCATGGAACTGAATCTTAGACATGCCAAGTTCATGGTTGTATGACCTTGAGCAAATGACCTTTCCTCTTTTGTATAAAGGGGCAAGATAATGTCAGTGAAAACATGAGTGTTAGGTTCATGCTTGCATACACAGGTGCTCTATGTACAACGGAAACCACTTCTGTTGTTGCAATGTGTTCAAGGCTGCGTGTTCTGTATCACTCAGAAACATAAAACCTGCAGAATCAGTCTATCTACTTCAGTACGATGGGGTGCTACATAGTATATTCAGTTCCTGAAGGTTTCTATGAACATGCTCAACTAGTGCATGCCTTATGGGGTAAAGCATATAGGAACAGGGTAAGATTTGCAGAGAATGGCTCCAGAATAACCTTCCTCAGTGTTTAGGAAGAGAACATCTGGAAAGACTGGGAACTTCCTGGTCTGAGAACAAATGTGCTGGACAGCAGGTAGGAAGCTCTACAGTGGGGAGCTGCCAGCGTACCAGATCACAGGCCTAGGATGGTTCTCCTAGTTGCTTCATGACCTTCCCAGAACATCCACTCGTCCACTCACTCACTTCGCAAAATGTCTCTACTTCAACCCATCGCATCCGCCTCCTCCCCTGCCCACTGACTGCTCCTAAGTATTTTAAGCACATGTAGTGGAATTAACAGAAAATCTATTTATAGCACTTTTTCTTCTCGAGGAACGAGAAGATAAAATTTGAGAGACCCTGAAGTCTTCCTGGAGCTATTTCTGTACCTGCAGAAAGGTAGATTAGAGCGAGGACTGTTGGCTGAGGAGGGATGAGAATGGTCTCCAGGCTGAGCTCCCAGAGTCCCAGCCCAAGCTGTGCTCCCAGCCCACTGACAGACCATGGCAAATGGCTGACACCAGCTGTGCCTCAGTTTTCCCATATGCAAAGTGGAGATAAAAATACAGCTCCCCACCAGGGATGTTCGGAGGATTAACGAAACAATATCAGAGAAGCACTTTGTGGCAGTTGTGTATCCCAAAAGGTATTACCATTATAAAATGCACTGTATAAGACTCTATTTTTTACTTTGTGACTTTGATGGCATGAACAAACCTTACCCTCCAGCTTTTTAATATGATTATAAGCCCTTTACAAGAATACGGCTTTCACTTCGCACAGCGGGATACATAATATTTCTTATAAATTTAATTTAGAAAACGGCAGGAAAATAATGTTAAGGATTTGCCTTAAACCCACTAAAGCAAGGCAATTCCATTAATACTGCCACTCCATCTTTAACTCGACACATTGTGCCTTAAGATGACAGTCTCCCAGATCCCTGCTATTCTTCGGAACAATAAAGGTAAACTTGAGATACAGGACACACTTTGTGATTTTTTTCTTTCTTTCTCTAAAGCTGCCTAGTCAGATCCTTAGCAAAACCCTTAGTGTTTACGTCTTCTTTTGTAGTGATAGTCAGAAAAGTTCGGCAACAAGTTCCACCTTGACATCCCGTCATGGATGCCCTTCGGTCATTAGTCCGCTGCCCACCTACAATGTCTGAGCGCCAGCGGTCACAGAGACTCAGGTGCACACTCTGCATGCCACAGGGAAAGTGGGAGTGAGAAGTATTTAGGCTTTATGTGGCCTGAGCAGCTCTTCTCCTTGGCGAGTTTGAAATTAGCTCGCTGCCCAGGACAAATGCCCTTGTTTGGATGACTTCTTCTGAATCTCCCCATGGAGATTTCATGGCTGCTGCAACAAATTCTCATAAACCTCGGAGCTAAGAACAATGCAAATCCATTAACTTTACGTACCATGAGTCAAAACCCTTATATGGTTCTCACCAGACTGAAATCAAGGTGTTCGCAGGGCTGAATTACGTCTCTATGTTTTAGGGGAGGATCCGTCTCCTCCTCTGCACCAGCCCCTAGAGGATGCACACATCCCATCACTGGTGGTCCCTCCTTGCTTCTTTCCAGCCTGAAATAACGGGTCTACTGCCTCCCATAGAACTTTTTGAATTCTTCAACAGCTTTCTCTTTTTACTTTCAAATATCTTAGTTGTCAAAAAGGAAAGGACAGGCCTGAGAGATGGTTCAGTAGTTAAGAGCACCTGCTGCTCTTGCGTAGGATCTGTATTTGGGTCTCAGAACCTATGTAATAGCTCACACCTGTCTCGTACTCCAGTTCCAGGGAATCGGATGCCCTCCACTGCCCTCCATAGGCACTGCGCAGACCTGATACACAGGCTTGCATGCAGGCAAAATACACATACAGCTAAAAAATAAAATAAATACACCTTTAAAAAATATTTAAACAAAAGAGGATGTGAAGGTGGGAAAGACATACATTGAGAGTGTCTGGAGGAAGTCGGGGGAAGAGTTGGGAAGTAGATACATTGTCTACACATAGGGAGTTGTTAATGAATAAATACAAAATATACTTTTAAAAAATCTTAAGCATTACATCTATCTATCATCTATCTATCTATCTATCTATCTATCTATCTATCTATCTATCTATCTATCTATCTATCTATCTAGTCTATCTTCCCATCTGGATTATCTCATAGATAATACAGGACAATCCTGCATATTTCCTGGTGAGTTTATTAATTAGCTTTAATTCAATTGCAAACATAATTTTCCTTTAGCATCCAGCAAACCATCTCCACGGATTCGGAGGGTTACAATCTAGACACCTGTCTAGGATGGGGACATTGTTCTGTGTCACATGAAGGCCTGCTTGTTTGTGTTTTCTGTGCCTCCCAGTACCCCACGCTGTTTAGTCCCAGAGAAAAATCAACCACACAGAGGACTCTATAAGTTATAAAGCTGATTGGCCCGTTAGGTCAGGCTTCTTACTGGCTAACTCTCACATCTTGATTAACCCATTGTTCTGATCTATGTTAGCCATGAGGCTCAGTACCTTTTTCAGTGGGGCAGCTCACATCCTGCTGCTTTGATGATCTGGGCAGGAGTGGGAGGAATCAACTTCCTCCTCCCCAGAAGTCTCCTGCTCTCCTTGCATCATTTCCACTTCCTGTCTGGTTTTCCCACCTACACCTCCTGCCTGGCCAATCAGCGTTTATTTAAAACATGATTGACAGAATACAAACAATTCTCCCGCACCACTTCCCCCTCTTTTTTTTAACAAAGGAAAATATCCATAGTCCATTTTTGGGGAATGTGGGCGTAGTATTCCAGGCTACTTCCAGCTGGTTGGGGACGCTAATAATCTTATGGGGACCTAAAAAAAAATTATCATCAAGTCCTGACTGAAGTATCCTGTGAGTCTTGATGATCTCAGGCAGCAGTCTTGAATCTGTTCTGGATGAAAAACTCAGACATCTGGGCCATCTGTTCCTACCGGAGATTGCTCAGGTGGTCTCCCTTGGTCAAAGATGATTTTTCTTAACTCTGAATAAATCCAGAGCCTCTCATTTTCTGTGGAAACAAAAGTAAAATCTCTTCTCCAAAGTAACATACCTTTTGACTTCAATTTTGAAGCCAAGGTATTTCCAAAATACCTATCTTGGATTAATTCTGCAGCATTTATAAGCAAATATCTTTTAGCAGCTGTTGCTCCTTCCTCAGCATTCAAACGATTTAAAGAGAGCATAATAGCATACAGTATCAAGATTCTCTGTATATTTTCCATCTTTATGCAGCTTTATTTTAACCTCTATTTCTTTTATTTTTACTTTTAACTTTTGGCTTTTTGAGACAGGTTCTCTGCACATCTTTGTCCTGGAATAACTCTGTAGACCAGGCTATCTTTGAACTCCCAGAGATCCGTCTGTCTCTGCCTCCCAGGCTACTTGTTCTTTCTTTTTTTTTTTCTCGAGAACTTTAACCTTTAGCCTGTATATATTTTTAACACAATGTAAACCATTTAGAGGTTTTCTTACTCTTTGAATCTCTCTTTACTGTATATCTCTCTTTTTCTGACCACATGGGTCTTTAATTTGCTAAGGAATATGGAGAAAACAACAGTCAAAAGCTCCTATGACTTTTCAAGGTCCTTGACAGGAAGCAAGCTGCAACATTGTATCCATAGTCCAGACTGCCTGCTTGAAAGTCAAGAGTTTTCCCTGGCAGGACGGCCCAGAAAGCCGGCATTTTAAAACAGCGCAGCTTTTTTCCTGCTATAGCTGAAAACTGAAATGCTTTACTCTAGTCTTTCCCAAGCTTTCTCAGGCTTTCTGTGGATGCAATTATCCACGTGGGCGCCATTCTGTAACATGAGGGCCGGCTTGTTTGTGTTTTCTGTGCCTCCCAGTACCCCACGCTGTTTAGTCCCAGAGAAAAGTCAACCACACAGAGGACTCTATAAATTATAAAGCTGATTGGCCCGTTAGGTCAGGCTTCTTACTGGCTAACTCTCACATCTTGATTAACCCATTGCTCTGATCTATGTTAGCCATGAGGCTCAGTACCTTTTTCAGTGGGGCAGCTCACATCCTTCTGCTTCGGTGGTCTGGGCAGGAGTGGGAGGAATCAACTTCCTCCTCCCCAGAATTCTCCTGCTCTCCTTGCCTCATTTCCACTTCCTGTCTGGTTTTCCCACCTACACCTCCTGCCTGACCAATCAGCGTTTATTTAAAACATGATTGACAAAATACAGACAATTCTCCCGTACCAGTTCTGCTTGCCACAAAAGCCACATATCCCCAGCAGATACTATGGGTTCATAAACCAGAGGAACGGGAAACTGGATGTTGTTACTGGGGGTAGAAGGTCTGCTGGACAACATCTTTCCTCATTTTTAGGTAAACGCCATCTTCCTTATCAGACCCGACGACCCCCACATTTCATCTTCTCCTCTTGGGCGAGGATCTCACCAAATCAGTGTGCCATTTCTCTGTCAACTAGATAATTTAGCTCAGTGCCTTGGATAATCTGCCTCTGGCAGGAGATTCTCCCCTTGGAAGGGACTAAGATCTAGACAAATCCTGAATACTTGAGGTGGAAGCTATGAGTCTCACTCTATAGTTCTCTTTGATTTCTGTTTCTGTGTGCCTCCATGGAGTGTGGCCAATGTCACAGTCTAATAATGAACATCCCTTTTCAGTTTACGGATTGATAAATACTGCTAAGATTAGTAAAGTGACCTTCTTGGTGTGTCTGTGAGGGTTGTTTTCCAGCAAGAGTATTATGTGTGACAGCAGCTGAGGGGAAGCAACCACCTGGATATGGATGGCCCCATCCCCAGGGCTCAAGGCCCAGGTAGAATAAAAAGAGAAAAAGGAGGCAGCCGGCCAGCAGGTGAAGTTCTGTCCATCCTAAGTAGTCCATTGTTACTGCCACTACCTGGGGAAGATCAGACTGCAGCTTTTCCAGCCTTTTAGGGACTCACACAAAAAAATTCCCAGGGAATATCCAGGCCTTCAGCATTAGACGAAGCCTCTTGCACTGTGTTCGGCTCCTGTGTTCTTTCCCTCGTTAGCATGAAGGCAGCCATTGGTGGACCACCCAATCAATTGATTTTTTTTATAATTGCTGGTTCTGTCCCTCTAGAGAACCCTGCCTAACACAGGCAGTGAGTAATACCTGTGTTCATTTTAACACACCTCTGTAGCAGGTAGCCACTTCATAAAACCTTTGCATATTGTGTACAAGTCACATGATCTAATCATTGTGAACGATCCAAGTTAATTGACTCCACAGTCACCTTGTTCTCTTACTTGGGGATATTTGGAATTATCAAGTACCCTCAAATATCTTGGAACCCCAAGGATCCTCCCTGTCCCGTCACCCTGTCTTTGTGTATCAGAACATCATCTCCTTGTCAAAGGTGATTCGTTAATTAATTATCCTAGAAAACCTTTACTCCTAGAAAGAAAGAAGCTCCCAGCAGCAACAGAAATTACTGGGGGTGAGTTCTCACACTCTGACACTGACAAGAAGACACCTGTGGTCCTCAGAGGTCCTCACATCATTCCACAGGGCAGCTGTCTGGGTTCAGGCATGGCTCCTCTCAGATGGAAACAAATGAAGCCCAAAGCCTCCCCACTGTGAAATTCGACAGTATTCAAGGAGGGCAGTGTGGGAGATTGACTGGCAACCAAAGATTAATTGGGTCTGTATGGGTAAGTGCTTGATGAGACAAGGTCAGCCTTTGCTCGGTGTCAGCTTGAAAGAGGATGTTGGGAGTGGAGTCAGGAGGCTGTGAAGGGCAGCCTCAGGGTCAGAATGACAGCGGCTTAGGGAAGGCTCTGGGCTGTGAAGTAAAACAAGCACCAGTGTAAATGACCCGGGGCTCTGATAATATGCCACAGTGATGTGCCTGCTCTTCGGCTGACATTCAAATGACTGAAATATCCCCCCACCTCAACCGCCTGAGCCACACTCAGGGAGAACTCAGATCACCAACCAAGGGTTTAGCGCTTACTAAACACGGTGTTAAAAGGTTTCTCAGTCCCTAAGGTTTGAAGCCTTTGTGATAATGTCACAGTGACGTGCAGTTAATACACCGCATGGGTGGCCACTTGAAAATATATACTTCTAAATGAGTCTATGAAATTGCTAAAAGTATGGTCTCTAGCATACACAGCCTTTTCTCCTAACGACAGCTTCAGAGAAAACCAGCAAATGCACAGGTGTGGCCTCTTCTGGTCTATTAGGGCTGGGCTCTATAAACAAACTTGCTACTTCTCCTTGTATCTGGATGTCCGATAGAAAGAAATTTTTGAGAGGGAAGTAGAGAAAAGAAAAATCAGAAAATATTATGTCAAAAGAATTGTCATATCAAAGGGTGGTTGTGTTAGGCTTGAAGTTTGTAATCACACATGTCCCAGCTGGACAGTGCTGGTGTTAACACACTGAACCTCACATCTGGACAATCACTCTCAAGCTGCATTCCCGAGTGCAGGTCTTGGCCCATGGCCGGAACAGCTTCATGCCCATTGTTAGTGTTTGGCTCCTCTTGGGGATGTGTAAGTTTAGCTTACTGACTCAAGCTAACCGGTGCAACAGAGACTAATGCAAACACAGTATTAGGTTTCTAACAGTAAAGGAAATACAATTTTTCCAGTGGCCAGGATGCTCATAAATCAGGTATCTAGGAAGTTAAGTTAATAATCAGATGGCCTCCCTTAACAGCCGAAGCTCTCTTGGGCAGGAAAGGCAGCACTGGCAGCATCACGGCGCCTGACTGAAGAGTATGAAACAATGATAGTCAAATAGCATGGTCTGGACTAAAATTCAACACAGAGCAATGGGCCAGAACAGAGACCACAGGAGTGATTCCATGAGTGTTGCTGGGCCCTAACGTCTTCCTCTGGGGAGGTGGGAAGAAGGCTCGACATCAACGAAAGTACTTGGGCAACTACATCCATGCAAAACCTGAGAGAACTTAAAAAGGAATTCTAGATACAGAAAAAAAAAAGAATTTGGCGCCACTTCTTGATAAACACATTTTTGTTTTGTTTTGTTTTGGTTTGTTTTTGGATGGGCTCTGTTTGCTGTCTGTGAGCAGGAGCACCACAGCTCCTTCAAGACAGGTCTTTCTGACTCAGCCATGGCAAGGAAGGCTGCAAGACTTCTTTAGGAGCCGACTTTCTAGTTCACCAGCACAAATGGCTTTGACTCTTTGTGACGTCCGGCTATGGAGCATTTAAATGGGGATTGAGAGCAGAGTGCTACAACTTGCTTAATGGCAACATTGACCCACTGTGTGCCTGAAAATGGGGCGGCATGCATGGCTCTCAGAGGCAGCGACCATGGCTCTGCCATGTTGGACTGGGAAGAGCCAACAGGCAGGACTGCAGAGATGGTCCTAGCCATGCCCACTTAGCATTTAAAAAACAAAAGTGTTCCTGGTCAGAAAATAATTACATATATGAAATAAAGACAGATTCAGATGAAAAAATAAAAACACCTCTAAATGGGTCACACTGTGTTTAAAAAAATGTGTGTAGGCTTGAGAGAGAGAAGAAAAAGAGTATAGAGAGTTACAAAAAGAAGTAAATCATTAAAAAAAAAAAACCAAAGTCTTTAAAGAGAAAGAGTACAGACAGTCATAGATTAAAGGAGTAAAGAAAAATAAGTGATGTAAAGATGGAAAATACACAGAGAGTCTGGATGATGTATATTATTGTATTTTCTTCGAATTTTTTGACTGTGAATGAGCTAAGTACAGAGAAACATTTCATTGTACAGGCTGCTGAGCTAAACCAACTTTTAAAGGTTTCTTGATTTCAAAATTTGAGTCTAAAAATATGTTGCTTTGGAAAAGAGGTTCTACTTTTGTTTCCACAGAGGATGAAAACCTGTGGAATCCTTCCAGGCTAATGTGGTTTGATGGACCAAGACCCCTGAAAGGTCTCCATGAACCCTAAAAATACTTTGCCCAACAAAAAGCAGGAAGCATTTTTTTGAGAGAACTACATCCAAATTCCCAAATATTATTTATAAATGTTTGTTTATATTTAAATGAGTATATGACATAGGGAAGAATACTTTGCATTGGTATGATTATCGGTATATTGATACAAATTTAAGGTCAATTTTGTTATATATAGATTTCTGCTCTCAATTAAGGTATGGAGTTTGTACAGCTTATTATAAATGTAATATATAATTAAGAAATACAGATTAATAGATAATCATTTATAATAGTCAAGCTTGTTTTCATGTTAGTTAGGTTTTCTAGATATATAGAGATATACTTCAGTTAGATAGTTATTTTTCAAGCCTTTCAAAGGCTAACATTTATTATGGCATTTAAAATGTTTTAAGAACTTAGGACTTTTTATGACAATGAGACACATCTGCTCCTCGCAGCACCAATCTACTTCAAGAGGATAATGGGCATTGAAGAGGCTCCTTATGGAGTTTTTTTTTTTGTTTTTTGGTTTGTTTTTTTTTTTTTGGCCATTTGGGCAAGAGACTGTTCTTGCCTGGACTGCTGGATGTTATGCTATATGAACTGGACATGCAGAACTCACAAAAAAAATGACTGCTGAACTTCCCTAAAGGTGAGATGGTACTTTGGGGTTTCTGCTTCATGAAAGAGTCTACCAGAAATTCTGCAGAACACAGAAGAAAGTGACTGACAAACTGCCAATATAGGTGAAACTTTCTTTGAAATTTCCTGCTTCATGGAAAAGTCTATGGGCCTGTAGGCTGAATATGGATACCACAATGGTACAGAGGAACTTTGGGTGACTGTCTAGGCAGCGAGATGTCTCTTATTTTTAGAGTTTTGGAAGTTGCTTGCAATGCAGTTCCTGTTAACTTAGGTAATATTATATCCTTCTGGATCATTGATGGAGTTGAAAAATATACAGTTTTAATTATAGTTTTCTTTATGTATGATAAAAGATAAAATAGATATAAATATTGTAACTGTAATTCTTGGTTAATAACTGTCTTGTTATATGTAATTTTACTATTTTAAAGTTAAAAACTTCCTTTTTAATTAGACAGAAAAGGGGGGGTGATATGGAATTCCCCTCTGTATGCTGTAAATATGTTTTATTGTCATTGGTTAATAAAAAAGCTGCTTTCAGCCAATGGCTTAACAGAATATAACCAGGTTGGAAAAGATATATAGAGACAGTAGGCAGAGTCGAAGAAAAACCATGTAGACATTGCAGGAGACAGATGCTGGATGCTAGATGGAACCTTACCAGTAAGCCACAGACATGTGACAAAACACAGATTAATAAAAATGGGTTAATTTAAGATGTAAGAGCTAGCTATAAATATGCATAAGCTAATAGGCAAAGCAATGTTTTAATTGATACAGTTTATGTGTGATTATTTCAGGTCTGGGTGGCTGGGAAATGAATGAGTGGCCTCCACCTACAAGTGACAAATGAATCACCTCAAATTAGGAAATTCTGTGCAGTCAAGAAAACAACCAACAGAATAAAAAAAAAGGAAGCCTGCTGAATGGGGAAACATATTTGCAGACTTTCCTCTGAAAAGTGTTAAGGTTATTATTCAAGATGCATAATGAACTCAAACACCTCAATAGCAAAAATAACCCAAATAATCCATAATTAAAATGAACAATAGCTGGACTTGGTGGTACACACCTGTGATCCTGGCACCCAGAAGGTGTAGTTGCCACGAGAACAAGATCAGTCTGCACTTCATAGTTAGTTCCAGGCAGGGCAGGAATGCATAGCAAAATCTTCAAATAAACAAACACACAAAAATGAGCCAGTGATACAGAGATTAGACAGTATGCAAATGTACAAAAAGTATACGAAAAATGCTAAATATCAAAAATCATTGGGGGAAAAGCAAATAAAAACCAGAGCAAATAAAAATCATCTCACCCCAGTTTGAATGACTCCTTTTTTAAAAGACAAACACAAATGCTGGTGAGGATACACTGTAGATGGCGCTGTAAATTGGTGCAGTCATCAGAGAAACCAGTATAGCAGGTTCCTTTAAGACTAGAAACAGCTCTATATGATGCAGCAATTCCCTAACTGTACATTTACAAAGGAATGGACATCAGTCTGTTGAAGAGATACCTGGCATCTGTTGTTCACCGCAGAACTATTCATAAGAGCCAAGATACGGAGTCAACCTAGATCTCCACTGATGAATGAATAAAGTAAATGTGGTGTACACACACAAAGGAATATTAATCAACCATAAAAAGGAATGGAATTCTGTCACTTACGACAACACGGCGAAGTGAAATGTCAGAGAAGACAAATGCTGCCTGTGCTCACTCCTGTGAAAAAGCTAAAGTAGAGTATTTCATACAAGTAGGGAACACGATGGCAGATATCAGATGCTGGGAAGATGTCAGGGGATGGAGAGGCGACAGTTGTGTGTCTAGGAGTTGGATAAGAAGTAACTTCCAGGGCTGGAGAGATGGCTCAGCAATGTAGAGCATGTATTGCTCTGGCAGAGGAACTGAGTTTGATTCCCAGCACCAATGTAGGTAACTCACAAATGCCTGTAATTCTAGCTTCAGAGGATTTGATACTTTCTTCAGTGCAGTGTGACCATTACACTCCTGTGTACAAACTCACTGACTCTCCATCCTCCCACATATATACAAAATTCAAAATAAAAATAAATTGCTTAATGTTTTACAGTACCATGGGGTGACTATGGTTGGTAACAATTAATTGTATATTAAAAACAAAAAGCTGTTGGAGAGTCTGAGTCTTCCCAGCACATTACTTCAGGTGATGGCTATATCAGATACTTTGATCTGATTAGAACACATTGCACACACACACATATCGCACCTTATTTATAGCTATTATGTGTGAAATAGAGACAAAGAATAGAATGAATTTACAAAACACAACCACAGCAGGTCTTTGGTTTTCCAGAGGATTCAATCTCGAGGAGCTAACACTACAGTGTGGAGTTATTTTCGCATGGCAATTGAACTTACGGAGGCAGAGAGCAGCATGGAGATTCCAGGGCCTGGGGAGAGCACAGGGAAAATGGTAGCTGAAGGATTTGATGCCTCAGTGTGATAGCAGGAATGAGTTAGCTCATTTTGGAGATCAGTTGCATGACCTGGTGAATATGGCTAACAACGGTGTTTAACACCATCAAGCGTAAACTTCATGTGCTCCCACCATGAAATATGCTAACTATTGGAGGTGATGGAGTGTTAATTAGCTTGGCTTAATAATTCTGCACTGTATTCAATAGCAATATTTTGGGTGAACTTATGTAGTTTAAGTTGTTCTGTAGGTAGGTCATGTGGTCACATATTAGAGTTACCCAAGGCTGTAACAAAGAACACCTAAAATCATAATGAAGATTTCCTTGGCTCTCATATACAACAAGAAGTGGGTTAATCAATTTGCATGTTGATTGCTATTATTACCATTTTATACCTGGGCAAATCATGGCTTAGCTCACTTGCTCTAGGTCACATCGACTGCAGTGATAGATGAATTAATTCTGGGCCTGGGTGACTCTCGGCTCAGCATTATATACTCCTCTGAAGTCACTGGCATCTCAGACTCAGATATACTGCCTCTTCCCTGAGACTGTTGGACAAACACATTGACATCCTTGCTTGCTAGCTGCCCTTCGTTTAAGTCGCCACACTGACCATTCCTTTCTGCTAACATAATGTCTTCTTCTGTCTTCTCTCTTCTAATTCATTCTTGGTACTGCCCCCACAGTGATCTTTCTTAAACACGAATCTGACCCCATCTCTCCACTGCTTAAAACCCTTAATTGGGTTCTGTAGGATGAGCACAGGTCCCCTCACTTGGGTTGCAAACGGCTTCATGACTTGTGCTGCACACCTCCTATCCTCTCCACTTCACCGTCTTTCCCACCCTACATTATACTCCTTCAAATAGAACAGTTTTCTATTGCTGGAATCTCAATCATGTCTGTTTATTTTTCTCCTTTGCTCTCTGGCTCTTATTCTGTTGATTTCTCTCTGTATCTTTGTCTAAAACCTACCCTTTTTCATGTGTGTGTGTTTGTGTGTCCTGCAGAAAATGTATGGAGGCCAGGAGATAAGTTTCGGAGTGTCTCTTCTTTCACCTTGTTGAGAAAGCAGGGTGTCTTTTGTTTCTGCATACTGCATACTTTAGCTAGCTAGCAGGTGAGATTCTTAGTCTCACCTCCCTGTCTTTACCTCCCATCTCACTGTAGAAAAATAGATGCATGTCATCGCATCTTTATATGTGGGGGAGGGGATAAACTTGGGCCATGAACAGGGACCGTCAGGCTTGTGTGGCTTCTGCACGTGTAGGAAGAGGGCCCGCTTGTTTGTCCCAGCTGCTCGGCTAGCTTAGCCCCGAAATAACCAAAGCAAAATTGTATTAATTAAATCACTGCTTAGCCCATTAGCTCTAACTTCTTATTGGCTCTTACATCTTAGTTTAACCCATTTCTATTAATCTGTGTATCACCATGTGGCAGTGGCTTACTGTCTAAGTTTCGGTAGCATGTCTTACTTACTCTGGCGGCATCTCCCTGACTCTGCTTTTTTCCTCCCAGAATTCAGTTCCATCTTATCTGCCTACCTAAGTTGTGCCCTATCAACAGGTCAGGACAGTTTCTTTATTCATTAACCAAAGAAAGCTGCATATGGACAGAAGGACCTCCCACACCATGCATGACTTTACCTGCATAGCCATCTCCCTGACCCTCTCCATGTACTTTTATTTCTCAATCTCTTTTTTTCTTCTTATCCCTTCTTCTCCTTCCAATTTCTCATTATACCTTATCTTGTAACATCATCCATCCATTGATTCCTTCCCTATTTGCTGCGCACCAATAGCTTTGCTCCAAGCACCAGAGAGTCAAACATCACAGGCATAAGGTTTCTGTTTCAGTGGAAGAAGACAAGTGAGATGCCAATAAGTCAGTAAAGATGAAACCCTTGGATTTTATGTAACATGCTATGAAGTCCTGTGATGGTGATGTGATGCTGAGTGGGAGGAGGCAATCCTATTATCCTGAGACCTAAACTGGGAGAAAGCTTATAGTATACCAATTACAAAGACCTGCTGTCCAAGGTACTTGAAGAATTAGAGATAGAAAAATGACCGCAAGAGGACAATCATTATGGAAATTGAGCTTGAAAGGTAATGCCAGTACTGGGCTAAGCACGATTTTGTAGCCAAAGGAAAGATATTTGGGTTTTCTTCCATATAAAAGGGGGAAACAGTTTACTGGAAATACCTTTAGAAGTTTCACTTTGGCTGCATAGTCAGAAAAATAGTGTGTGTGTGTGTGTGTGTGTGTGTGTGTGTGTGTGTGTGTTACAGTTGAATAGGAAGAATAGAAATAAAAAATCACATTGAGAGCTACATAATATGGACCAGATGAGATGTGAAGACACTGGACTGCAATAGTGGCTGTATGGATTGTGATGGCAGGAGAGATGAAGGGAGAGGTGTGTTTAAGAGGTGTCAAAATTTGTTTTGCATTGTGTGTTGGGGGAGGACCATTTTGGGTGGCAAGGAAAGAAGGAGTTTAGGTTTAAGAGAAGAATCAAAGATATTTCAACAACTGAGTACAAGGAACTGAGTGGTTGTGGCATTTTTCCTTTGGGGAAGCCTGAGGTATATGCTACTAGATAAGTGTTACAAAGTCCTTGAGGTCAGGGAGAATTCTGTGCAGCACAGATCTCAGACCTGGTGCGTGAATTCAGTTAGCAATTCCGGCCTCCTCTCGTCACTGCATCTGGACTCCATAATAGCCCCAATTTAACACAAGCACGCTTGTTTATCATCGGCTAAGTGTTCGAACATCTTCGCAGCCACCCCTGCAGCAATTATTTCTGGAGGTCACTCATTTCTATGTATAACTAATCTCACCACTTGGATTTTTATTCTAATTTTACTTTTAGCAGCTGCCGAGGGTGCCTGAGGAGGGCAGGGACTCTGCTTTATTTGCTTTATTACTATCTACTCTCGTAGAATCTAGCAGGTGGCAGATGTTCAGTAATAATTTATTACATGAATAAATTGACCAATGTCTGAAAAATTGGTGGAGGCAGACTTCAGCTTCGTCAAACATTTGATGACAATGGTAGCATCAGGGAATGCCAATATGTCCTTTCCCAAGTCTGGGGTTTTCACACTGGAGGTGACTCAGTGGGGTGACATATGCGGTAAAAAGTAATGTTAGTTAAAGGAATACATTATTTACAATGCAATCAATTGAAGTTTCAAACATTCCCATGGCTCTATTTATCACTATTCCTTAAAAGAAAATCATTTGGAAACTCTTCATGCTGAGGAGGCCCTTGAGAACAAAATGATGTTCGGAATGTCCGGAACTTATATTTCCAAACCAATTTTAAACATCTCAATTCCTCTACTGAAAAGCAAACAGCGGTATCATTACCCACGTTTCAACCAACAGCTTCACTGAGGCCTTATGTTTAGCGTTAACTAAGAAATGTAGACCAATCCCTCCACCTAGGAAGCTGCCCTGTGGTTATACTACCGGTTTAAGTAACATCCATCATGATCTAGCGAAGATTGCCTTACATAATAAGTGTTTAGTTGTTTTGTAATCCTATGCCTTGTCATTTTGCTTACATGTTCTTCGGTTTGGTAAATTACAATGCAGCCTGGTTCTGTGACAAAGCCTGGGCTCCGGAACTGGTTTTTATGTTTTATTTTTTTAATAATCAAACTCAAGATTATCTTGCTTGTTATACTGACATTTACAAAGGTTTGTTGTGGCTATACTGTCTGCAACCAAAACCCTGGGAACAAGTTACAATACGGAAAAAGCACTCATAGGAATGACAGACATCTAAGCTCCTTCCGAGATTAATTATAGATTGTTAAGAGGAAAGATTGACAAGCAAAGGACCCATTTAAAAAACTGCCCAGAAACAGTGGGAGATCCAGTAGTAAGACAATCACCCTGCATTAGACTATTGGAATACTTTCCTCTTGCATTAGACTATTAAAATATTTTAATATTTTCTTTTTGGGAAAAAATGAAACTGCCCCCTTAGTTCAATAGTGCACGCTAATATAGACAAATGGAATGATAGGGTAAATTTTTATTTTCAGAGAAAGGGGGCTGGGGAGATGGCTCGGTGTAAGAACACTAGTTATGCAAGCATGAGGACCTGAGTTCAAATCCACAGAACCCACATAAAAAGTCAGACATGGTCACACACATCTGTAGCCTCACCAGCATGGGGTGTGAAGACAGGAGGATCACTGGGGCTTTTTGACCACCAGCATAGCTTCAAGTTCAGTGAGAAACCCTGTCTCAGGGGCTCAAGGGACATAAGGTGGAAAGTGACAGAGCAGGACCCACTGTCCTCCTCCGGCACCTGCACATATACATGAGCATATGTATCTGAATGCATACATATACAAGCACCACACGTATGCAGCACAAATCATACACACACACATACACACAACACGCTGCTTGTACACACATGAGAGGAGAAAAAGCCAAACAAGAAAACATAAAGAACAAAATGAAATAAAAACAAAAGGTAAGAATTAAATTGTTTTTTTTTCCATACAGAAAAACAAAACAAACTTCTTCCATGAGCTAAGTCTTGACACTGTGTCTTCCAACTGTCCCCCAAACACAGATAAAGTGTTTCAAGTGCCAATTTGAGTTTGGCAGGCAAGTTGGGCTGCAAACGATCTAATTTATCTCAATTCCAATCAGCTTAGCAAGTTTGGAAGATGCAACATGAAAGCAGGTGAGATGGATGTCACAAACACAGGAGTGTTAGCATCTTTGAGCAAAAGTGATTTCTAGGACAAGGTACTGCCTATTATCCTTCTAATCGGCGGGGCACGTGGAAGCCAGGGATTCAGGACAGGCCACAGCACGGAAAGCCTTCCCATTTAAATGCTTGGCTCAGAAATAAGAATTACAAACCACTTGCCTTCTTTTTAGAAAGAAAGGAACTTTCAAAAGGCAACAATCTCGCTGAAACCCTAGGAAGAAGTGGGAATACAAAAGAGAGGCCTCAGTAGGAGAATACGGTAATTATTCAATAATTATTAGCAGTGGATAAAATGCACGAAACACAGGTGTAAATTATAATGCCCAAATGCCCTCATACTGTAATGGCAGGGCCTCCATCAAGAAAGGGTCCCCTGGGATCCCTTTCCAAACCCTTCCCTCCCTTTGCCTTTAGAAAGGGCAGTCGGTTGTGAATTTATAAACGTTTAACAGCAAATATTATAATGGGATTGCGGCCCATGTTGCCTAAGAATTTCAGAACGTCATCTTCCCTTTTCTGAGTTTGGCAATTTTGCTACAAAATGTAAAGGTCAAATTGGTGATTCGGTTCCTAAAAAACCTCAGCAGAAAAAAAAAAGCTGGTACAAAAATAATAATAATGAGTAGAAAATTTAAAAATTGAGGCCATCAGGGCCTGTGAAAAGCTATTCCAATAATTTGGTGACTATTGGGGCCATTGGAAACAGATGGTTAGTGTTGCACAATGGCCTCTGTTGACGTATTTATTGCTTTATGGCTTACATAGCTTTATATCAAATTTTTGCATGTGACTTTCCCAGCAGCCTGGGCAATTGTTGAATGAGTTGTGAGGTGTCTGGCACATGCTTGGCACAGAACTGGTGTTTCGCAAGTAAGAAAGCTTCTGTACAGAGATGTTAAGTGACTGAAGTTACCCAAACTGCCTCCCAGGGCTTCTGACTCTAACAGGGTGCCACTTCTCTGCCCCCTCTCCCTGACTTGGCAGGTTCTCAGAGTGCAAAAAGAGGCCAGCCTGAAAATACCCACTTAGGTAACAGCTTCCATTCTTTCCCTGATGGAAGCTGTTAATTGGTGACAATGTCAGATAATTTATGTAGCACCTCCTTATTTCAGTTTTAGTTCACATAGAGGTGATGACGGGTGGGGAAATCGGCTACTGAAGAGGAAAAGGAGGATCAACTGAGCATTCCTAATCAGTCCTGCTACCCTAACAAATCACAGAAGATTCAAGCATTTTTGTTATTGTTATGTTTTTTTTCTGTACTTATTTCTTTGTGGCATAACTAAGCAGGAGGTGCATGTCCATAGAGGGAGACATCTCCTAGGCTTCAGAATCGTGGGGAGGGGCGGGAATAGGTGCTACAAAAGAGAACTGACATTTGGAAATAGGTAAACCTGGAAAACTTCGTACTTACCAGATTTCTGTGTCTGAGTACCTCTGACCATTGTTCAAATGTCTCTCAGAGAGATCGCCTCCAACTAAAGCCAGGTGAGGCTTCAGTTCTGTTACCTACCAGTGACTGCTTCAACTACGTGCCTTATGTAGGTGTCACTTGACCTCCAAATCCAAGTTTCACTGGCTCCACTTCCTCTGCAATGTGTGTTTCATAGATCGTGCCCCCTTCCAAGTCAACATTAGTCAAGAAACGTGTGCGTCCTCTACACTCTTCCTCTGCCTTTGCAATGTCTCTACTTGTCACTCATGTCTTGGAGTATCATCGCTCCAACTAACCAGCCACTGTTAACTGAAACCTGGGAGACCACACTAGGATGTGAATGGCCTGTAGAAATCCCAAAACCATCAGGAGGGCCATGATCACTGCAAAGTCCACTGGCTAATGGCTGGTCAGCCACCTAACATGAAATCCCAGTGAGAATACCCGTTCCTCTTCTGGGTCCCTTGCCTGCTTATCCCTGAAACTGCCAAACATGCAAGAACAATCAACTTGTCTTGCTAAGGCAAGGGTCAGCCACATTTTTTGATTTCACAAATGTGATTTAATTGAGATTTAGCCATGTTATTATTTCCGTATTTCAATGGCTGTTTTTGTGCACAGTGGCAAAGCGGAGTGGTGGCGGCAAGGAACATATGGCCAAAAAGTCTTATGGGCTTAAAAGGAGTCCTTTATAGAATATGTTTGCTGACCCTGAGCTAAAAGAGCATCAGGATTAATCCCAGAATTCCTCACATTTATTACCAGCTCCATGCTGACTCTGTGCAACTGTCTCCTTACTAAGCTCCAAATGTCCCCTGAATCCCTGAACCTTGCACCTAGGGCTTTTAAAAACTCAGGTTGTCATTAGCAAAGCCCTATAAATTGTCAACTGTCAACTTTTTTTCCCCATCCTGCTCAAATATAAAAATCTTCCTCTCCTTCGAAGGCTGTACTCTCCCTGTAAATCGCTCAAATAGTAGCTTGTTTTTTTCCCACAAAACCCTGTGCTTGTGCCTAGGGGGGTGGCATGCTGTTATCTCCTCTATACATTCTCACTGGCTCCTGTCTTCCCCAAATGTGTTTCGCTATGTGGCTTGACATCTTCCTCTCTGTAATCACTTCACATCTTTTCATTTCTTTAGTCGATGAACTTAAGCTACGGTTACTAGAAATTTCCGTACCACTATGCTCATATGATTTGTACCACTACTATCTATGGATAGTTTGCCCAAAGGCCTGTCGTTGCTTCCAGTGATTTTCATCTTGTATTATGTCACAAAATCTATGTCCGTGGTATACCTTACTTCAACATCATGTCCATGGTATACCTTACTTCAACATATACGTTTCCAAAAATCTTGATTGAGATATCTTTCTCTGGTCATTACATTCTGTTTTCCTAGTCCCTTTACTTCTACACCAATGACCCCCCCCCTTTTTAAACCTATTGGACTTTTCAACCAGCTCTTCTTACTATCACCACTTTGCCCTATCTATTCTGTCTTTTATTCAACAAGACTCCACAGTCCACATTTACAAATGTTCTCACACCTCTTCTTCCCTTCTCTCCCTACTGCAGTCATTATTAAACACAACGTTTCACATTTTCCATTACTGCTCTCAGGCAGCAGCTGATCATGGCTGAGGGAAAAAAAAAACGCACACACAACGCTGCTGGTTGTAAATTAATGGCTATAACCCTCGAGAGATTTTCCACATGCCCAGGAATCCTACATTTCTCTAGTCAGTGCATGCTACTTTCTTAAATAAATATTTTACACTTTCTCTTCTCTCCTATAACCATCAACACCCTCACCCTGCTTGCCTGTGCTCCCCACCCTCTCTCAGCCCCCCTCTCTTATTTAGTAACACGCTCACTACTGTTTCTGTTTACACCAGAGAAATAGGTGCAATACATTGGTTGCTTCACATCTGTTCTATATTAATTCTATCTTATCCCATTTCCCATCCCACCTCCAGTTAACAAAGGAAGAATTAGTTCTGGTCTGATCATGATCAACCCCTCCCCTTGTATACTGGACCCAATAGCCCTCTTGTTTAGCCAAGCATAATACTTCGGCTTTTAACTCTTTCCAGACCTGAGTTTCTCCTGTTTACTGGAAAAGTCCTATCCACATACACACTTGTTAAAATACCTCTAATGTAAGCAACAAAACCAGTGACACAAAGACCTTTTTCAATCACATGCCCTTCATATCTACCTCACATCCTTTTGTTCTTGTTAAAAACAAAGTTACTTGAAAATGTTCTGCATACCATATTGAAAGTGAAACTTCATTGCAGTCAATTAAAGCCCGGCAGAATGCAGCTCATCAATCCACTTAATTTTTCCAATTCATCCAGAATTAAAATCCCCAGAAATTTCATGGCTTTCCCACCCTAGATGAAGACCCTTCAGGGACCTCACTTTTATACTTTTCCTCTATGTTCAAACTTTCTCCCTGTTTATTTTACTTTATAGTCATTGCTCCTCAACTGTGGTCAGACAAGCAATGGCTACCCTAAGAGGGCCATGTTCTGATGCACAGACTCTGTCCTTACAATTCACTTTACATGGCACAAGGAATCATGGCATAAGGAACTGTGAAGATGTTGTTGTTCTTTAGATCTGGTCCCTTTATGAGGCAAGCTACGCCCACTCCCAGTGACTTCTGACCTCTCTTCTGACCTCCCTTCGCCATCTTAGCTTCTTTTTCTGTTCCCTCTTTTGGTGTGTGCACACGTGTCTCCTCTATGTCTTTATGTCTCTCTGTCTCTCTGCCTCTTCTTTAAGTAATAAATGTTTAGTTTTATGTTCAGCCTTACGTCTATTTACTATGTCCTGTAAGCCTTTTGTCCGCTGCCTGGTCACCCGCCCGCTTGGATGACTCTCCCGGCCACATGGCAGGACCAGCCTGTCCGGGATGCGCTCTCGCCAGCTCTGCTGCTTTGCAGGGAACCTGCACCGCTCTGGTGGCAGCCTCTGCCTGGCTCGCAGGCCACTCAGGAGCACGCCAGATTATATTTTTTTTAAAGAACAAAAGATGCTTCTGGAGTATAATATTTCTTTAACTAGGCAAAGCTATATTACCTTTATTTATGCTGCATTTGTTTACTTCTATAAAGAGGTGTTGCTGTTTTACCTTGCTTACCTAATAGAGCTGATTGATCTAAAAAAAAAGCTGAATGGCCAATTAGCTAGGCAGAGGAGGGATAGGCAGGGCTGGCGGGCAGAAAGAATAAGTAGGAGAAGGAATCAAGGCTCAAGAGAGAATGAGGGAGAAAGAGAAGGAGATGCCTGAGACCAGTCAATCAGGCAGTCGCCAGACAGACAGACACGAAGGAATCAGGCAAGTAGGACATACAAAAGTAAAGAAAGGTAATACCCTGAGTCAAAAGTAGATTAAGAGAAATGGGTTAATATAAGTTATAAGAACTGGAGGAACAAGCCTATACTAAGGACAAACATTCACAATTAATAAGAAGTCTCCGTGTCTTTATTTAGAAGTTGGTTGGTGACCCAAAGAAAATTCTAGCTACCTGGAGATGTGAATAAGGAGAGAATGTTGAGATCAGGGTGTTACCCTGGATTATCATAAAGAAACACATATTCTCCCGAGAGGGAGGAAAGATGAGAATCAGAGAGCTTTGCCAGCTGAAGTAAGAGATATTTCTCTCCAGAATGAGACTAAGAGCCTAGAAGACCGAATGGCCTCCAGATGCAGGACAGGGCAAGGAAATATATTCTCAGAAGGACTGCTACTCTACTGACACCTCAGATCCATTTCAGACTTTCAACCTTCCAAAATATAAGAAAATAATGATATGGTGTTTTTGACCCCTATGTCTGTGGTAATTGGAGACAGCAGGAGTGGAAGCTGACAAACTAGACTTGCTATATTGCCTTACCTGTTTACTATCTGTGTTCCACAATACAGTGGAAGCACCATAAAGTCAGATGGTTTATTTTTATTTTCTAATTTTTACTGTAATGTGCCTTGCAACCCGGACAATTATACTGAATTAATAAATATTCACAGGGAAAAGAGAATGGCTTTCTCCATGGCTGAGACGGGCCCTTCATGCTTCCTTAATGCTCTCTGTCACTTCTCTTGGTGCCAAAGACACGACCCATAGCTCCAGGCTCCCCTTCCCCTCCTGGGTGTGTGAGTTTCCATGCTTGGTCTAACAGTATGAAGAGCAAGCCCTTCAAAACTGAACTCTCTCATTTCCAGAGTGTCGGCCTCGGGGGATCATCTTCAGAATATTAAAGCAGGGAGTTTGCTTTCCTCTCTGGAAAGTGATCCATTCCTCCTCTGTAGAGCACGATAAATAAGGAGACAGATTAACAGGAAGGAGCACTAACTGGAAATTAAATGAGCCTTAACCCCAATGAATCCCATTTATAGTCTCTCTTCCTCACTAAAACCTAAGCTCATGAGGGCACTGAATGTCCTAGGCACCACTTTATCCTCAAGACTCGGAAAAGTGTGTGGTGCTCGGTAGGCAAGCTCAAAGTCAGAGTCCGGAGAATTTTCTTTGGTTTCAACTTCCCCTCCATCCAGTCTAAGACACGTTCCAACTTTAGAAGTTAGTGTGCTTCAGTCCAACTTTTCCCATCTGCTCCTCCCTTAGTTCAGGGATAAATGTGGAATTTCTATACCTTAGGGTTTTCCACACACTGAACGGGAAGAGTATTCTTAAAGTTGATTATAGTACACCTCCCGACACACACACACACACACACACACACACACACACACACACAGAGACACACACGTAATAAAACATTTTTAAAAAGATCTCTGTAGTGGTGTTTTCACTCCCTGTGAGATGGACTCCAGTTTTGTGTGACAAGATGACATATCCATGCCCCTCTCACCCTGAAGCCCTACCCCAATTCTCCTCCTGCCTCCTCTTTAGAGAGCCTCCAATGCCCGCATTAGGCTTTTGTTTAGTGTCTTCATCTATATGTGACCTTCTCCTTAGCTATGTTCTAGTTCTTCGTTGCTATGTAAATCCAAAACTGTTGTAACATCAAACTGCAGACGTTGGTTTGGGGAGATTGCTCAATATGTGAAGTATTTGCTATGTAAGCATGGAAACTCACTAGAACCCATGTACAAAGCTGGGCAAGACAAGGCACTGCTCACCTGGAAGTCCTGGACCTGGAGGCAGAGGTAGAGAATTCTGGGGACTTCCTAGCCAGGTAGTCTAGTCTATCAGGACTTCTATATTCAATGAGAGTCACTGTCCAAAGAAATAAAATGGGAAGAGACAGAAGAGGACACTGGACACTGACCTTTGGCCTCCTCGTGTACGTATGTGAATGCATGTATCTGCATTCACGCAAATAGACCACAGACTTTAGTTATTATTATAATCACTTATGGTAGTAGAAATTGATGAGTTCAACCAAGTGGGTGTCTAGTTTGGAGCTATCTTAAAGTTTTCCTTTATTTCAATGGTTCCTTGTCTCCTAGACCTCTCCTGTTCCCTGGACTCGCTCGTGGTATGGAGCCTGGGTTGTAACAGCAAACATTACAAACATCCCGTGTAGCAGTATGATAGGTCTTTCTAATTTCGTCCTGGATAACACGTAGCAAGCTTTGGTCACATTCTGCTAGTTTTAAGTGAGTTACTAAGCTGAACCTGTGTTCGGAGACAGAGGATTTAAACTTCAGCCCTTGAAGGGAGTAGCAATCCTGCAAATACAAAGAGATAAGGAATTGATGACAACCCATCTTCTGAGAGTAGCTTCCATAGTCAGGAATATTTTCCTTTCTTCCGCTCTGTTTTCATAACCCTCATCCACCAGCAAATACACCATCCTCATTTCAAGACTAGCTTTGTCTTGACTTCCACTCCTCAAGGCAGAAACAAGCCCTTCTTTCTTTGTAGATACCACTAAAAGATAAACTTAGGAAATTAGACTGCATTCTAAACCAATAGCAGTTCAGGTACTCTTCTCTGTCACATATGTAGGTTATAGCGATATCCAGAGGAAAGGAAGTAACATAAAGAAGATACGAGTGAGGTGCAGAGACACCTAACTGGTTCCTGCTAGTGCCTGTCCTTTGATGTGCTTCAGCAGTTGCTGGCTCAGATGGACTGAGACTTGGTTGCTCATTTCAAGAGAATTTTATACTCCGTTTACATATAAAATTAGGTAGCAGTTTACTGTGAAAGGAAGTATGTGTGGAGGAATCTTTAGGCGAAACTCAATTTAGTTTAGCTTAGTCTTCCCTGTGTCTGGCCTTTTCATAGTATTGATGAGTTCAGCACATGCTGTGCCGTATATGGCATGCTGGCTTTTGATAAAACGGCAGAAACAGAAGGTATTCTGATCCCTGCCATTTTCTTCTGAAACAGAATTGCCATGAATCAATTCTAAGTCTTCTTTTGGGCCATCATAACACTCTCCTTCTAGACAGTACTTTCTATTAAAAACATAACAAAACAAAACGCACAGAGAGAATACCCTTTGTCTCTGAATATGGAGATGCCAAGGAGCACGCAACAAGCAGGCCTTCTGGAATTCTCCCTAATGTATGACCACAGACCCAGCTTCGTTCATACCATCTATGTCTGCACAGCATGCAGAAAACACACAGATCTCTTCATTGCCTGGGGTATTCAATTCTGTAGGTTCCCATTTCACTCAACAGTTTGTAAGTGCTTTGTTCTCGTTAATCCGTCTCATGCTGTAGACGCCACTGATGGTTGTCTCTGTTTTCAACACCTAGCACCTAGCACGCCTATGCCTTCTCTATACCTCTGTGTCTCCCACTGAACTCTAAGCCTTTTAGGACCTGATCCTGTATTTTCTCACGTGAGCTTGGACAAAGTCAGATGTAAGATTCCCTTATATATTTGTTTGGTGAGAAAAAAAAATCTGTTTCTTTTTTTAAACTTTCGCTATTAAATGAAATAGACCTATACTTTCTACAACTGGTATTTGAAATGTTGACAGGTGTGTCTTCTGAAGCACACAGACCTAGGCCTGTCTGTATACTGGTGAGAGATCACAGAATGCCAGACACATTTAAGGCAAAAGAGAAAACAAGGTCTTCAGCGTAAGAAGGTATTTTAAGCTTATTTGAAGGGGTCAAGGGCTGTGGCATAAACAGAGAAAATGGGGAACTTTTCAGCTCGCCTTCCGAGGGGAGCACTGGTAGGCTGCACATATCTTTGGAGACAGTAAAAGCTTTCGTGCTTTTTTCCCCTTTTTTCTCTTCAGTGGACTCCAGCTGCTGGCGGTGTGAGCCCACAGGGCTCCAGGGCACCCACTGTGATAATGGCCAGGCGCTGCGCCTCCAGCTGACACCAGGACTAGGAATTAGCCCACAAGTTTACCAACTGATCAAGCACATAATAAATTAAGAAAACGTTTAGCCAGGAGTGGTGAGACATCTCAAAGACTCCTCTGTTCAGATTTAATTTTCCAAGCAATAAAGTTTCTAATATTAACAAAGGTGGTGTGACTTCTAATTTTTTCTAAAACCTGTTTTAATTTCTTCGAATATCTCATTATAATGACTAGTCAGAAAACGTCAAACTACCAGGTGAACGGAATCGTCACCTGCCTTACAAAGCCAACATTTTAAGGATCTAGTCCTTTTGGATTTAATTTTCTAATTAGCTTCTTAGAAGAGAAGCACAAAGGTTAAAAGCTGCTGCCTTTCCAGAATTCTTGTATTCAAAATTCTGCTGCCAACCTGGAGACTTAATTTCTAAATTAAACAAAGCAATCTGTACAGAGCAGCCAAATAAATATCTAATAAAGATCTGTTTATAGATGAACAAAACAGATGTATGACAAGCTTGCTCTGCTCTGCTCCTTCTTAGTGAGCAAAGCGAGCCTGCAGAAATGCCACACTCAGGCGCATCCCATGCAGCTGAGAAGGTGGGAAGCAGCCGTATTGTGAATATGGCCTTCCTTAAGCTGGCACTGTACAGCAGCAACTAACAAAGGTGTTATTTTCCTCTATGAGGCATTAGAGACACAGTTAAGAGTCACTATAAATGGAAGGCTTGGGTTTGGAAGAATAATGAGTCCTGTCTTTGTTGGGCATCATTAATAAGGTAGCATATTTTTATTCTTTAACTCCCCAAATTAGACATGATTGGGCATTTAGATTTGAGCATCTTTTCCTGATTTTTGTCGTCATCTTATGCTTAGCTCTTCCAAATCCTGTTTTGAGAGAACTCTACACTCATGGTTCTGTTTATGCTTATAGTTAGTTGGTACATTGTAAATCTGTTCATGAATGTGTACGCCGGTTGTGCAAGTATGTAGACGGAGATATGTACATACCATGGGCCTGTGTGGAGGTGAGAAGACAACCCACAATGGCAATCTTTGCCTACCATCTTGTTTGGGACAGAGCCTTTTTATTTTTCACCTCTGCATATGCCATACAACTGGCACACAAGTTTCTGGAGAGTTCTGTCTCTGGCGCCCAGTCTTTCCCCTAGAAGCAGAGGTGTTGCAGATACACACTGCCAAATCAGACTTTGCATCACTCTGGAAATTCCAACTCAGGTCCTCACACCTGGGCAGCAAGCACATTACCCTCGCAGCTGGGTTCCCCAGCCCAGTTGTACTGGTTGGTTTTGTGTGTGTCGGCTCGACACAAGTAAGAGTCATGATAGAGGAAGGAGCCTCAGTTGAGGAAATACCTTCATGAGGTCCAGCTGTAAGACATTTTCTCAATTAGTGATCAATGGGGGAGGGCCCAGTTCATGGTGGGTGGTGCCATCCCTGGGTTCTATAAGAAAGCAGGCTGAGCAAGTCAGGGGGAGTAAGTCAGGAAGCAGCACTCCTCCGTGGTCTCTGCATCAGCTCCTGCTTCCAGGAGCCTGCCTTGTTTGAGTTCCTGTCCTGACTTCCTTCACTGATGAACAGTGATGTTAAACTGTAAGCCAAATGAACCTTTTTCTCTCCAACTTCGTTTTTGGTCATGGTGCTTTCTCAAAGTAATAGAAACCCTAACTAAGACACCAGTTAGTCACGGATTTTGCTGAGAGGAAATTCAGATGACATAAACTAATCTTTCTAAAGTAGTAGTGTACATCCTCCAAGCAGGATGACTGCTATCTTCATGAGGTCAGGCGTGCGTGCTTGGAGGACACCCTCACAATCCAGCCTGTGGACTGCTGACATTTTCTTGCAGGAGGGCCAAGGACTTCACTTGAGATTCTAGCTGCTCTTCCCAGCCATTTGTATGCAGTTCTGCTACAACTGTTTATTGTTGTGTGTGCAGGGATGTGGGAGGTGCTAGAGCGTATGGGCTGGGGGTCATTGGTGGGAGTGGGCCCCATATATACAGTTACAAGGAAGCCATCATTCATGGTGAATGGATGAATACGTTCCAGTTGTGGCTGCTTCAGAGTAGTCCATACTCCTGTCCGTTACCCCTCAACCACGGGCTGTGTGATAGCCCAGTACACTTCATTGGTTCCCCAAAAGAACTTTGGTGGAACTGTCTTTTGGCTAGTCATTAGGACATCATAATGAAGGGACATGTTTACTTCTCGCCAAGGAAAGATTTCTTGAAATAGGCAGTGTGGTCATCATGTTGCGGAACTATCACCCCTCTCTAACTCCAAGTATTTCATTATTCTCTATGGAGAACCCAAACCCATTAAGAAATCATTCCTTACTCTTAACCTTCAACTCCTGCAAACACTAACCTGCTTCCTGTCTCTGTGGAGTTATCTACTCTAGATAGTTTATATAAATTAATCAATTGGAACCTTTCATTTGTGGCTTCTTTCACTTAAGTGTAATGCTTTTGAGGTTCCTTCACACCGTGCCTTGTGTATTCCTCTGTGTGAGTCTGACTCCATTAAATGATATACACCCTCTGCCTATCATTCATCAGTTGGGATATTTCTGTTTATGGTTATGGTCAATATTGCTGCCACAAGTATTTTTATCTGGTACTTATTTGTTTGAGTAGCTGTTTTTAATTATTTGGGTATACACATAGGTACAGAATTGTCAGCTCTTAGGGAAAATCTTATTTAACTTCTAAGAAATATATTTATATTTTAAATTTTTAAACTGTGTGTAAAGTTAGGTTCAAAGTGGATTAGACATCATCAATTTTATCTAAGTTATTTATTGAATAATTTAAAATACTTATGGTTTTATTATTGTCTTTGAAACTTTCTCCAGTATTAGACACAACTTTTTTCTCTTCTTTTCCTATATCTCTAAAGGCATTAAATATATGGTGAAGAAAGACATGTATTATTTAGCTTATTTTCATAATTCTTGCTTTTCATTTTTTCATATTAAATGAAAGTAACCTCATTAAACTAAAAAGTCATTGTTTTTTTTAACTAAAATTGCATTCAAGTTATGTGTTATATTGGAAGGAAATAATATTGGATACCTTTTAGATCAGTACACCTGTCCATTTGCCTTTTACTTTCTTTTTTATTTTATATTATATTTATTATATTTATTATTTTATATTATATTTATATTAAAAATTTGTAAATATGTATATGTTATGAGTGAGTATGTTTGTGTGTATATGTACTGTACTCTCTGAAGTTAAAAAAGTGAGTCATATCTCCTAGAGCTACAGCTGCAGGTGTCTGTGGGTTCCCCACCTTGGATCCTCAGAACTGAGCTTGAGTCTTCTAGAAGAGCAGCGAGTGCTCTTACCTCCTGGGCTGTCTCCCAAGCCCCCTTTTAATGCTCTAACAAATAATACCCCCTCCAAATAGTAATCCAAAGATGGCCATGCTAGTATCATCCCAAATTTTATGCATTGATAACTCCCAAGACTGTCACAGTGGGAAGTAGGCCTCTGGTAGGTGATTGGATTACATGAGAGTGGAGCCATCATCATTGGGAGCCAAAAGGAAAATTATTTCTGCCCTGAGGAAGTTGTCCTTTATCAGAATCCAGCATACCCCAACTATGTTAGTGTGGCCATATAGCCCTCAAACTTTTAGCTCTAAGAAATGTGATGGTGTAGATGAGAATGGATCCTATAGGTTTATATATTTGAATGCTTGGTCCCCAGGTAATGGAACTATTGGGAAAGACTAGTAACTACGACCTTGTTGACAAAGGTGTGTCACTGGGCATGGGCTTTGAGGTCTCAAAAGCCCACACCATTCCAAGTTAGCCCTCTCTGACTCATGGTAGTTATCTCAAGATGTGAGCTCTCAGCTACTGCTCCAGTACTATGCCCGCCTGCCTGCCTTCTATCTTGCTATTCACTGTGACAGTCATAGACTAACCCTCTGAAACTGTAAGCCCCAATAAACTCTTTCTTCTATAAGTTGCTTTGGTCATGGTGATTCTTCACAGCAATAGAAAAATAATTAAGGAAAGAACTAAAATAAATTAATTTCTATTGTTTCTAAACTTAAATAAGCTAAGATAGAGACATTTTTATTTTTAATCTCACTTATTAATTCTGTATATTTTATGTTTATTTTATAGATAGGTATTTTATATACAGCAATGATGTTATATGTAAATGGCTATTTTTTCTTATAATAGCTATATTTTTATATCTCATTGTTTAGTCACAACTTTTACAACAATGATGGTTTCGCTCATTAGCACATGCTCAGAAAATACAAAAATATGTGTGAGCTTAATGTGTCTTTAAAAGAAGATGTAGATTTCATATTGCTATTAGTGGACATCTTTGTTTCATTTGCATTTTAATATTAATATTCATAATATTTTGTCACTGAGGATGCTACTACCTTCTGGTGGATATAGATATTGCTCATATTAGGAAAATAGTCATCTATTCTCTCAAAGACCTTAAGTTAAAAATGAGAGTAAATTTTTATCGAATTCATCCTTAGTAAATGCAGACTTTGTCTTATACTACTTCCTGTTTTCTCTAACAAGTTTGGTGATTGTGGTTTATTATTTTAGTGTTTTATGGGAAATAAAGCCATTAGAACTTGATTTTACTCCTCACAAAGGTATTAAAATTAATTTAGAGGATAAGTTCAGGTGCTTGACAATGAGCTCACTTCCTGCTTCAGTTCTTGAGTGACCGAAGATGCTGATGTTGCCAGATGAGAAAGCAATGGAACGGTCCAGCCCATGCCTTTGTACATTGAAATCCATTCTCTTTCTTTCTATCCACTGATTTATAGACTTGTATCAGACAATAAAGTCTGATGTTATGAATTAAAACAGATCCTTTCCACAAAGTTCTAACTGCCCCCGCTGGTTTCATGGGCTTTTTTCCATGACTATTTCCTTGGAGACTTGATCTATCATAGAACTTCCCACTTTATGGGAAGGCTTTATTGTTCTTGATCATTTGATAGATCCAGCACTGTTATTTGAGTTCATTTTATTTGGTATTGGGTTAAGATATCAAAATAACTGGTTGATAAAAAGATTGGACTAGACTTACACAGAGTACAACCACATGGGTCAACATGCTCAGAGGTACTGCCTATCTCCCTGTTAACTGTCTGTCATGCTAATACCATACAGATTACCAAGAATAAATAGCACTAAGGATGTATGTAAATCTTGGCTGTCTTGGCAGAAAGGATAGTGTCTCTGACATGAGTACATCAATTCATTGTTTTAGAGGAAGACAAGTTGTTCCGAATACAAGAAATTTTGATTAATTAATACTATTCACGACAGCATTAAAAAGAATGTGCTTGTTTCAGAGTACATCTTAAAGACAAATGGAAATGATTATTTTTAATAATATGCCAACCTGAATTAAAGAACTATTACTACTTCCATGACTATGCTGTGAAGTTGATTATAATCCAGTTTCATTTCTTCAGGAAATTAGTGGAGTTGGAAGATTCTAAAATCACTTATGGCTTGCTGAACTGCTTTCTAGCTATGCTTTAGGTGTGGTTTTATATAATTTCTACTATTCTCAGAGTGTGAAGATGTACCTATACAAGTTGGGTTGACCAAACTCAGGGCTTCTGCTAGATACTCACAATGCAACACGGCAATTCTAGAATTTCACAGAATATTTGTGAGATAGATTTAAAATGATACACTTTTATCAAAAGATAGAGCTAATGATGTTTGAATAAATGTGAAATGGCTATTTTTCTACCCACTTGTGTACTGTGATCTCTGAACTAATAATTGAGAAAAATTATCATCTAGAAAATATTTCCATGCCATATCCAGAGTTCCTGGTAGAGGTAGCCTAGAAAGCTGTACTTTCAGGGTTTTTCCTCAACACATTCCCTTTCTCTCATATTCGTTCTTATTAAAAGAGATTTCAGGCAGGGCTAGAATGGAAATTCAAAATGGGCTTCAGGGAAGTGCAATAAAAATGATGGGCAGGCCGGCTATATGATTATCAGGAAATGCTGAGAGAATCAGGACTTAGGTGAAAGGAAGAATAAGGAAAACTTAATACTTGTCTTCAAGGATATGAAAGGTTATAATGAGGGAGATGCTGACGGCTGGTCCTTACCGCCACCAAGGACAGCTACTAAAAGGAGGGCTGCGTTCTAGAGAAACGCTAGAACTCCATGGTGAGACGCACTACATACAGGCTTCTGTGTCCAAAACAGATGGGTAACAGACGAGATGGATGATGGTTAATAGAGCATCAGCACTGCCCGGAAACTTGTTGGAGATGCAAACCCTGCACAGGGCCCAGACCTGAAACTGACGGTGGGTCTCCACAAAGGGCTCTCTCTCCCTGTGACAAAACAGCTAAGAGAAATAACTTTGAGGAAGGAAGATATATTTTGATTCGCTGGTTCTGAGGTATTATTAGCAGGCATTTTCTTTGAAAAGTTCTTTTTAGCCCCTGGCATTCCAGCGCATCATAGCAGGGATGCAAGGCAGAGGACACTGCTCACTACCAGGTAGGGGGAGAGTCTAGTCTTCCACATTCCTCTTCACGGGCATGCCAGCAGACCCTACTTCCTTGCACTGGGCCGGCCTCTTATTATCACCAGAGGCAATAAAGCACATGGGCCTCGAGAAATTATTTCAGATTTAAACCATTGCAGTTTTAACACCCCCCACCTCCATCCAAGTAAGCGTGGCCACAATGTGTGTGTGTGTGTGTGTGTGTGTGTGTGTGTAAATGTGGGTGCACAAATTGTGATTCATTTGTGGGGTTCAGAAAATAACCTCAGCTGCTGATACTTGTTTGAGAAGTGGTCTCTTGTTGCTCACTATTGTATATACCAGGTTTGCTGGCCTGAGAACTTCCAGAAATTTTCCTTCCTCTACATCTCTTCTTGCCATAGGAACATTGGAATTGCAGACACACTACCTTGTCTAACAGTATGTGTGTTCTGGGGGTCCTAAGTGGGGGCCTCATACCGACATGCCAAGTGTTGTACTTAACTAAGCCATTTTTCCAACTCTTGTTTTTGTTGGTTTGTTTATTTGCTTGCTTGCTTGTTTTATAAGTCCTTAGGTGATTTCAATGAATTTGAGAACTGTTGGGTTGGGGAAACTCTTCCAGACACATTCATTCAGAGAGTCACAAAAAGCAGAGGTCAAGGGGAAGTAAGACTGTAAGCCTCCTCAGTCTTCATATTGCTTGTCTTTTGAGAGGACCTCATTAACGTCACTTCGATTCATCCATGCTGCCAAGTTTAAGGGAAGAAGCCCACCTACTACCATGGTGAAAACAGCTCCAAAGGAAAATCCTCTGCTCTGGAAATCATTGATGATATTATTCAGTGACAGACCCTATGGGGACACAAACCACTTGGCTTGCCTATGGCAAATGATATGGATAACAGAGACATGATTAGGCACATTCTTAGGAAGTTAATGAAGAAGCAGTTGTGGAACTCTGAGCCCTGGGGTATATGCCGGTTAACAAGCCCACTTGGGTGCTGATACATAGATTTGAAAGGCTATAATCACTTTCTACATGGGGAAAAAGTTGGCAATGTTCATTAAGAATCACAGAAATACTCCACCTATTTTTGAAAGGTGACTTTTAGGAACTGTGTCTAAGGAGAGCTCTGGAGATGTGTGCTTCTCTTTCACTTGCAGTACTGAAAACATTTAAGGCTGATGGTCCTCCCCAGACATACAAACACATCTGCTTCAAGACCGGTGCCTAAGAAAGGAACTGCAGACCATTTGGACCCCAACAATAATCTATCAGAATAAAAAAATATGAAGTATTTGACACGGCAACCCAGCTCCTGAAAATAGACCCAAAGGAATGAACATGCCCAGGCATATTAAAGATATATGCAAAAGATAAGTATTCATAGCTAGCTTGTCAAACCTAGAAGTAATGTGAATGCCCATCGCCAAGGGAATGATTTAATAAACTCCAGTTATCTATAACACAGAGCACTATGCTGACATTAGTTAGGATGGATGGAATTTAAACCATTAGCTTGAAGGGATTTCCATCATGCATTGTTATGTGGGAAAGATGAAAGCTAGAATATATAACACACTTTCCTTAAAAATAAGTGACAATAGCCTCCTATAATGTGTACATATGTTTGTTTATGATTCGATTAAAATATGTGCGCATGGAAGGAAGCCAAAACGTGTTATAAAAAGAAATATGACTAGGATAGAAACAAGTGTGTATGATATAATGCCATTTATGTAAAATTAAACAAAGGTGTGTCTATTTTTCTTTAGTAAGATATTTAAAAGTTAGTTCGCAAACAATGGTTCTCTTTGGTTTGTGGATTTAGGTGACTTTTTTGCTTTCTTTCTTTTTTTTAACTTGTCATTTGATTTCCTTGTATAATGATTATGCAGAACAAAACATTTAACTTCTTTTTTTTGACTATTGAAAAGGAAAAAGATATCACAAAACAAAGCCTAGCAGAAGCATGAAAAGAAATGAATCAGTAGCTGTCATCACTCAGGATCTGAAATGCGGATGACAGACTGTTGTCATGTACTGGAAAGCATGGACAACCAGGTGTTGCTTTCTAGAGAAGTGTTTTCTATTATGTCATCTAAAGAGTGATCAGATGCCATGTTTCTGAAGCTCTAATAATGTCTGAAAAAGTCTAAGATCAGGCTGAGTGGTAAGGGAGGGAGTTGCTGATGAGGAATGGTAGAGGCAGTGGTTTCAATACAATTTAGAGTCAGTTGGTGGGAAATGGGCTTCTTTTTTGTGTAAAACTGACTTTGCCCTGGAAAGTAAATTCATAAGATAAGAATTTCTGGGGCTCGCACACAGTGACGGCTGGTGATCAGGAAAGTTACAAGTTGGGGTATTTGAAGGGAGCTTTCATGTTGATCCTCAACGCTAATGGCATCTATCCTCTCTGACTTTCATGATTTCCCCTATGGAAACCTGAAAATGTGACAGTCTTCTGAACTGTGTCTGTTAGAGCTCATCCCTTGTGGGGGAATAGTAAAAGACCCTGTAGGAAGTTATGTCATGAGGGCAGATGCCCTCAAGTATAGGATTAGTGATTTTGAGAAAGAATGTTATGGTGACTGCCTTCTTCTGTCGTGCGAAGACCTACCATCAAGACATCATCACTGAAATAGCAAGGGAGTGTCAGTGGATACCAGATTTGTAGCCTCTAGACCTGTGAGCAAGAATTTTTGTTGTTTATAGATCACCTGGTGTAGATGGGGCTGCTTGTTCGTTTCCCAGGCACCCAGACCCTAAATAGTCACACAGAAACTATATTAATTACAACACTGCTTGGCCAATAGCTTATGCATATTTCTAGCTAACTCTGACATCTTAAATTAACCCTTTTCTATTATTCTGTGTATTACCATGAGGCTTGTGGTTTGCTGGTAAGGTTCTGGCATCTGTTTCCTTTGGCAGCTACATGATATCTCCCTGACTCTACCTTCTTTTCTTCTCTATCTCTGCTTGGAATTCCCACCTGCTCTGTTCTGCATTGCAATAGGCCCAAAGCAGTTTCTTTATTAACCAATGGTAATAAAATATATTCACACAGAGGGGAATCACTCATCACGTCCACTTCTCTGTCTAAATAAAAAGGAAGGTTTTAGCTTTAGCATAGTAAAATTACATACAACAACACAGGTCCAAGCAAGAATTACAGTTACAATATTTAGTCTATTTGTATCGGGCAAAATTAAAGAAAACATGTTATCATCTATTTTATCTTTGTGAGTCTAAAGTTTCATATCTAATTTATCTTTTATCATAACTAAGGATAACTATAATTATAAATATATATTCTTTAATTCCATCAAAGACTCCAGAAGGATATAATATTACCTAATCCCCATTCTGGATGCCAATTTGTAGACAGAGGCAGCTTGTTCATTGCCCCTGCCCAAACCCAAAATAATCACACAGAAACTATATTAACTACAATACTGCTTGGCCAATTATCTCATGCAAATTTCTAGCTAACACTTACATCTTAAATTAACCCATTCCTATTATTTTGCATTTTATCATGAGGCTTGTGGTTTACTTGTAAGGTTTCCAGGCATCTGTCTCCTTTGGCAGCTACATGACATCTCTCTGACTCTGCTTTCTTTTCTCCTCTATCTCTGCTTGGAATTTCTGACTTGCTCTATTCTGCGCTGCAATAGGCCCAAAGCAGTTTTTTCTTATTAACTAATGCTAATAAAACATATCACAGCATACAGAGGGGAATCTCATATCACCTTTTGCTATAGCTGACCAAATGCAGATAATTATTGGTCTATTCTTGACTGACACCTCCCTGAATGTTCTCTACCATTTTCTCCTTTATCTTCCTGGTGGAAAACCTGAGGGAAAACAAGGTGCTAGAATTTTAATGTTTTTCCAAAATTGATGAGGTGAAGGGTTGGGAATTTTGAGATGTAATTAGATGGGAATGAGGCAGCGGGGATTCCATCAGAAATGAGTAATGATGAATGGGTTCCTAGTAGAAAGGGTGAGTTGGGCCCAATGTTTTTCTGTCTTTTAAGCTTATTACTCTTTGGAAAGATTATGCCCCAATAGGATGCTCTTCTTTGATGTAGCCCTTAAAATTTGGACAAAACCCATGAGCCAAAGAAACTTCTGTATACAATTTATCTAGTCTGTGGTATTAATTAATAGCAGCAGAACATGGACAAAGACAGGAAGAGACATTTTCCCTAATTCCTTGACTTCTCTCTGTCATCCACTCTGGAGTCCTGGTAAGGGAGAACAAGCTTCATGACTGTCAAAATTCTCCATTACAACACTCACCACAGCTCTAGTTTGTGTGTTGTTGTAATTTCTATAATGAGTTTTACAGCTCTCTTTCATTACAAATTATGATACTATATGTTAAGTTGGGAGCATAGGCCCCAGCCCCTCGCATCTATCCCAGCCCCCAGGCCTGAGAGTTATATTGGTCTGAACTCCAAATCCCAGCAGGCCAGGGAGGGGTCAGGACCACTCCCATGGAGTATTTAAATGAAGTCCCCAAAGAGGAACACATGGTCTTTTTTCCTTCCTCCTGGTGGTCGTGTTTGCTTGGCTTTCCAGTTCCCCCTTGGGGCCACCCGAGAGCACAGACCTCCCATTAAACCTGGATATTTCTTAATTTGGCTTGTTTTGATTTGGCTTGATTGGGAATTTGTGTCGGCAGTCCTAACACTATAGGTTGTGTAATTTAGGTTCTTCAGTTACCTCTGGGTGAGTCTAGAAACCATAGTCAAGAAAGACCCAGCTGATCTTCCCATTGTAAAAGTGTAGCCACATGTCAGATAGCATTCTATCAGGAAGGACCTCCCTTCACAGGCTGCTATCACTGACTCTACTGCCACTTACTTCTCCATCAACAGCAGATGCCTTTGTTATTCCATTGGGACACTTTAAGAACTAACCACGCCCACCCAGCCACCTCTGACCTCCCCCTTTGCCATCTTTCTCTCTCTCTTGTGTGATTGTCTCCTGTCGTGTGCACACGTTTCTCTCTGTCTCTGTGTCTTTATATTTGTCTATCTCTGTCTCTCTGTTTTTCTATTTCTTTTTAAGTAATAAATGTTTACCCTTATGTTTATTTACTATGTCTTGTGAGCCTTTTATCCGCCGTAACCGCCTGCCTGACTCCCCCGGCCGCATGGCGCTGCAGGGACTCACGGCCATCCTTGTCAGACTCCACGAGCCGCCCGGGACATTCCATCATCATATTCTTTTTAAAAGAACAATAGCCTTCGTATACTAGATGTCAGAAGTAGATTTCTGATGTATAAAATGTAGCCAGTTGCCTATTGTCAAAAGTATTAGGAATGAGCTGTCAGTTGTACAATTAAATATTATTACACATTGTTCATTTTGTAAATAACATGGGTATGATATAAAAATAAGGCAAGGGTTGTGACTGTACCCTTGAGGAGAGCACACTAAAAGGGTTCGTTTCCTATCTTGACTCGTGACAGAATCCTGCCGTGGAATCTTGCCGTAATGACCTTTTTGTGCATAGGTGATTGTCAGGGTATTTGGACCTTAAAGAGACAAGGGGCCTTTTAGGGAACCATTTCTCTGCTATTTATCTGGATAGCAAAATTTCAATTAATATGCATCTGATTCCCTAATAAACAAATTCAAGATTTGCTTTTAGTATAATCTATTGTAAGAAAATAACTGACCCTCTCTGCTTCAACGTTTGGTAAGCCATAGTCCAAAGACTCTTTTGAGAAAGTTTCCGAAACTCCCCGGAAGTACTTGTGACGGACTGGGGACATGGAGAAGGGATAGGGCAGCTGTGAAGAGCTGTGCTCTTGGTATTAACACAGCCTAGTGAGCCCTTGGTCCTTGGTGCATGGTGCGGGCAGGTGATGCTTCAGCTGCCATCCGTAGCTCCTCATGGATGTGTTGTACTAGAGAACACCATGCTGGTAGAATGCTCAGAGAAGTGCTTGCTGGCCCGAGGTAAGCGGTAGGTAGTAATTAGCATACCTTATTACTATCATTATTTATCCTGGGAAACACAGAGTAGTGAATAAACTATCTGGCTGTCAGGTGCTCATTTTTTAAACTAAGTGTTTTCAAACTGCGAAAGTATTAGCATCTTCTGGAGTGCCCACAGACATAGTGTTCACATTTCTAGCCACTGGCCCTGGAGACGCGCAGAAAACCGGAGATCTGTAGGCAGAGATTCCCCTCCGGTAAGAGGAGGGGTTGCTGAAGTGTAGCTCTAAGTGAATAAGGAAATACAGGCTGCTAAGTCTGCAATCAAGTGGTTTAAACTGGCTTCTGATTAAAAAACCCGCCTAGGGCAGCCTTTGGTGCCTCCGGGCACCTTTTGGTAGCATGAGTTAATTTTATATCTTAAAGGAGCAGCTTAAAAGGATGTATTTTAGCCTCCAAAACATTTGGGCTTGAATCTGTTATTTGGATTGTTACCTGAGGGGCTTTTCTTGGTTCCTTTTCGCTGTGTGTGAATTGTAAACAATAGCAGTTTTGTTCCAGTGGGATTCCTGCTGGATGGAATGAGAAGATCTATGCAAAGGCGAAAGCAGTTCCGGCTCAGAACAAAGGCTCAGCAAGTGGCTGTAACTCACAATCAGGAATATTGGATTTTCCCCTCCAGGATACCTAGATAACTACCGCCAAACCTCACCCACTTTGATATGAAAACTCTACTTCTGGGAAAACAAATAAACAGACAGACAGACATAATGAAGTCAGTGGGCTGACCTCATTGAGGGAACAGACAGACTTTACAGAAGATTCTGGACAAGGGTTGACCCTTAAGGGAAGAGTCTGTTACCAGTTTTTATTTCCTATGAGGCCAGATCAAAGTTGGTACCACAGAGTCTTTACAACTCTGAAAGAAAAGCCCTGGCTCTTTTTCTAGTCTAATATACTAGAACTGAAGGCAGCCATAGCCATAGGTCTTATTTTTATTATTAAGTTAACTTTCTTATTGTTATGTGTATGTTGCATGTGAGCATGTGTGCCATGACACGTGTCTGCAGGCCAGTGAGCCGTTTTTTCAGAGGGCATTCTTTTGCTCCACCTTTCCGTGTCTTCCAGATATCAAGCGCAGCTTGCTAGGCCTACATAAAAGGCCTCTCTCCATAACCCTTCTTCTTTAAGTTTCTGAAAATTTGAACTTGCTCTGTTTTACTTAACCGCAAATTAAGTGCACAGGAGAGACTCCAGGAAAAAGTAGATAAACTGAGCTCAGCTTCTTTAAAGGGTTTTGCTCCCTTTAAAGGGTTTTGCTCCCCAGTGTTTACAGCTTGAGCACAGCTACATTATTGCTTGCAAAGGCAAGAAATGCACACTTGCCAGAGGAATATTCAAAAATTGGACCCTAAAACTTATACTCATAAATTCTAGGACATAATCCCAAAAGTACTAGAAAAGTATGACCTATTCTCAGGAGGGAAAAAAAATCCTTAAGGAAAGTTAGACATTAGAGTTGCAGGAGGAAGGCTTTACAGCAACAGTTCATGCTTGAGAACATAAAAGAACACATGTTTGCAGTGAATGCACATAGAGGACAGCTCAGCGGAGAAGCAGAAACCATAGACTGATTGGATATTCTGGAACTGAAAAATGTAACATCCAAAACTTAAAACATCATCCAAAGACCTGCGTGGGAGAATCTAGACAGCAGCAGGAGGTCAGTAAGTTGGGAGAATAATGGAAATGATTCAACTTGGACAATAAAAGGAAAACACATTGAAAAATTAAATAGAGATGGCTTATGGAATTCTTTTTAATTAAGTGTTTACTTGAGATAGGACATTACTTTGTAGTCCAGGTTGGCCTTGAACTCCCAGCTCATCCTCAGCCTGCAGAGTGCTGGTATTATAGGCAACCACACAACCAAAGCTGACTTAGAATGAGTCTAAATGGCAAATCGTGAATAAAGTCGGATGCATGCATCAGAAGCAGAGGGCATGGTATGTAAATTCCAGTTCTATGTGAGAGAGTAAAGATGGGGGAACAGTGTGGGAGAAAGCATAGGGAGGGAGAGTGCTGGAACTCCTCCCTCTCGGAAGAAGTTAGCCCCTCTAAAAAGGCATCCTTTTATATTATCTATTAAAACTTTTGTAAACTTTCATAGTGTAAACAATCTTCTGCTTGAATTTTTTCTTGTTCCCTTCCTCTTCCTCCCTCCCTCCCTCTCTCCCACCCTTTCTTTCTTTATTTCCTTCTTTTCACTAATAAATGCTTACTGATTGTTTTCTGTAGAGCAAGAATATCACCCAGTTCTTCCCAGCATCTCACTGAAGGATGCTTGTAAACATCTCTGCTTGCTCTAGGGGCTCACTAAAAACTTGTGATAAACTGGGGATGTATGGTTGAATAGCATTGTTTGAAAGGCCAAGGATCACCACTGGGGGTCTTCTTCAGCACCAGATTCTCTCCACCTTTTTTGTATCCTTCAGAGCAGCTTTGGAGCCTCGGGCATCATAGGTGCGGATGCTTTAGATGGACTTCACTTGTTTATGACTTCTAGGAGGACACACTCATGTCTCTTCTCTATCACTGCCAGTGACTTTCTTGCCTGCTTGCTCTTTGCTAACAAATCCCTTAAGCCTTTCTTTGTTGGTTAAAAACCCAGTGATTTTTCTTGTCTTAACATGTCTTTGACATTGTAGTACCTCAATTGTAGCCCACAAATCATGTCTGGGCTTCTTACTTTGAGTAAGAAGTCATACAGACCCTCTATGACATATTTATTTATGTGTCCAGATTGACTGTAAGCTCTCACCGCCTACCTTATACCTCAGATTACCCCTTGCCTCTTGCCTCCGTACCTCTTCTTCCACCCTCATTTCTCTGCTTCTTAGAGGCCTTCAAAATAATTTGAAAATCAAGCAAGCAAGATAACATGGATGAATATGATCTTCTTTGAGAAATCAGTCTTCCCAGATCATCACAGAAGAAACGAACTATTTGACCATATTATATTCATATGAGCATATTAAATTAAATCTCCCACACATTCTTTTCCTCACTATCTCAACATTTTGGAAATCAGGATGCCTTTGTCTCTACTAGTGTTTTATGATCACTGGTTGCCAGGAAGCACCTGATGCTGTTTTTTTCCATATGGTCGTGGAGGGTTATTATCCATGGAGGGATGGTAGAAAAATTCCAAATCTTCATTGTCAACAAACAAAAGAAACCACTGATGAAAGGACTGGGCCAAGAGTCCTAATTATCTGAAAATATTTGGATGATAATTTATTCATAATGTCAAGAAATGCACTTGTAGAGAGATAGTACCAGAAACTGAAAAGAAAATACTAGAGAGATAAGTAAAATACTCCTTTAAGAAAACCCTAGAGGGCATAAAAGACATAGTTACAAACAACTCTGCCTACTAAGTTATATTAAAAAGAAAAATTCGAGATGTGATGAAGTTTCTGGAATATCTTAAACCTTTAAGTTTAGTTACGGTCTCCTCTTAATCTATACACTATATGGTAAATTTATATCTGAATAAGTTAACAGATTTAAAGTAATAATATGAAGCAATAGTAAAGCATTGCGGTACAGTTTATAGGAAGAGTCTTTCTTAACGGTATGAAACCGGCACCATACTTCATAACCTACAGTGTCTTGGATTTGGTGAAGCACAGAATCTATATTTTTCTGTACATTCTACTGTTTTTCTTTTCCTCCAATATTTTGTTTATTTTTGAAAGATGATAATTGCAAGCTTCTTAAAATTCCAAGTGATATCCTATGCATACCCATGAGCACAAACATTTAAAATACTGAACTGTTATTTTTACCATTTATCAACAGCCAAAGTGGAAACAATTTCATACGCCAGAGGCCATAGGCATTTGACCAGTTTTCTAGGCCTCTAAGCTCCACTTGTTGGTTTGGACCTAACCCCATGCAATTAGTCTGAGAAAATCCATTCTCCCCCTTTACAGCCTTCTGGGAAGTTTAGTCAAACATTTGAAACATGGAACACAAACCAGGCAGCCAAGTCCTGCACTTAAGCAGGAAAAACACAGAGATATGAATCCATTCTGAAGCTCAATTTGGTAATCTTGATGACAATTTTTGAACTGAATTAGTGTGTCAATAAAGAAATTATGGGTTACAAACTATAAAAATGGTTACTAGAACCTCTAACTCACAATTAAAAGCCTTTATGCTAATATAGTTAATTTATCTCTTATAAAAGCAGGATAATCCAAATGTTAATTTCTTATCCTTCACTTGTATCTGTGTGTGTAATAAGTATGTATACTGAATGTTATCAAGAAGCTAGAGACTTCATTTCGTAAATGTCTATGCATGTATGAACTCGTGGGACATGTATACACCATTATTTTGCAGTTAGCTTCTAGGTATAATTACATACTATTCATGCAAAGATCTAAGAAACAATGCCCCTGTTTTAGCACAACAATGAAATCAGTATTCTCTTAGATTTACTTACATGTGTGCATATGTGTTTGTCTATATGTATACCCTTTTATGTGTAGCTTCTGTAGGGGCCAGAAGAGGGCATGAATCCCTTGGGGCTAGAGTTAAAGGTATTTGTGAGCCATGCATTATGGAGCCCTGGTTGTCATGACTGAGTAGCAAGCAACCTTAGCCACTGAGTTTTATCTTTCAGTCCTTGAAATCAATATTCCAGGAAAACAAAAATGAAACCTGTTCAAACTGCTATGAATCAGCCTGGCGTCTAAAACAATTTTTGACTTTATTTTGTTAGATAGTATTAGAATAAGTATTTCAGGATATAAGTAAAGAGTTTTAACTGCCTTATTTAACAACATACTAAATTAAACTTACTAAATATAAAATTTAGTGTATATACCAATTCTAGAAGAAATCATTCCAAAGTTTATTTGTGAGTTTTAGCCGTTTTGAAAATTGTATTCCGAGAAACCATTCCAGTTACATTCAAATGATCTGCACCAGTATCCCTGCAGCTTTTGCTGATGGACAGTGCCTTCCTGCTGGTAACTTGTCTTATGTCTTAGGGATGAGCGCTGAGAATGGCTGGAAGAAGTGCTTACAATTAGATACATTGAAAGCAGCCATTTTTAGTGCTCAATATTCCCCACAAATGCTCTTTCTACCTTGCTCTCAACAGATTCTCCCTCATGAATAATGGATGCTTTGATAATAGTTAGGAGGCAGGCAGAGCTAAAGTCATTAAACAAAAAGGATTATTATTCCCACTTACTCCATTTTTATTTTTATTACCATTAGCCCAACTTTATTCCATATCTACATTTATAACATCCTAACAGGGACAAGCATTGTTGTTTCCAGAGCCCAGCTTCCCCTATATCAGAAACAAATGCAGAACAAGGAAGCACTGAAAATGCTGAGAACTTGCTTTGTCTCAAGTAGTCACAAAGGGTGGTACCTCTACCCGTCTGTTTTATGGCTTTGATACCTGAAACTTTTACACTAGCAGTAGAATGGAAACACTGTGTCATTTTTGGTTAATGGAGAAGCATGTTTATTTGTGAGCTTAGGTGTACTTAGGCAAATCCTAAGATAAAATGTGGACAAAATCTGGTTCTCTGATTATTAGAGGAAGCCCCTTACTTCCTTAGAAAGTCTTTGTCTACTTCCAGGGGTATAGCATCCCCAGTTTGACCCTCAGTGTCCACATCATTGATTAACATTTGTCCTTGAGCACAGAAGAGGGCCCCAAAGAGCACAGAGGCACACTAAAGCTATTTGCTGAGTAATAACAGTAAGGCCTAATAAATGAAATACCAGGTGTAAAGAGAGGCAGTACTTTTGTTTCCTGGTTGTCCAGACCCGAATAATCACACTGAAACTATATTAATTACAATAATGTTTGACCAATAGCTCAGGCATATTCCTAGCTAGCTCTTACATCTTAAATTAACCCATTTCTATTAATCTATGTATCACCATGAGGTTGTGGCTTACCGGTAACGTTCTGGCATCTTTCTCCTTCAGGGGAGATACATAGTGTCTCCTTGCCTCTATCTACCCTCTCTGTCTCTGTTCAGATTTCCCACCTGCTTAACTCTGCTAATTCATTGGCTGAAACAGCTTTATTTATCAATTAATAAAAGCAACATATATACAGAAGGACATTTCACATCAACCAGGATATTTGCTGAGACGGAAGCCTCCATCTGCCTTTTCCTATAGTGGTTAAAATACATATATTTTCCAAGCTGGCACACTGTTTCTGGAATTATGAATCTATTCATTACTATTATATAAGAGTCAAGAAGTCTGCAGCTACAATTATATCAGAACAACTTCTAGTGTGAGATTGCACAATGAGATAACTACAAAAATGATGAGTCAAACATGTCAAAATCTAAAAGAATGTATTTGAGAAATTTTTGCTATTAAGAAATAGTAAATATTTAGGAAACAGATTGTAGGCCGATAAAAACATATATTTAAACATTGCATTATTTTATTCATATATGCATCTTTTATGTATCAGTTAAAATAAATTTGAAAAGAAGAAAAAGAAGCCACATTACATGAACCTAATCATCCATCAATAGAATGTTTTAAATCATCTGGCATGGTACAAGGGTTACCAACTGGATTAATTAAATCAAACAATGAAGCTCTCATAGAGCTAAAAATACCACAGTCAGCTCCGTTTTTCATGTGACCACTTCAACTTTGTTGGTCACATTGGCATTAGAGAAGAAAGAAGACAAAAGAGCTCAAGGTTTGCTCGTCCAGTCCTTAGAGGAATCCAATAAGGTTTCTGCAGCTGGAATGAAGATCTATTGCTTGGAGGTTGCTACAATTCTACAACTCTGAAAGCTGATGATGCATACCAACCCTGAATAGAAAAGACTGAATGAAATGCTGCCCTCATTGTTTCTGAAAAAGCCAGAGCACAGATATTTCCCCACAGCAGAGTGCCCATGGACAATTGATTGGCCTTTTAGAGCCCTAAATCTGATCTCCGCTCATTTGCCTGGATCAGGCAAAGTGTGGTTAGTTTGTGAGTTGTCACTTTACTCTTTCGCAAAGCTCATGTGACAGGAGAGTTTAACAAAGCCATCTGAAGGAGATGCTAAAAGAAAGTAAGATAGAGAGCAAGTCAGGTAGCCAAAGCCAACTATGGTCACCATTCCTAAAAATGAAGACTTCAACAGACGGAACTCCAGGCTTCCCCAAAGAAAAATAGGTAGAGGCTGTGCATGAGTTGTGTGCTTTGGTAGCTTCTGTGTACTTGCTATGCCTTGTATCCTCTCAAAGAAGGTCACTTAGGGGAGGGGCATTTGTCACCACTCTGGGTATCTTCTTTAGAGCAGAAAGTAGAACAGAGTACTTGATGCTATTGTTTAAGGCATGCCTGAATCTATAGTTATAATTTGTTAGGCTCTATATTAAAATTTTCTTTGAATAAACTATAATTAATTTATTCCAGAAGAACAAGTTAATAGAAATTATGCTTCTTTTCAGATCTTGTGGCCCAGAAAATTGATTCTAACAGTCTATTTGTACATTTGAATTTTGATTGTTCCTTTCTCTGTAAGTCATAGTAGTGATGAATTTGGGGTGGAGGGTTTATGGTGTATATTTTAATGGGTTGAATGGAACTTATTACGAAAGCATATAATAATTTTAACAGATGAAGAGGAGGCAGAGGCATAAAACAAAAGGAAGTTTCTCAGTGTTTTAGAGACCTTGAATTTATTGTTTCTTTTGCAAAGTCCTTTAGTCACTCTTAACAAGAACTCTACAACTTCGGGTATTTGTGCTTGCTGACTCTTCTAAGCTGCTCTCTGTGGGCCCTTTATGTAGCCTGGAGGCTGTAGCCATATTATATTCATTGCTTGATTAGCAACTCAAAGAGTTGATTGAGAAATTTTCCTTATTTTTGACTGCAGGTTAGTAAAGGTAGCAGTTGGTTCACGGGTATAACTGTATTAATCAGAGTTGAAATTGAGGCCAGGACTGTAGGCTTTATGAACACCCCATTTTACTACCTTTTTAACTATAGCATCCACTAGGGTAAATAAAGTGAGCATGGGCAGGTCTTTTTTTTAATTTTTAGATTTTTAAAAAAATACCAATCCAAGTTTTCACTCCTTTCCCTCCTTCCATTCCCTCTACACTCCCTCCCACCCCACTCCCATCTAATCCTCAGAGAGGGTAAGGCACATTGCCTTGTGGAAGGTTCAAGGCCCTCCCTACTATATCTAGGCTGAGCAAGGTATACAGCCAAAGAGAATAGGATCCCAAAAGGCCAGTACATGAGGAAGGGATAAATCCTGGTGCCACTGCTAGTGATCTCGCAGTCTACCTCAGTCATACAACTGTCAGCCACATTCAGAGAAACTAGATTGGTCCTATGCTTGCTCCTTCCCAGTCCAGCTAAAGTTGGTGAGCTCCTACTAGCTCAGGTAAACTGTTCAGTGGGTGTCCCCATCATGGTCTTGACCTCCTTACTCATATTCTTATTCTTTCCACTCTTCTACTGGACTTTGGGAGCTCAGTCCAGTGCTCTGTGGGTCTCTGCCTCTGCCTCCATTAGTTGCCGGATGAAGGCTCTATGGTGATATTTAAGATAATCATCAGTCTGACTGCAGGGCAAGTCAAGATTGGGCCCCCTGTCCTCTATTGCCCGGGTCCTAGGTGGGCATCATTCTTTTGGATTTCTGGGAATTTCTCTAGAGCCAGGTTTCTGCTAACCCTATAATGGCTCCCTCAATCAAGATATCTCTTTCGTTGCTCTCATCTCTGTCCTTCCTGAATCTTGACCATCCCATTCCCTCAAGTTCTCCTCTACTCCCTCTTCCCTCCTTTTCTTCTCCTACCCCCCCCCCCACTCCCATGCTCCCAACCCTGCCAGTCAATCCTATCAGTCTCCAATTTCCAGGTGGGTCTCTCTATATTTTTCTTTGGGTTCACCTTGTTACTTAGCTTCTCTAGGATCAACAACTATAGACTCAATGCCCTTTGTTTATAGCTAGTATCCACTTATGAGTGAGTACATATCATATTCATATTTTTGGGTCTGGGTTACCTCACTCAGGATATTGTTTTCTAAATTCCATTTGTTTGCATGCAAAATTCAAGATGTCACTTTTTTTTATCGCTGAGTAGTACGCTATTGTGTGAATGTGCCACCTTTTCTTTATCCATTCTTTGGTTGAGAGGCATCTAGGTTGTCTCCAGGTTCTGGCTATTACAAATAATGCTGCTAAAAAGCATAGTCAAACAAATGCTTGAGCATATTTTGGGTATATGCCCAAGAGTGGTATTGCTGGATCTTGAGGTAAGTTGATTTCCAATTTTTCTGAGAAACCGCCATACAGATTTCCAAAGTGGTTGTACAAGTTTGCATTCCCACCAGCAATGAATGAGTGTTTCCCTTACTCCACATCTTCTCCAACACAAGCTATCATCAGTGTTTTTTATCTTTGCCATTCTGACAGATGTAAGATGGTATCTCAGAGTTGTTTTGATTTGTATTTCCCTGATAGCTAAAGATGTTGAACATTTCCTTAAGTATCTTTTGGCCATTTGAGATTCTTCTGTTGAGAATTCTCTGTTTAGTTCAGTAGCCCATTTTTAATTGGGTTATTTAGAATTTTAATAACTAATTTCTTGAGTTCTTTATATATTTTGGAGATCAGTCCTTTGTCTAATGTGGGGTTGGTGAAGATCTTTTCTCATTTAGTAGGCTACCTTTTTGTCTTATTGACTGTATCCTTTGTTTTATATAAGCTTATCAATTTCAGGAAATCTCATTTATTTATTGTTGCTCTCAGTGTCTGTGCTACTGGGTTTATATTTAGGAAGTTGTCTCCTGTGCCCATGCCTTGAAGACTACTTCCCACTTTCTCTTCTATTAGGTTCAGTGTAATCAGATTTATATTGAGGTCTTTAATCCATTTGGACTTGAGTTTGATGCATAGCGATAGATATGGATCTATTTTCATTGTTCTACACGTTGACATCCAGTTATGACAGCACCATTTGTTGAAGATTCTTTTTCCCCATTGTATACTTTTAGCTCCTTTGTCAAAAATCAGGTGTTCATAGGTGTGTGGATTAATATCCGGGTCTTTGATTTGATTCCATTGGTCAGCCTCTCTGTTTTTATGCCAATATCAAGCTGTTTTCATTACTGTAACTCTGTAATAGAGCTTGATGTCAGGGATGGTGATGCCTCCGGAAATTCCTTAATTGTACAGAATTGTTTTGGCTATTCTGTTTTTTTTTTCCACATGAAGTTGATTATTGTTCTCTCAAGGTCTGTGAAGAATTGTGTTGGGATTTTGATGGGGATTGCATTGAATCTATAGATTGCTTTTTGTAGGATTGTCATTTTTACTATGTTGACCCTACCTATCTAAGAGCATGGGAGATTTTTTCCATTTTCTGGTATCTTCTTCAATTTCTTTCTTCAAAGACTTAAAGTTCTTGTCAAATAGGTCTTTCCCTTCTTTGGGTAGTGTTACCCCAAGATATTTTATGTTATTTATGGCTAATGTGGAAGGTGAAGTTTCTCTGATTTTCCTCTCAGCTTCTTTACCATTTGTAAAGAGAAGGGCTAATATTTTTTTTTGAGTGGATCTTGTATCCTGCCACACCACTGAAGGTATTTATCAGCTGAAGGAGTTCTCTGGCAGAGTTTTTGGGGTCACTTATGCACACTATTATTTCATATGCAATTACTGAAAGTTTGACTACTTCCTTTCCAATTTGAATCCCCTTGATCTCCTTTTGTTGTCTTATTGCTAGTGTTAAAACTTCAAGAACTATGTTGAAAAGATATGGAGAGAGTAGACAGCCTTGCCTTGTTCCTGATTTTAGTGGAATTGCTTTGAGTTTCTCTCCATTTAATTTGATGTTGTCTGTCAGCTTGCTGTACATTGCTTTTATTATATTTAGAAATGTTCCTTGTATCCCTGATCTCTCCAAAACCTTTATCATGAAGGGATGTTGGATTCTGTCAGATGCTTTTTCAGTATCTAATAAAATGATCATATTTATTTTTTAGTTTATTTATATGATGGATTACATTGATAGACTTTTGTATGTTGAACCAGCACTGCATATCTGGGATGAAACCAATTTGATCATGGTGGATAATTTTTTGATTTGTTCTTGGATTCAGTTTGCCAGTATCTTATTGAGTTTTTTTGTATCCATGTTCATGAGTGAGATTGGTCTATAATTCTTTTTCTTGGTTGAGTCTTTGTGTGGTTTTGGTATCAGGGTAACTGTAGCCTCATAGAAAGAGTTTGGCAATGTCCCTTCTGTTTCTATCATGTGAAATATTTTGAGAAATATAGGTATTAGATCTTCTTTGAAGTTCTGGTGGAATTCTGAGGGCAGGCAGATCTTAAAGGAACACACCTCCCTTACCACTAAGCATCAAGTCCCATCTGATTCCTATGGTTCTGACATGTGGAGAGTGGCTGAACTCTATATCCTTTAACCCATTTCTTTTTTTTTTCTCAAAGTTTATTAAAATACAAAAGTCTCCATTTCCGCCCCTCCTCCCAACACCCTCCCACTCCCCCAACTCCCTCTTCCCTCTCCATCCCCAAGAGCAGTCAGGGTCTCCCACCCTGTGGGTAGTTCAAGCTCCTCCCCCTCCCTCCAGGTCCAGGAAGGTGAGCATCTAAACAGACTGGATCCCAAAAATCCAGTATATGCAGAGGAAACAAGTCCCAGTGTCATTGTCAATGGCTTTTCAGAAAGACTCCAGGCCAGCCACATTCAGAGAATCCGGCCTCATTCGGAGAATCTGGCTGGATCATGTGCTCGCTCAGTCCCAGACAACTGGCCTTGGTGAACTCTCATTAGATCAGTCCCCTTGTATCAGTGGGTGAACGCACCCCTCGCGGTCCTGATTTCCTTTTTCATGTTCTTCCTCCTTCTGCTCCTCATTTGGACCTTTGGGGACTCAGTCCGGTGCTCCAATGTGGGTCTCCATCTGTATCGCCATCCATCGTCAGATGAAGGTTCCCTCTGATCTTGCCTTCCTTGCTCACGTTCGCTTTCCTTCTGCTTCTCGTTTGGACCTAGGGAGTTAAGTCCAGTGTTCCAATGTGGGTCTCCGTCTCCATCTCCATCCATCGCCAGATGAAGGATCTATGGTGATAAGCAAAATATTCATCAGTATGGTTATGGGCCAAGGCCAGTTCAGGCACCCTCTCCTCTGTCCAGAGAACAATCTGGGGATCTCTCCTTGGACCTGGGATCCCATTTATAATCAAGTCTCTTGTAAACCCTAAACTGACTCCCTTAGTTGAGATATATTCTTCCCTGATCCCATATCTATCCTTCCTCCCTCCCCCCTTCCCAGTCCCCCGAGCATTCCCCATTCCTCCCCTGCTCCCTTCTCTCTAACCCTCTCCCCTTCCAACAACCCTCCCACCCCCCCATGCACCCGAGGTTACCTGGTACTCTTGTCTATTTCCAATCTCCAGGAGGAAAACTACCTGAATTTTCTTCAGGTTCACCCTCCTATCCAGCTTCTCTAGGATCACGAATAATAGAAAAAAGAGGAATATGGTATGTACTCACTCATAAGTGGATTCTAGCCATAGTTAAAGGTCTTTGAGTCTATAATTTGTGATCCTAGAGAAGCGAAATAAGAAGGTGAACCTGAAGAAAATCATATAGTTATCCTCCTGGATAGGGGAACTAGGCAAGATTGCCAGGCAAACTCGGGTGCATGGGGGTGGGGGGGTGGAAGTAAGGGAAGATGGTCAGGGAGAGGGGAGAGGGGGAGGATTGAGGATGGCTTGGGGGAATGGGGGGGGAGGGAGGAAGGATGGTTGTGGGAGCAGGGAGGTTTACATCTCAGCTAAGGGAGCCATTTTAGGGTTTGCAAGAGACTTGATTCTGGAGGGGTTCCCAGTAAAAATTAAATAAAAAATAAAAAGATAAAAAAGTAAAATAATAATAATAATAATAATAATAATAATAATAATAATAAAAAGAAAATGCTTTACTGAGTCAGGTAAGCCAGACCCAAAAAGAGGAATATGGTATGTATTCACTCATAAGTGGATTCTATCCATAATTAAAGGTCTTTGAGCCTATTATTCGTGATCCTAGAGAAGTTGGATAGGAGGTTAACCCATTTTTTAAACGCCCAGTTTAAACTTAACGAGTTAAGAAAGCCCTCTGGATTATACTTTTTGAAATGCTGAGACTTGAGTCTGATATGTTTCCCACAGTTTCATAGTTTGAACACTTTGTACTCAGATGTTGATGCTGTCTAAAGACCTGGATGCTGGTAGAGTCTTCAGAAGGTGGGGCCTTGTTGGAAGATGAAGAACACTATCTTATATGCATCAAAGGTTCTACCCACCTACAGTTTGGAATTAGCTTCTGTATGTGGTTCTGTCATGTAAGGGCCTGTGTCACGAGCTTCTCTTGCTACAGACTGAGGTGTTCTTGCTGCTGGGTCTTCTGTATGTGCTAGTTTTATATGAATTTGACACAAGCTAGAGAAATATATGGGAACAGGGCTCTCCAACTGAAAGAAAAAGAAGGCTTCCTCAAGATTGACCTTTAAAGAAATCTCTGGTACAGTTTCTTGATTGGTAATTGATTTTGATGGGCCTATCGCACTGTGGCCAGTACCACCCCTGGGCAGGTAGTTCTGAGTTGTATAAGAAAGCAGGCCAAGGAAAGCATGAGGAGCAAGCCAGTAAGCAACGTTCCTCTGCGTCAGTTCCTGTCTTGAATGCCTTCCCTGACTTCCCAAGAGTTGTAATGTGAAATTAATCCTTTCTTTTTCAAATTGCTTTTATTTTATTTTTTTTTATTTTTTATTTTTTTGAAAGTAAATTTTATTAAATTATAAAAGTTTCCATTTCCGCCCCTCTTCCCAACACCCTCCCACTCCCCCCACTCCCTCTCCTCCTCCCTCTTTGTCCCTTAGGGCAGTCAGGGTTTCCTGCCCTGTGGGAAGTTCAAGTTCCTCCCCCCTCCCTCCAGGTCCAGGAAGGTGAGTATCCAAACAGACTGGATCCCCAAAATCCAGAATATGCAGAGGAAACAGGTCCCAGTATCATAGTCAATGGCTTTTCAGAAAGACTTCGGGCCAGCCACATTCAGAGAATCCGGCCAAATTCCGAGAATCTGGTTAGATCACGTCCTCGTTCAGTCCCAGTCCAACTGGCCTTGGTAAACTCTCATTAGATCCGTTTCCTTGTATCAGTGGGTGATAGCATCCCTCGCAGTACTGATTTCGTTTTTCATGTTCTTCCTCCTTCTGCTCCTCATTTGGACCTTGGGGGGCTCAGTCCGGTGCTCCAATGTGGGTCTCCGACTGTATCGCCGTCCTTCGCCAGATGAAGGATCTATGGTGATAAGCAAAATATACATCAGTATGGTTATGGGCCACGGCCGATTCAGGCACCCTCTCCTCTGTCCAGAGAACAATCTGGGGGATCTCTCCTTGGACCTGGGATCCCATATATAATCAAGTCTCCTGTAAACCCTAAAATGACTCCCTTAGTTGAAATATATTCTTCCCTGATCCCATATTCATCCTTCCTCCCTCCCCCCCCCCCATCCCAGGCCACCGAGCTTTCCCCATTCCTCCCCTACTCCCATCTCTCTAACCCTCTCCCCTTCCATCAACCCCCCTCCCCATGCACCCGAGGTTACCTGGGACTCTTGTCTATTTCCTACCTCCTGGTGGATAGCTAAATAATCTTCATCAGGTTCATCTTCTTATTTAGCTTCTCTAGGATCACGAATAATAGGCTCAAAGACCTTTAATTATGGTTAGAATCCACTTATGAGTAAATACATACCGTGTTCCTCTTTTTGGGTCTGGCTTACCTCACTCAGTAAAGCGTTTTCTATTTCCATCCATTTGCATGCAAAATTCAAGATGTCATTGTTTCTTACCGCTGAGTAAAACTCTAATGTGTATATGTTCCACACCTTTTTTAACCATTCTTCTATTGAGGGGCACCTAGGCTGTTTCCAGGTTCTGGCTATTACAAATAGTGCTGCTATGAACATAGTAGAACAAATGCTTTTGTAGTATGTTAGGGAATCTTTAGGGTATATTCCCAAGAGTGGAATTGCTGGGTCCTGAGGGAGGTTGACTCCCAGTTTCCTGAGAAACCGCCACACTGATTTCCACAGTGGCTGCACGAGTTTGTATTCCCACCAACAATGGATGAGTGTTCCCCTCACCCCACATCCTCTCCAGCATAGGCTATCGTTGGTGTTTTTGACTTTAGCTATTCTGACAGGTGTAAGACGGTATCTCAAAGTGGTTTTGATTTGCATTTCCCTGATCACTAAGGAGGTTGAGCATGACCTTAAGTGTCTTCTGGCCATTCGAAGTTCATCTGTTGTGAATTCTCTGTTCAGATCAGTACCCCATTTTTTAACTGGGTTAATTAGAGTTTTAGTGCCTAGTTTCTTGAGTTCTTTGTATATTTTGGAGATCAGACCTTTGTCTGATGAGGGGTTGGTAAAGAACTTCTCCCAGTCAGAAGGCAGCCTTTTTGTCTTACTGACAGTGTCCTTTGCTTTACAGAAGCTTCTCAGTTTCAGTAGATCCCATTTATTCATTGTTTCTCTTATTGTCTGTGCTGCTGGGGTCCTACTTAGGAAGAGGCCTCCTGTGCCTATATCTTGTAGACTACTTCCCACTTTCTCTTCTATCAGGTTCAAAGTGGACGGATTAATGTTGATGCCTTTAATTCATTTGGACTTGATTTTTGTGCATGGTGATAGATATGGATCTACTTTCATTTTTTTACAGGTTGACATCCAGTTATGCCAGCACCATTTGTTAAAGATGCTTTCCTTCTTCCATTGTATACCTTTAGCTCCCTTGTCGAAAATTAGGTGTTCATAAGTTTGTGGGTTAATATCTGGGTCTTCTATTCGATTCCATAGGTCGACTTCTCTGTTCTTATGCCAATACCAAGCTGTTTTCAATACTGTAGCTCTATAATAGAGTTTGAAGTCAGGGATGGTAATGCCTCCAGAAGTTCTTTTATTGTATAAGATTGCTTTGGCTATCCTGGGTTTTTTGTTTTGCCATATAAACTTGATTATTGTTCTCTCAAGGTCTGTGAAGAAGTTTGATGGGATTTTGATGGGGATTGCATTGAATCTATAGATTGCTTTTGGTAGAATTGCCATTTTTACTATGTTGATTCTCCCAATCCAAGAGCAGGGGAGGTCTTTCCATTTTCTGGTATCCTCCTCAATTTCTTTCTTCAAAGACTTAAAGTTTTTGTCAAATAGGTCTTTCACTTCCTTGGTTAGAGTAACCCCAAGATATTTTATGCTATTTGTGGCTATCATGAAAGGTGATGTTTCTCTGATTTCCCTCTCTGCTTCTTTATCCTTTGTGTATAGGAGGGCCACTGATTTTTTGGAGTTGATCTTGTATCCTACCACGTTACTAAAGGTGTTTATCAGCTGTAGGAGTTCTTTGGTAGAGTTTTTGGGGTCACTTATGTAAACTATCATATCGTCAGCAAATAACGAAAGTTTAACTTCATCCTTTCCAATACGAATCCCCTTGATCTCCTTATGTTGTCTTATTGCTATTGCTAGAACTTCAAGCACTATATTGAAGAGGTATGGAGAGAGTGGACAGCCTTGTCGCGTTCCTGATTTTAGTGGAAAGGCTTTGAGTTTCTCTCCATTCAGTTTGATGTTAGCTGTCGGCTTGCTGTATATTGCTTTTATTATATTTAGGTATGATCCTTGTATCCCCAGTCTCTCCAACACCTTTATCATAAATGGGTGTTGAATTTTGTCAAATGCTTTTTCAGCATCTAGTGAGATGATCATATGGTTTTTTTCTTTCAGTTTATTTATATGATGAATTACATTGATAGATTTGCGTATGTTGAACCAGCCCTGCATCTCTGGAATGAAGCCGACTTGATCATAATGGATAATTTTTCTAATGTGCTCTTGGATTCGGTTTGCCAGTATTTTATTGAGAATTTTCGCGTCGATGTTCATGAGTGAGATTGGCCTATAATTCTCTTTCTTGGTTGTGTCTTTGTGTGGTTTTGGTATTAGGGTAACTGTAGCTTCATAAAAGGAGTTAGGCAATGACTCTTCTGTTTCTATATTGTGAAATACATTAAGGAGTATAGGTATTAGCTCTTCCTGGAAGTTCTGGTAGAATTCTGCATTGAAACCATCTGTTCCTGGGCTTTTTTTGGTAGGGAGATTTTTACTAACAGCTTCTAATTCTTCGCGACTAACAGGTCTATTTAGATTGTTCACCTGTTCTTGGTTAAACTTTGGTATATGGTACTTATCTAAAAAAATGTCCATTTCTTTTACATTTTCCAACTTTGTGGCATATAAACTTTCATAGTAAGATCTAATGATTCTCTGAATTTCCTCTGTGTCTGTGGTTATGTCCCCCTTTTCATTTCTGATCTTATTAATTTGCATGTTCTCTCTCTGCCGTTTGATTAATTTGGATAGGGGTTTGTCAATCTTGTTGATTTTCTCCAAGAACCAGCTTTTTGATTCATTGATTCTTTGGATTGTTTTCTCTGTTTCTATTTTGTTGATTTCAGCCCTCAGTTTGATTATTTCCGGTCTTCTAGACCTCCTGGGTGAATCAGCTTCTTTTTTTTCTAGATCTTTCAAGTGTGCTGTTAAGTCTCCAATGTGTGCTTTCTCCGCTTTCTTTAATTGGGCACTTAGTGCTATGAACTTTCCTCTTAGCACTGCTTTCATAGTGTCCCATAGGTTTGAGTATGTTGTGTCTTTGTTTTCATTGAATTCAAGGAAGAGTTTAATTTCTCTCTTTATTTCTTCCTTGACCCAGGGGTGATTTAGTAGTTGACTGTTCAGTTTCCATGAGTTTGTTGGCTTCCTGGGGGAAGCATTGTTGTTGAATTCTAATTTTAGTCCATGGTGATCTGACAAGACACAGGTAGTTACTAATATTTTTTTGTATCTGTGGAAGTTTGCTTTGTTACCGAGTATGTGGTCAGTTTTCGAGAAGGTTCCATGAGCTGCAGAGAAAAAGGTATATTCTTTCCTATTTGGGTGGAGTGTTCTATAGATGTCTGTTAAGTCCATTTGATTCAATACCTCCAATAAATCTCTCAATTCTCTGTTTGGTTTCTGTCTGATTGACCTGTCCATTGGTGAGAGAGGAGTGTTGAAGTCTCCTACTATTAGTGTGTGTGGTTTGATGACTGCCTTGAGTTCTAGAAGAGTTTCTTTTACATATGTGGGTGCCTTTATATTAGGAGCATAGATATTCAGGATTGAGACTTCCTCCTGATGAATTGTTCCAGTTATGAGTATGAAATGTCCATCTCCATTTCTTCTGATTGATTTCAGTTTGAAGTCGATTTTGTTAGATATTAGAATGGCCACGCCCGCTTGTTTCTTAGGTCCATTTGCTTGGAAAACCTTTTCCCAACCCTTTACTCTGAGTAGGTGTCTGTCTTTGTGGTTGAGGTGTGTTTCTTGTAAACAGCAGAATGTTGGATCCTGTTTTTGTATCCAATCTCTAAGTCTGTGCCTCTTTATAGGTGAATTGAGTCCATTGATATTAAGTGATATTAATGACCAGTGGTTGTTGACTCCAGTCATTTTTTTTTTTTTTTTAGGTAGTAGAGTGTATGTGTTTTTCTTCTTTGATTTGTGCTTGTGAATGGTCGCTAGATGTTCGAGTTATTGTAGGCCGTGTTGGGAATGTTGGATTCCTTCGGTAGTGATTTTCCTTCTAATATTCTCTGTAAGGCTGGATTAGTAGCTACGTATTGTTTAAATTTGTTTTTATCCTGGAATATTTTGTTTTCTCCATTGATAGTGAACAATAGCTTGGCTGGGTATAGTAGTCTGGGTTTGCATCCATGGTCTCTTAGTTTCTGCAGTACCTCTATCCAGGATCTTCTGGCTTTCATGGTTTCCATAGAGAAATCCGGTGTAAGCCTGATAGGTTTACCTTTATAAGTTACTTGACCTTTTTCCTTTGCAGCTCTTAAAATTTTTTCTTTAATATTTATGTTTTGTGTTTTGATTATTATATGGCGAGGGGATGCTTTTTTCTGATCCAGTCTATTCGGTGTTCTGTATGCTTCTTGAACCTTCATAGGAATATCATTCTTTAGGATGGGTAAGTTTTCTTCTATAATTTTATTGAGTATATTTTCTGGACCTTTGAAATGCAATTCTTCTCCTTCTTCTACTCCTATTATTCTTAGATTTGGTTTTTTTATTGTGTCCCACAGTTCCTGAATGTTTTGTGATGAGAATTTGTTGGATTTGCTGTTTTCTTTGGTCAGAGTGTTTAATTTCTCTATGGTGTCCTCAGAGTCTGAGATTCTTTCTTCTATCTCTTGTATTCTATTGGTTAAGCTTGTTTCTGAAGTCTCTGTTCGTTTACCCAGATTTTCCATAGCCAGCCGGCCCTCGGTTTGTGATTTCTTCATTGACTCCATTTCAGTTTTCAAATCTTGAACTGTTTCTATTACCTGTTTGATTGTTTTTTCTTGGTTTCCCAGAATTTCATTTACGGATTTACTCATTTCTTCAAACTTTTGGGTATATTTCTCTTCCATTTCTTTACTCATTTCCTCAATTTTTTTGTTATACTTATCTTCCATTTCTTTACGGCAGATTTTCACCTCCTGTTTAAGTTCCTCTATTATTTTCATAAAGAAGCGCTTAGAGTCGATTTCTTCTATTTCTTCTGGAGTAGGGTGTTCAATTCTTCTAGTTTCGAGCTCCCTGGATTCTGGCGATGTCATGTTGCCTTTCAGGTTGTTGGAGGAATTCTTGCATTGGCGCCTGCCCATCTCCCCCACTCTGGATGAAACTCCTCAGCACTTTCTGGATAGAACTCCTCAGCACTCTCTGGGTAGGACTTCACAGCACTCTCTGGATAGAGCTCCTCAGCCCTCTCTGGGAAGAACTCCTCAGCAATGCAACAGGGCTAGCTGGTCTTCCCAGGACCCGGGAGACAAAGGGCCCGCAGCAGTGGGGGGAGGGGAGGGGTCCCTTGGAACACCGAAGACCCTGCTGCAGAAGCTGAGGGGGGAAGGGCTGTGCTCCCTTCCCGGACAGGCAGGCAGGCTGCCCAGGCTAGCACCCACTCAGCTCTCTGGGAAGAGCGCCTCAGCAGTGCAACAGGGCTAACTGGTCTTCCCAGGACCCAGGAGACAAAGGGCCCGCAGCAGTGGGGGGAGGGGAGGGGTCCCTTGGAACACCGAAGACCCTGCTGCAGAAGCTGAGGGGGGAAGGGCTGTGCTCCCTTCCCGGACAGGCAGGCAGGCTACCCAGGCTAGTACCCGCTCAGCTCTCTGGGAAGAGCGCCTCAGCAGTGCCTTCAAATTGCTTTTTGATCACAATGTTTTATCACAGCAATAGGAACCTTAAGACATCTTCCCTTTTGGTCCTGCTTACTTCTTTTTCTCAATACCTTATCAAAAATCTTATGCACAAATACTTGTTGAGCAAATCAAAAACTGTTCGTTAGCTTCCTAAGTGATTTTGGAAAGTTATATGACTCTAACTTTTAGTTTCCCAGGGTGAAAAATGAAGTTTTCTGGGAGGATCTCTAAGACTCCCCCTGCTCTCTTATTAGCTGCAAGGTGCCTGGTTTCCTTGACATAACCTCTAAGAAACGTTTTAAGTTATTTCTGGAGAAGAAGAATGAACTTCACCTTAATTCCATTACTTTGGGGCCCTAAGTTTATGATCAGTGTCTGTCCAATTGTATGTGTGGACTTTTAGTGGTCAATATCAAATGTGCAAAGATAACTGTACCTAGTTTATTATCATGATCATATGCCCCTGTAATAGGCAGAGTACCTTATGCGCTTATGAGTTAAAGTTCAAATGCTTTATAGCTGCCCTGTTTAAAGAAGATGGACAAAGACTCAAATATACCAGGATCAATAGAATCACAATCTTTAGTAACATCAAGTACTCCAGTGACATTGTGCAGCTGAGGACATCTGGGATCCCAGTAGTGGAGTAATTTTCCCAGAATCCCTAGGCAGGAGGTGGCAGAGCTGGAAACAGATTCCCTGGTCTCTGACACTAGATCCATCTCATTCTCTATTCCTTATGTAACTCCCAACAATTTAATCTTCTTTACTCACTAATCCCAGAATCCTGAAATGCTACATCACTGAAGATACACACAAAGAAATTATCCTTTACTTCAATCCTAGAACCAAGACTTAAAGAATAATGATAGATACTTGTACTCCTCAATGATGTGGGATTCCTCTCTGTATGCTGTGAATACCATTGGTTAATAAAGTAACTGCTTTGGCCAGTTGATAGGGCAGAACTTAGGTAGTCAGGGGAAACTAAACTGAATGCTGGGGAGGAAGAAGGGGGAGTTAGGGAGAAGCCATGTAGCCACCACCAGAGACAGACACACTGAAACTTTGCTGGTAGGCCACAAATTTGTGGTGATGCACGGATTAATGAAGATGAGTTAAATTAAGATGTAAGAGTTAACAAATAAGCTAGAGCTAATGGGCCAAGCAGTGTTTTAAATAATATGGATTCTATGTGATTATTTTGGGTCTGAGCTACTGAGCTGCCAGGAACCAACAAGTGGCCTCCTTCAACAAAATTGGCACCCATGTATGTGGCTAACTAAAATCCTCTTAAAAACCTGAGAGAGCTTGAGAACTAACAAGTGACTCCCTGCAACACCTCAATGTGACATCATCACAAAGGTAATATTGCAAAGGGGTCACAGTCAGGATTCATAGTGCACTTCATTCATAGTTCATTCATAGTGAACAGAATGGACAAAATGCATACACATTATAAAAGGAGATTATTAGGTTGACTTACATGGTAATGACTGAGTAGTTCAATAACAGCGTCTTTACTCTGGAGAGACAGAAGATCAAGTAGCCTCTCGTTTCATGCAGTTTGACACTTCAACAGACTCAATAGGCAACAAAGCTCTGCAAGATTCTTGGAGTTTCTGGTCTTCCATCTACATCGGAAGCCTGAAGGAGCTGAAGTCTGATGTCAAAAGCAGAGGATGGTGCAGCAGCAGTGACAACCTGCAAGAAGCAAAGGCAGGCAGGGAGCACTGACTTGGTGCTCTTTAAATCTGGAACACTGCTGAAAAGGGATGCCCGTTCTTGGGGGGAGTTGCCCTCCGTCTGCCAATCCTTTCCAGAAATGCCCTCAGGAGACATGCCTCGAGGCTTTTTTCTTAGTTGATTCTAGATTCTGTCAACTTGATCATCAAAACTAACTATCGTACTTCCTTCAAGTAATTAAATTACTATATCAACCAGAATATCTGAGTATCTTCACTTAAGGCTGTCAGGTCCCCCAGGACAATGACCATGGTACCCTCTTTGAAAATCCATGCCTATCATAATAACTGGCAAGCCTGATGCAGACTCTTGAGGATGTTGAATAAATCAATTAAAAGGTGTATAAACCGAGGTGCTTCATATCAGTTGAATTAACAGTGATGGAAGTCAAACGCGTTCTTATAGAAACACACTAAAATTTAATTCTGCTAGGTGCAGAGCCTAAAAAATTCCAGCCTCCACCCCTGTAAGAGGCATCTGGCCAGGCTTGCTGAGTTCAACTTCAGGAGATGGGAATTTTATCTGCATCCACTTAGTGGATCCCATTTCTCCTGCTCCACCAACTGTCAAACTGTTTTCTTTTAATGCAACACGATAAACTACTTTAATAATGCATTTGTTTTACAAAAAGATTTTCTTAAGTCTAGTTCCAATAGTAGTTTGGGAGCACATTGTGTTTGTCGTCTTCAAATATTACTGTGGAAGAAAACCTGAATCTGAATATTTCACTCTCCTTCTGATAAATTTCTATCACAGACCCTCATGTGAATAGTACAATTTAGCCAATGGCCTCTTATAGATAATGGACCAATGTTTCAGAATTAAAGAGAGCTGAGCCCATGCATCTTTGAAAATCATCAAGTACAAAGTCCTCCTGGTCACATAAATATAAATGAAAGCTTGATTGTATTGCAATCTGCAGGCATGCAGCGCTTGTGATGACAGTCGGCATGCCAACGAAAGCTATTGATTATTAAAGACAGATATGATTTTTTTCCAAGAGCGTCTCCAGAGTTTGTAGTCTTTAGTTTTCTCTTGCTGGTCATATTTTATAAAATCTATACCTGCCACCACACACACTAGCCCTGCACAAAGAGAGAGATCTTTCTTAGAAGGCCAGGGCAGTGCCTAGGATACCCACCCACTCAAGGTCAAACCGAACGACTTTCTGTTCTCCCTCATATGACCATGTGATGGCACTGTGTGTCCAGCACACAAAAAAGACGGTGACACTTGTGGGGTGGTCCTGGGAGGTCAGACAGGGTGTTGCTTTTTTTTTCTGACTCATAACAGAAAACACATAACAGATAGTTGTTTGGAAACACTATATGCTTATTGTCTTCAAATATTATGACTGAAGAAAATCTAAATCTGAGTATTTCTTTATCATTCTGATAAATTTCTCTCAGAAATCCTTGAATGAATGCACAACTTACCCAATGACCTCTTATGTAGAGCAGACCAATGTATTAGAAGTTAACAGAGCCAGACCCATGTATCTTGCATGCCCATGCAAGACAAAAACCATGCATTTATTTGGCCTTTTCTCCTCAAAACCCAGATTAAAATTTCCAGAAGTCCTTGTTTTTCCTCCACTGTGGTTTGCAACAGTATCTCAGTAGAGCAAGAGCCATCTTATGAACAAGCTGTGTCTACTTGCCAAAAGTCACCGCAGCTGGGTTTGCTGAATGTTCATACTAGAAGGAGGGGGATATAGAGAGTCATGGATCCTAATCTGAGTACCAGTTAGGTATAAGCCATTCTAATTGCATGTGACCTTGAGATTTGTGGGAGGGGCTGATGAATATAGGCTGAAGAGGACCAGGAGAAAAGAACTCTAGTTATACAGCCATGGGGGAGTCCCCATCCATGTTTGATGTGGAAGGGTCTTCTATCCATTGTTATTTCCATTGGTTAATAAAGAGACTGCCTTGGCCCTCTGATAGGACAGATATTAGGTAGGTGGAGTAAACAGAACAGAATGCTGGGAAGAGGGCAATGAAGCAGATACCATGGAACCAGCCGCCAGGTCAGACATGCTGAATCTTTCCCGGTAGGTCACCACCTTGTAGTGCTACACAGATTATTAGAAATGGGTTAATCAAGATGTAAGAGTTAGCCAGTAACTAACTCTCTACAGATAATGGGCCAGGGAGTGTTTAAATGAATACAATTTGTGTGTTGTTATTTCCGGGGCTAAGCTAGCCATGCAGGAGCTGGGCAGGACGAAAAGCAGGCCTGTCCGCAGCTCCTCGCTACACATGTTGGGTACAGAACTTTCAGTGCAGCTCTCTTTAGGGCCATCCACGCTTCTGCCCATAACCCCTGCCCCATTCTCTGTAAGTAAGCCTAATAAACTCAGTGGTTTCCTGGGTGATACTTGGATGGGCTTGAACTTTGGTTTGGCATTGGAATTGTATTGTTTAGTCCTCCCAGCCCTGGGAAGAAAATTCTGGTAATGCGAGTTAATACAAAATTTGCCGTTTGGAGATTTTTTAAGATAGAGTTGGAAGGACTGAGGACTCGCAGAGGTATAGAACAAGCAGCATGGACAGGAAACATGGCCTAAAATGGTTCTCTTCCTAACAACCTTAGGGTTCTGTTCTACTCATTGGTGGCTCTAGAAACTCTTCTTATTAAGTTTAACATGCGAAACTGATACAGCTGATTTAAAAGAATTCTTTAACATGGTTCAACATAACAGAAGAAGTTTAGGCACAGCAAGCTGCCACAGGTCTGGCCTTGAGAGGCTTGAAGTTGAGATTTAAAAGAAAAAAATGTAAACTAAATTGCATGGTTTTACTTATATTTCTGTTGTACTTTTTATATTGGTTATACAGAGGAGGTTAGTGGGATTTAGGGGTGAGTCACTACAACTTTCTCTGTAGTCAGCACTTGATAGCAATGACCTCTTCTGGGTTTGATGGAGGCAGGCAAATGAGAGAATAACCCCCAAATAGCCATCCATAATGAACACCAGTTCAGCCTGCCTTCAGACAAAGTCTCTTCTCTTCTCTCTGGGTCTTCCTGTCATTCATTTGTCAGTGACCTGAAGAAGACAGGAAGAGACAAGTTCCTCATCAATTAGAAAATATCCCTCAAAATATACCAGCTGTAAATATAGCACAAATTCAGCAAAGCAGAGTCAGGCGCATGACTCACACACTGTGATTTCACTAGTATAAGCACTTAGAGGAGACATTCTTCAATAAAAAAAGAATGTATTTTGAAAGTCAAAGAAAATGTACTTTAGGTACTTGGTGATGTGCGTGTTCTATACGCCACAAGAAACCTGAGGAAAAGGACTGTATGGCACAGATTGGGGTTTATGACTTCCCTTAGACTTTTTCAAGGCCTACTCTCTTCTGCAGCTGCACATGTGTGTATGTATGCATGCATGCATGCATTTGTGTATGTGTGTTGTGTGTGTGTTGTGTGTGTGTGTGGTCTGTGTATGTGGCCTGTGAGTATGGTCTCTCTGTGTGTATATGGTCTCTCTGTATGTCATCCCCCACCCCACTCTCTACCTGTGAGATGACTTTCACTTAGACTATAAGGGAATTTAGTCACAGAATTCTCATTGATAGTACTTAAAAAAAATCTTTCTCCCCAAGCTCAGCTCTGAATGCTGATTCTAGCTTAGTCGAAGGGAAAGGCTTCCTCCTCACATGATAACATACACAGCACAAGATCACCCATGGTCCTTTGTCCAAAGGGATACTGAGATGTTAAAACAGATCATCCTACAATTTAAGTTCCCTATAAAGTGCAAGTACCCTTAGAAAGGGTGAGAGAGTTCCTTTTAAATTTTCTACCTTCAGACTCTATTTTATCGTCAAATCCTGCTGGTTTTTAAGGATTTTTTTCTATTCTTGCTGTGCCCACATTCACCATCTATTTCAGTCTAATCTCCTTTGTTCCAGCCTTCTGAAGCTGCCCCCTCATTGTGTTGATCACTCCAGAGCAGCCAGTCTGATCGCTAACCTTTAAAACTGACCAGCCACTCTACTGTCTCGGCTACACTCAGCCCTTTCTTTACAGTCGAGGGGTCATTCACATAGAAATCTCTGTCCCACCCTATGGCTTGAGGCATCTCTTGTACTGTCCTTCACACTTATACAGTTGTGGCAGATAGCAGGATATTTTCTATCTCCTTCTTTGGGTCAGAATGTCTCTTCTTTCAAGAATGTTTTCTTCAAACCAGGAGCCATAAAAATTTTCACACGTTTGCACAGCGGTGAGCTGTGCCTGAGTCCATTCTTCCACTCATTTGCCCTTTCACCTATTGCCTTGTAATGAGTTACCTTGGACACACTTCAAGATGAAGACTAAGTTTCCACAAGCTGGGCTTTGAACTGTGGATATAGGAGTGCAAGAGAATGTTAGGACTGGGTAACTGTCTAATAATATTCCTTAGATAGAAATGAATACTTAACTGGGGGTGCAGGGGATCCTGTCTGTCAGTTTGTTTCAGTCTGAGAAAGTTCACTATTCAACCTCTTCAAATAATTAAAGACTACCAATCTAAAGGACATCGTGTACGTAGGGATTACAGCTATATTTTTAAAAAGGAAATTTCCTTCCATCCTAGACTATTTCTAATTGCATGGTATTTTCAATAAATTGCTTTTCTTTTGTACACCCGCATTTATGACTCAAAAACTTCACTGAATTTGAAGCCATTCTTGATCTTTTAATGGAACCATGGTATTATCAAAAACAGACATTCAATAGTCCATTGAGAACATTTAAACCTAAGCTTCAAAGTTTTTGAGAGATGTCAGATTACAGAAATGATTGCTTTTATCATAGATCTATTACTAAAGAACAAAGTCAGACAATTTGTCAACATAAGTCAGAAAAGGATAAAACAACAATTGCAGCAACTAAAACAGATATAACAAAATGTCCAAAGGAATTATATGTAGATCACGGTCAATTTTGAATATATATATATAAATCTAACTCTTAAAGCATATATAGAGGTATGCAGGCAGATTAATGTCTTATCAAATGCTCAGGTGAGAACTTAACCATCTAATAATAAGATGGCAGATATGAAAGATTTTTATTTTATAGAAAAATGATCATAAGTAAGTTGAAACTGGGAAAATGTGGAAAGCGTATATGAGGGACTATGAAAATGCCCCTCCTGATGAACAAGACTTTGTAGTAAAAGAACTAAAGCTAGCACTTCTGAAGATAAACGTGGAAAATGATATTTATCTAGTAGGAAGAATAATTTCAGGCATTATATTCTCCACCCCCCCCTTTCCCTTTAGTCTTGTCTCATACAATACAACCTGACCAAAGCCTCCCTTCCGGGCCACCCCTCCCAGTCACCCCTTCCACCACTGGATCCATCACTACTGTTTCTCTTCAGAAAAGAGTAGGCCTCTCAGTGCTAGCATCTGAACATGCAGAACGAGATGCCATAGAACTCAGCACACACCCTCATATATCAAGGCTGGGCAGGGTAACCCAGTAGGAGGAAAAGGGTCCCACATGCAAACGAAAGAGTCAGAGAAATCGCTACTCCCACTATTAGGAGTCCCACGAGAACCCCAAGCTAAGAAACAACAGCATGTATGCAGAGGACCTTGCAGAGACCCATGCTAGCTCTGTGATTGCTGCTTCAATCTCCATGAGTCCCTATGAACCCTGCTTAATTGTATCTGTAAGCTATGCTCTCCCGAGGTCCTCAATTCCGCTAGCTTCTACAATACTTTCTCCCCATATTCTATGGAGTTCCCTGAGCTCTTCGTAATGTTTGGTTGTGGGCCTTTGTATCTGTTCCCATCAGCTGCTTTCATGTAGCATTTTCAAGCTCTTCTTTCTTTCTCTTGGTATGCTCAGTTTTTTGTAATATTATACTCAAGGGTGAGTGGGTGAATGGTTGTTTAGGAAACCTTAGGTAGGTAGGGGTCAGACTTCTCTCTACTTGGTTGAGGAAATAATGATTGAAGCTACAAGAATGAGAGCAGTGGAAATTGAAGAAGGAAAAGAAGGATCTAGAAGGGAAAGGAAAGTGGAAAGGGAGAGAAAGAAGAGCAATAGCCTACTTGGTACAGTGTACACGATCCGAACAGCAGGACCCGAACCTGATCTCCAGGACTAGGACAGAAATGCCTGAGAAAGGCAGCAGAGTTGGAATGTGAAATTGTTGCCTGGCCATTGAGCCTTCTCATCGCAGGAAAACAGGGAAAATGAGATTTCTGTGTTTGCCTGGGTCATGGAGGCAAGAAAAAAATTCTCCATGGAACCCATGGAATTGTAGTGATCTGCCACACATTAGACTTTCAGGGGAATATAGGTCTTGGAAATAGAAGTTGGGCTCTTTCACCAGGTAACAGTAACCAGCAGAGATGCTACGTGGTGTCAACTGTCACACAGAATTGGAAGAAATAAGAGAGAATAGAAACTACTATATTTGTATCTAGTCCAGGGATAAAGACTCTAGTATTTTCTTCTTTACTATTTCACACATATATTCACATTCTAACTTCTCCTCCCATTACATGCCTTTAGAGAATAATTATTCTTCGAGTGTGCTCTGGTATCATTCTGTGGCTGGGATAAAGTACTCAGACCAAAAACAGCTTTGATGAGGAAGGGGTTTCCAGGCCACAATTACCGGGGAAAGTCGGGGCAGGAACTCAGGGAAGGAAGCTGAAGGCAGAAACCATGATGGTCCTGCTTGCTGGCTTGCCCTCTGACTCTGTGACTGGCACACTAGCTAAGCCTTTTATACAGTATAGGCCCTCTTGCCCAGGGATGATGATGCCACCCACAGTGGACTGGGCCCCACTATATCAATTAATAATCAAGAAAACCCCCCATAGATGTGCTCACTGGCCAATCTGAGCTCTGCAACTCCTCCATTGGGGCTCTCTCATCAGATGACTGTAGTCTGTGTCAAGTTGACAAACCTAACTAGGGCAGAAGAATCAGGAATGATGGCTCAAAGGACTCTTCTATATATTTTGTATAACATAGGGCTCGCATATTTTCTCCCTTCTTTTTCTTTCAAAGACTGGGAAGAATAATACTGGAAATAACCCACGTCCTTCTTGATTGTAAGACAGCCTTCTGGGTTTGGAAGCTGGGCTCAGTGTTGTTCCTCTCAAAGCCTCTAGGGAATGTAGTTGGTGCTCCTGCGTTCTGTATGTCAGCTCTTGACACTGAACCGTGATTTCAAGTTCTTCATTTCTTTTCAATCAAGTGAAGATGTGCATATGAGCTGCAGAAAAGCAGGGGATTTTATTCAAAGGCAAGGTGAAGAAGGCACATGGTAGCTATGCTGCAGCGGACTCCAGCGAAGCGTACCCAAGAGTACTGGGTGGCTGTTGGAGACTTTCTTTGATGGGTCCACGAGGAGGAAGAGCTGGCCGCTAAAGGACAAACCATGGGTACCTTCCTGTTTTGACTGATAGACCTAGATTATGTGAGCCTTTGTTTATTGCACACATTTGATTCTAATTATATGCATGCTCAGTCATGCGTAGGCGTAAGAGGATAATATAATTTGCCTCGCTCCATATGCACCCTAGGTTGTATCAACACACTGTGCCTAATTCCTAAATGTGTTCCGGGATGTATTTGACCCCAGAGGGGAAGTTACCAGGGGCTGTAGGGAGCTATAATCAGAGTGACCATCAGCCTTTGGAGAGGGGTCTATGTGCAGGTTTCACATCACTGAGTGCTTTGGTGGGAAAGAGGTGTGTGTTAAAGTCAAACCAAGCACAGCTGTGAGTTGTTAAGCAGTTCTTAGCCTGCTTCCTTTCTCTGCCTCTTTGCTATTGGCAGGTTGGCTAATGCTTTCTCTTAAATCACCTTTATCCTTCTTACTGTTTTTCTTCTTATACGTGGAGAGGAAAGTTCTGGAAGAATGTTCTTTGAATCTACTGTTTAGATCTATGCGTTTGTGAGTGGTAAGAAGTTTCCTTGTATTTCCGAAATAAAGCCACACTTGGTTCCATTATTTTGACCTGCAAGCCTTTCCCTAAGCTTGTGGTTACTCTTCCTCATAGTGTTTGCACCTTTACAATAATTGCAGATTTTTATTGAGTCTTGGAATTACAAACATTTCTCCCTATTAACCTTTTTGTTTGCATCACCCTTGGTGATTATCAGTATAGCTCTGTGCTCTGCTCTGACTGCCCCAGGTGGAATACAGGGCTTCAAACTCGGTGTTTCATTCCCAATTCAATCCTATTAGAGATAGGAAGAAGGGGCATCTGGGTCTCTCTGTGAAGTTGATTCTTCATATTTACCTTAAAATCGAATTTTCTCTTTGACGGACGTTGTAGCCTTCACGTAACATCTCACAATGTAAGTGCTGCCCAATGTTATGTTCAGCTATTTTCTATATTTTCCTGTTTTGCCTTCTCTGTATTTTTAACTACCATGTGATTATTTACTACTATTCTACCATTTACTGATATTAGCAACAGCTCTGAGTTCGGCATCGTCTGCAGTCTTCAGCAAAGGACAGTTTCTGCCTCTGTCAGATAGAGACATTAGCTGTAGCATCTTGGAAAGTGGTTAGGACACTGCTTCAACTTCAGAAACAAAGCAAAGATGGAAGAGAGTTCCCTGCTACTAAACAATCGTCTCCCTGCTCGCTTGACTTCCTGGCCTGCCCAAGTGTCTGCTGAGAGGCAGCTCACCCCGTGAGCAGAAACTTGGCTGCTTGCTGCTTCTTGTCATGTTTTCACTGTGTTAAAATGAGTTTTCCTAAATAAAAAATATATTACTGGATTGTGTTAAATTGACCTGAAAAATGTCAAATATTTCTAAAAGATTGAAGTGTTGATGTTAAGGAGCCAGGTAGGCAAAGCACTGAGGAATAAAAGATTTTGTTATTGAAAAACTGATTTTGAGGGAGTGGTTTATGTTCTTGCAAGAAGTAGGCAGGCTGGTAGGGACGGGGGGGGGGCGGAATTTGGGTGAATTTCCCCTTTTCTCTCTTCTGTCCTCTCAGGTCCCTATACTGTCTTGCACTTACCTGATGTCCTTCCTCAATTTGGGTGATAAACAAACACTCTCCAAGTTTCCCCACATCCAGACTCTTCGTTTGAATCCAGTAGTAAGCCTGTAGTATAACAATTAAATAAGGGAACTTTTCTTCTTTATTGTTTTTTTCCCCTGCTGCTCTGTTTTTATCCCAGGAACAGTCAGTCACATAAGGAAACATCTAAAACCACCACAGAAAGGGGTTAGACTTAAAGGTATGAGTTTAGGGCAAATGCAAGCCTTCAAATAGTCCATTTTATGACAGATTAGAGTATCCGTCACTGGATAATGATGACTAGAGAACCAGAAAAGTGTATTTCTGAGTGTGTTTGAGAATGCTTCCAGGAACACTGGCTCGTGAGTTGGCTAACTGAATGGGAAATATGCACCTTGACAATGGGCAGCATGACCATTAGAGGAAGCTGGACTTCTGCTGCTGCAATTGTCTATAGATTTCAGTCTCTATACTCACCTCTTTCTGAACTGGGATCTGTACCAGGGACTCTCCAGGGGCTCACAGGTCTGCAATCTCTGTTGGGGAGACCATTGGTGCCTCTTATTCTGAGGTTCTTGCTTCTCGGATTGAGAAGATACCATTTCTCCTCACTCTCCAATGTGAAGACATACATTGTAGAGCCATTTAAAGACCAAGATAACAATTCCTTTTTAAAAAACTATCGATTATTAGTATGTGTGTATCTGCAAATTCATATGTGCTTTTGTATGCACATTCAGTGTTTCAGAGAATATCTTTCAGGACTCAGTTCTTACTACCTATGGGGTCTGAGAATTGAACTAGGTGTTTATGCATTTACCTACTGAGCCACCTTGCTGGCCCATTCTTAGCTTATAATTGTATCTATTTTATTGGTCTTCTTCCTCTAAAGAGCCTAATTCATATGTGGAAAGGACACATTTACACACATTCTCCTGCAGACCCATAGAGGTCTATCTAGATTCCATGCACTCCTCACAGACCTCCCACCAAATTGGTTAATAGCTGATGAACTTCTCAGCCAAGACTAAAGCATGCAGACTGACTATAACAGCAAGGAGGGCTCTGCCCTTGAAGAAATGAGAGGTGCACATGATGGTGGCCTGAAGTGTTTGACCAAAGAGTGAATAGTCAAGTTGGCTGAACTACACTTAGATAAAGCAACAGAGGAAGGTAGGCAAGCTAGACAGAAATCCAGAGCAAAGAATAGAAGAAAGGTAGAGGTAAGAGAACTTGATTGGCAAAGAGTTTTTAAAATTTTTTCTTGTTTGAGGTTCAGCCATACATCCTTTCCTTTCTTTATGATGGACGTATAATAAGCCACCATATCATTTGAACTATCACGAATGAGTTTTGGCTTCATGTGACTTAAAGAATCTCGAATGGTTAGGGTAGTTATTCTAACTAAAGCTCCAAGTTCTTTATTGGTTGAAATAATTTTCTACAATTTTTGACTCTTTGAAATATTGTTTCTGTATTCTGTCAATTATGTTTTAAATGAAAGCTGATTGGCCAGTAGCCAGGCAGGAAGTATAGGTGGGACAACCAGACAGGAAGTAGAGGCGGGGAAATGAGAACAGGAGTATTCTGGGAAGAAGAAAGCTCTTCCCACAGTCCTATCCAGATACTGAAGAAGCAGGATGTGACTTGCCCTGCCAAAAAAGGTAACAAGCCATGTGGCTAAAATAGATAAAAAATAATGGGTTAATATAAGTTATAAGAGTTAATAAGAAGCCTGAGCTAATGGGCCAATCAGTTCTATATCGACTCTCTGTGTCATTTCTTTGGGACCTAAGGACTGCGGGAATTGGGCAAGACAGAAACGTTGACTGTAACATGAGAGGCTTGCTTGTTGGGGTATCTGTTCCCGCCCAGTACCCCATAGCCGGCAAGTCCCAGAGAGAATCAACCACACAGAGATCTCTGTAAGTTATAAAGCTGATTGGCCCATTAGGTCAGGCTACTTATTAGCTCTTATAACTTATGTTACCCCATTATCCTTATCTACGTTAGCACATGGCTCAGTACCTTTTCCAGTGGGGCAGCTTACATCTTTCCTCTCCGGTGGTCTGGGCAGAACTGGAAGCTTCCTGCTTCCCAGAATACTTCCAGTCTCTTTGCTCCACCCTTACTTCCTGTCTGGCTTTCCCGCCTATACTGCCTGCCTGGCCAATCAGCGTTTTATTAAAATATGATTGACAGAATACAGACAATTCTCCCACACCAGTTGACAAGGAGCCTGCTCCTCCTGTTACAATTGTTGCATAAATTGGTTTGAATAATATCTTAAATTTTCACTTTGTCTCTTCAATCTGTTGTTCTATGATAAGAGGTATGTCTTCAAAAGTATACAGGATCATTCCATATATTCTTACAGCTTTGATTTTTACATGGATCTGATTGTATTTGGGCTCAATTTCTATAATTTCTAGCTGTGAGATCTCACTGTAAAAGGAGAGGATTATACCAGAGAACTGCTGGGAAGCCATTTATACTACTGGGATTCAGATCCATGATTAACCACCAGGGGAAGATATTTAAGTTAGTGGCCTAACAATTATGTTTATAATTTTCCCACCTACCAAGTTCCATAGATAGAATAAGAACATAGAATTTTTAATAAACCAAGTTTATCAATTGAATTTATAAAAATATTTACTGTGGAGAGTTGAAAAGATATGGCCCTCTATTTAGAGTATGTGTTTATATAAAATATCATTTAAAGAAAAACAAAATCGATGCAAAATTGGAAAGTAATTGAGACATTGTTATTAAATGAAATAACGATCTCAGATAGATAATAAGATATTTAAGGTAATGCATTACCCTGCTTTGTTATAAATATTCATATTTTACAAATACTTCTATTTGGCAGGAGCAATAGCAAGAGCTTGAATTCATGGAGTTTTTGCTGCATGCATGATCAGCATTGTACTTACTCATTGAATTGTCTTATATGAATTAACCCTCAATGAGCACTGGGATGCAAATTCTGCCACAGCTTCCATTTCACAAGGGAGAAAATTGAGCTTTAGAGAATAAAATGGTGTTGTTTAGGATTTTGTAAAGAGATAACCGCTATAATTTATATACACCAGCTTATTTAAGACTTCCTTCTGTTTTATAAGAACAAAGAAAGACAACTAAGCCTCATGCAAAGCATGGTGCTTCTTACTCTCCCCTGGTTGTGCAGGCCGTTCAGAGTTTGTCAATCTCACTCTCATCATTTCCAGCAGTGTCAGGAGTTATTTCATGAGTGTTAATGACCTAATCTGCCTGGTCCCCATGTGGTGTGACAATTACTTGGGGTCAGATAATTGAAAAGACTTACAGGACTCTAACAAGGTACACTCATGAAAGATTTATGATAAGTTGAGAACAGTGCCAGAACCAGAAAAAGCACACAGGAACATTAGGAAGACCTGGAACGCCCAAGTGCGGCTTCCCAAGACCTCTTTCAGATACCCAGAATTTAGTGTGTTACAGGCTCATGATGGGCCATGATGGTAGTAAGATGTCCATGTCAAGAAATACAAGGTCCAGGCCTCTTGGGAGGTCTATCATTATAGCTCCCTGAGCCGATAGCCAACATTATACTGGGTGTAACCAGGTAAGGCAGGCATGAAGTATCGTCCTAAATGTTCACAATAAACAATGTAGAAGAGTCAGCTCTAGATGCCTCCAGAGGGAATTTCAAGCTTTAAACAGAACATTATAAATCATTAGCTAAGATATTTCATCTCTCTCTGGCCAAAGATCTGTACCGTAGCCCCAGGTATCCCTGGAGATGCCTTCAGAGCAGCTTTAATTTATCATATTCCTGCAAAAATGTCCCTTGTTCTAGCCTAGTGCTATTCAGTAACTTCTCTGTAAGAAGGAAGGCAATGCTCTTGATCTATGAAGTCCAACAGAGCAGCCATGAGCCAAAGGTGACAGCTGCGCATTTAAAATGTGGCTCATTCGATGATCTGAATTTTAAACTTTTATTAAGGTTAATTTAATAGCTACCCATTGACAATGGCTACCATGTTGGCCAGTGGGACTGTGGTTTTCCTGTGATGACTCAACCATAACTTTGTATCCACTGGAAATCACTGGCGCTTCCCCTTGCCATTGCTCATCCTTCTGGACCATTTTGCCTTTAAGAAGCATTGCTGCCGTGTCTGCTGTGTATGACTTTACCCATTGGGCATTACTCTTCCCTTTGTTGGGAATTGTAGTAGATGGTGTGGGTGCCCGAAGTGAGGACAGGTACTGTTGATTGCCTAATCAACAGTCATCACATACTCCATGCTTATTCACTAACAGAACCTTCTTCCCTCTTGTCTTAGCTGTTTTTCTACTGCTATGATAAAAAATATCAGGACCAATGCAATTATAGAAGAAAGGCTCATGGCTCCAGAGGGAGAGTCCATAATGGTGGAAGAGACCCAGGAGCGGACAGGTGGAGCAGCAAACTGAGAGAGTCAGTTTTAACTGTAAACTCAAAGCTGAGAGAGAGAGAGACAGAGAGAGAGACAGAGAGAGACAGAGAGAGACAGAGAGAGACAGAGAGAGTGCAGTTGGGGGAGAGAGAGAAGTGGGGCAAGACTATGACCTCTCAAAGCTAACCCCAGGGATACATTTCTTCTAGGAAATGTTTTGTCTCCTAAAGATCCCATACTTTTCTCAAACAGCACCACCAACCAAGAAGCAAGTGTTCAAATATGTGAGGCTATGGGACATTTCTTATTCAACATACAGCACCACTCCAGAGACTGAAAATCCATTTCTCATTTCTCCATCTTCCTTTGCATTTATAGCATGACCGTATGACCCAATCATGTTGAATGTAACCTTAAGGGACAAACATGCACTGGGCTGAGTTTAACTGTGTCTTTAACTGTGTGTTTAACTGCATGTTGGTTGATTTTTTTCTTTTGTCAACATGATGCAAGATAGGAATCTTAAAAGAGAACCTCAATTGAGAAAAACCCCTTGGTCTCATTGTTTTGGGGACAGTCTGTGGAAGCATTTTCTTGATTAACAACTTATACGGGAGGGCCCAGCCCACTGTGAGTGGTGCCAACCTTGGCAAGTGGTCCTGGGCTGTATATGAAAGCAGACTGAACATACCATGGGGAGCAAGGCAGTAAACAGCATCACTCCATGGTCTTTGCTTGGGTTCCTGCCTGCAGGATACTGTCTTGAATTCTTACCCTGACTTCCCTCAATGATGGACCCTAACAACAACATGTACGTCAAATAAATCCTTCCCCCCAAACTGTTTATAGTTATTGTGTTGCCATAGCAATGGAAGACAAATGAGGACAGACCAAATTCATGTATCCAACTTTATCCCCTCGTTGATGAATTTAGGAGGTAGAACATTGGAAAGTATCAGGCCATGAAGCAGAATTCTCATGAGCAGGATTAATGCTTTTATGAAAACAAGCCCAGAAAACTCTCTTATCCTCTCTGCAATATGAGGATAATACAAACCCAGCTCCTCAGCCATAACGGCAGAGACGTACTGAAAGAAACAACTGTTGTTGTTATATAGACAGCAAGACAGCAAGCCTTTCTTGACTGTGGTAGGGAGAACTGAGTCAACACTCGGAGGACAACTGAGTAGGAAGACGGTGATTCTTGGTGACACGAGTGCATAATTCAACCAATTTTGAAAATAATTACTTCATCACTTATTGCTACAGTCAATAATAAAAACTGGGCTTCAAATTCCTCATTGTTTTGAATAATAGATTTGTTCAAAAATGTCATTGCATGTTGAGTTGACCAAGGAAACAACCATAATTGAGGCTCTGTTGTCTAAGACAGAGGAGGGAGTTGCTGGTCATACAGCTTGGTCACAGGTCACTTCCCTAAGATGCATGAAGCCCCAGCAAAACACACACACACACACACACACACATACACACACACAAACTCTCTCTCTCTCACACACACACACAATCTCCAAAACAGCAAGTGAAAACTTTAAAAGAAAATGTGGCCTCATAAAAGTTTGGCAATGTCCCTTCTGTTTCTATTATGTGGAACACTTTGAGGAGTATAGCTCTTCTTGGAAGTTCTGATAAAATTTTGCACTAAAACCATCTGGCTCTGGGCTTTTTTTGGTTGGGAGGTTTTTGATGACAGCTTCTATTTTCTCGCAGCTTATAGGTCTATTTAAATTGCTCACTTGGTTTTGTTTTTATTTTGGTATATGGTATCTATCTAAAAAATTGTCCATTTCTTTTATATTTTCCAATTTTGTTGAGTACAGGTTTTTGTAGTATGACCTAATGATTCTCTGAATTTCCTCAGTGCCTGTTGGTATGCCCCCCTTTTAATTTCTGATTTTGTTAATTTGGATAGTCTCTCTCCACCTTTTGATTAGTTTGAGTAAGGGTTTGTCAATCTTGATTTTCTCAAAGAACCAGTTCTTTGTTTCATAGATTCTTTGTATTGTTTTCTTTGTTTCTATTTTGTTGATTTCAGCCCTCAATTTGATTATTTCCTGCCTTCTACTCCTCCTGGGTGAGTCTGCTTCTTTTTATTCTAGAGCTTTCAGGTGTGCTGTTAAGACACTAACACGAGCTTTCTCTGTCTTCTTTATATGGGCACTTAGTACTATGAACATCCACTGAAACAGTTTACCTGAGCTAATTGAAGCTCACCAACTCCAGCTGGACTGTTAAGGAACAAGCATAGGACCAAACTAGTCCCTCTGAATGTGGCTAACAGTTGTATGGCTGGGGCAGACTGAGGGGCCACTGGCAGTGGCACTGGGATTTATCTCGACTGCATGTACTGGCTTTTGGGATCCTATTATCTTTGGATGTATACCTTGCTCAGCCTAGATGTAGTAGGGAGGGTCTTGGACTTCCCACAAAGCAAAGTGTCTTACCGTCTCTTAGGATTAGATGGGGGTGGAGTGGGAGGGTGTGTGGAGGGAATGGGAGGAGGGGAAGGAGTAGGAATCTGGATTGGTATTTTTTAAAAATATATATATAATAAAAAAAGAAAACGTGGAACATAGAAGAGAGAGGGATTACCATGTATAACAAATGTTCTCTTAGGGGGACTCAATGGAGGTGACTGAGGAGGACTCTAACTGTCTTTAGACATAGTGGCTTCAGAAGTATATTAATAAGCTGATATAATAAAACAAGATAGAGAAAGGGAGCTATGAAAGGAAGCCTAAAGAGAGGAATTAATGTCAGAGAGAGGGAAAACTATCACTAGTCTTAAGGTTTCTATTGCTCCTCATGTTCACACTACCCTTTTTGACCCTTCCTGCCTTGCCTACCTATTACTTCACCTCATTTGCTGAGGTTAAATTGCTTTTAGAGAAACAGAGCCTGGAGCAGAAGCACTTCACAGACCACTCATTGTCCTCTCTCCAGGAGGCAACCAAAGAAATTGAGTATTTATATTGCCTACGCAAGTTTTCGTTCTTTCCTACACATGTGTGTATGCATAGATAAAGTATAACATTGGTTTTCATGTTTGTATACTTTTTAAGCAGTTTTACCATATTTTACATCTCTTTCTTCTATTTGCTTTTTCTGAACAGTTTTGATCATGACTGGGTTTTTTTTTTTCTTTTGTGGGCTTGTCCATCTTGAAACACAAAAGCTCTATTTCATTGCTCTCAGAGCTACTATAGAAAACCCACTGATTAAACATGCCATTGGTGATTTTTCTGTTGATGGAAAAGTGTTCTCCATGCTTACAAACTGAGCTTTTTAAAATCAAAGTTTTACATTGGTGCACTGTTAGAGTCAGCTTGTTCTACAAGGTTTCTAAAACCACCCTCGCTGCCCTTAGTCTAAAATGTCCAGATACAAGCACACTCAATCTCTGCGGTTTGTTTGAGATTCACACCAATGTACAGCATTGTACATTTTTGCATTTTCAATTTGATCTATTATCATATGGAAAAACCAAGCTGGAGCTTTGTGCATTTCCAGGCACCACACACCACAATTCTTCCTTTCTTATTTTCTCTATAGTTCTGTTACAGTTCTGCCTGGATTAATGTGTAGTTTTAAGGTTTTTTGAACACTGTGAGTCATACAGTGGTCAGTAGCTAATATTTTTTCATGATTCCCTGTGTCCTCTAAAGTTAATAATAGTTATTTTCTATATTTTTTCCATATTCAACCACTCCACACCTGGAACTTGCTCTTCTCACTAATGTATTTTCTGAATCAGTGCAAACATAGTCTCCATTGTTCTGGTTGCATTTTCTTGATGTAGCTTCTACTGATGCCTTCTGATCTGGCCTAACCTAGACTCTATGTGTTTAAAAACTTGCAGCTTGGTATTTGGTTTCACCATAACCCAACGAGTCAGGAATGTAATTCTTAATTTTGGAGTCTGTGTCTTCTTTCATGTTCTTTGTTATGACTAGCTAGTTTCTGGAGCAAAGCCCCATGAGAGATGACGATTTTAAGACCTTATTTAATTTACTTCTCAAATCTGTTTGAAAATTTGGCTGTCAGTAGACCAGGTAGATGGGCATGGTCTATGCTGTCATCAGAAACCATGCAGAAGTCCAGGATCTGTGCTCCCACTGACTGTAAAGGGCAAAGGAGCTACTTTTGCAGTGGTATCGGAGAATGCAGACTCACAGTTGAAAAAGAGAGACAAAGAAGCTGTCTGTGACAATCCCTAACCCTACTCCTACCCCCAAAAAGTAACAGCCTAGACAGAAAGTCGTTGAAAAGGACTCTTACAAAATTATGATAAGGATGCTGAATTGTAGTTCTCCACAGTTGATGGCTTCCGGTGGAAATTTGGATGGGGAAGGACTCAGTTTTTTTTTTAATAGACTAGCCACTCTCTGGGAGTTTGACCATGCTCCAGGAACATAAGAACAACACAAATTGAACTTTTTTCTTTTTCTTTTATGGGGAGAGAGGTTCATGGGTGGGGGGAGGGTGGGCAGACCTTGGAGCATTAGGAAGTAAGTTTGATTGGGAAACATAATGTGAAATTCCCAAGTAATCAATAAGAATATTACGTAATTAAAAAACCATTTTTTTTCCCAGAATTTCAACACGGAACATTCATCATCTAGTCTTCAGTGTATTTATTTCAAAATCAAGCATCTGTCTTCATTTTGGATTTTTTTGTATGTAAAAAGTTAACAAAGTACTGCCCATATGCCAGGTCTAGTACCCTGCTTGCTTTATTAATAAAGTTTTATTAAAACAGAACCATGCTCATTACATATTATCTGTTGCTTTTGTGATGTAACAGGTGAGTTGGTAGTATTGACAGAGCCTAGCTAGCTTTTTGCTGTAAAAATTCTAACTCTGATGTAAATTCTTGGTGTTTTAATGTATTCTGTGATGGGACCAGGCTTATTTTTGTTCATTTATTTTGTCCATTGTGTTGAGTACAGTGACCCTTATTTCTGGTGTGTTACTTTAAATTATTATTACAATAATTTCTTCAGTTTTTCTTTGTATTGCTTCTATTATTTATTTTCCTCAGCTACTAAGAAATAAATTGATGGAACTAGAAAAAAAAATCACTCTGAGCAGACTAACCCAGATCCAGAAGGACACATATAATCAGTGCTCTGAGAAGTGATCATTAGAGAAGCTTCCTCCTGCAATCAATGGGAACAAAATCAGACCCACAGCCAATGTGCAGAGTGGGAGACCTTGATCACTCAGTTCTGAATGGGATGGTTCCATCAGACTCCACCCCCCAGGACTCAGGGAACCTTGTGAAAGAGGAGGTGGAAAGACTATGAAAGCCTGAGGGGACGGAGGACACCTAGGAAAAAAGTCTAAATGCATCAGGTCCACACACATATGAATTCATAGAAACGGTGACAGCATGTACAGGGCCAGCAAGGGTCTGCACCAGATGGCGTCCCAGGACTAAGAGAAGAAGCAGACATACATCCTAAATTTAGACACTGTCTCCAATTGATAACTACTCACAAATGGAGAAAACAGTTTTCTCCAGCAAGTTTCCCTGGGATATAAACTACTCTTAAGGGCAAGCCTGTGCTGGTAGTAGACGGCCAACACAAAAAGAACTCAATGCCCTTTCCGGAGATTATTTGTCTCATAATGTTTGGTCAGGACATTTTTTTGTCAGTCTTACAGGTCTTTTGTATATGTATCATGGCTTCTGGTTTGTGTTCTTATGGGATTCTTGTGTCTTTGAGAATATGTGTTTCTGCTTCTACGTGTGTTTCTTGTATTTTCTCTGGCTCTTTTCCTTGTTTGTTTATTTAGTCGGATTCCAATTTGTTTGTGTTTGTTTTATTGCATTATTATCCTTTAGATGCCCGCTTTCTTTTTTTATTATTCAATGTTTAGATGCTTAGGTATTTTATTTGTATTTGTCACCATTATGGGCCAATGTATAGTCAGGTAAAGTCAATATTCTTAACATAACTAAACAAAAACTCATTTTCAAATGATGAGAAGGTAAGACACAAAATTTTGAAAATATTGAAGGTAAGACTCATCTGTGTGTGTGTGTGTGTGTGTGTGTGTGTGTGTGTGTGTGTGTGTGTATGTGTATTTGGTTTTTCAAGGCAGGCTTTCTTTGCAGCTATGGAGTCAAACCTGGAACTCGCTCTGTAAACCACGTTGGCCTCAAACTCACAGAGATCTGCCTGCCTCTGTCTCCCTAGTGCAGGGATTAAAGGTGTGTGCTACCACTACCCCCCAACAGAATATCTGTACTTTAAGGGTTACAATATTATCTGTAGAATAACAATTATTTTCCTTTTTTTAAAACAATCTTTTTTTTTCATTTTATATACCAAGACCAGTTTCCCCTCCCTTCCCTCTTTTCACTCCCTCCACCTTCTCCCTTCCCCATCCCCATCCACTCCTCAGAGAGGGTAAGTTCCATGGAGAACCTTCATCAGTCACTGAGGGAAGCAGATGCGGAGATCCATAGCTCAGCACTAAGCTGAGCTCCTGGAGTCCAGTTGTAGAGAGGGAGGAGCGATAATACGAGCAAAGGAGTCAAGATCATCATGGGGAAACACACAGAAACAGCTGACCTGGGCTAGTGGGGGCTCACTGACTCTGGGGAACCTGCATAGGACCGAACTAGGTGCTTTGAATATGGGTGACAGTTGTATGGCTTGGGCAGTCTGTGGTGCTGCTGGCAGTGCAATCGGAATTCATCCCTAGTGCATGAACTGACTTTTTGGAGCCCATTTCCTATGGAGGGATACCTTACTTAGTTTAGATACAGGGGGCTTGCTCCAGTCTCAACATGATATGATGAATGTTTGTTTTCTAAGAAGAGACATAAAGGGAGTGAATTGGGATACGGGGAGGTAGGGAGGATCTCAGAGGAGCTGGGGGTAGGGGAAAACTTACTCAAAATATATTGTATTCAAAAGGCTATGTTCAATAAAAAACAGAAAAAATATAAAAATAACGTAAAATTCCTTTTTGCAATTTTTTATCTTCACATCTTCTTTGTACATTTGTCTTAGAGTCCACAGCCTGCTAATTTGCTACATCTTCAATCTTAAATATGCAATGACACTTAAGCATTTTGCTTTTATTTTTTTCTATTCAAAAAATCTATATTTCAGCCACATTCAGAGAATCCGGTTTGATCACATGCTCGTTCAGTCCCAGTCCAGCTGGCCTTGGTGAGCTCTCGTTAGATCAGTCCTCATGTATCAGTGGGTGAACGCACCCCTTGCGGTCCTGACTTCCTTTTTCAGAAGGTCCTGTTCTCCCTCCTTCTGCTCATTTGGACCTTGGGGGCTCAGTCCAGTGCTCCAATGTGGGTCTCCGTCTCTATCTCCATCTATCGTCAGATGAAGGTTCCCTCTGATCCTGCCTTCCTTGCTCACGTTCTTCCTCCTTCTGCTTCTCATTTGGACCTAGGGAGTTAAGTCCAGTGTTCCAATATGTGTCTCTGTCTCTATCTCCATCCATCGCCAGATGAAGGTTCTATGGTGACATGCAAAATATTCATCAGTATGGTTATGGGCCAAGGCCAGTTCAGGCACCCTCTCCTCTGCTGCCCAGGGAACAATCTGGGGACCTCTCCTTGGACCTGGGAACCCCTCTAGAATCAAGTCTCATGCAAACCCTAAAATGGCTCCCTTAGTTGAGATATAAACTTCCCTGCTCCCATAACCATCCTTCCTCCCTCCCCCACCCATCCCATTCCCCCAAGCCATCCCCAATCCTCCCCCTTCTCTCTAGCCCACTGAGAAGCCATTGACAATGGCACTGGGTCTTGTTTCGTCTGCATGTACTGGCTTTTTGGGATCCTATTCTGTTTGGAAGCTCACCTTCCTAGACCTGGAGGGAGGGGAGAGGAACTTGAACTTCCCACAGGGCAGGAAACCCTGACTGCTCTTAGGACTGGAGAGGGAGGAGGAGAGGGAGTGGGGGGAATGGGAGGGTATTGGGAGGAGGGGAGAAAGTGGAAATTTTTATAAATAAATAAATAAATAAGTAAATTAAAAAAAAGAATTTATTCAAATAATCAACAATTATGTGTAGCGTTGTCTAGGAATGACATTCAAGTGATGGGCTATTTAATCTATTTTTGTTGCCATAATAAAATAGCTGATTTAATTAAAAAATCTATATTTCTAAAGCGTACATACTATATGTATTTAGGAACATATTCAACAATAAAAGAAATGAGTACCTAGATTTGAAAGAGAGCAAGGGGAGTATGAATCATTAGGTGGAGGAAAGGGAAAGGAGAAATAATGTAATTATATTATTTTAAAAATAAAAAATTAAAAGTCATCTTTTCTTCTATTTTTATTGTTCATTTTTTAATGAATTACCTTTGTTCCTTTGCAATGTCACACACGTATATAATGTACTCTAATTGTTCACACCTACCCTCCTTCATTTCACTTCCTCTGCTATTAACCAGGCCTCCTCGTTACAAGTGTTTTGCCTGCAATCACATCTTTTATTTCACTTTGTGACCCACTGAGCTTAACCAGGACTTCCCTTCTGGGCACAGGTGTGGCGCTCTCCGTTGGAGCATGTGACACTCACCACTAAAAATAATGATTCCCCCTCTCCCTCAACTGCTTCTTGGGGAGAGGTCAGACCCTGAGCCCCTTCCCCATCCACAACTGATTACTAGTAGGCCCATGCTGTGCTAGTCCAGTACAAATAACCACAGCTGCTGAGATCATGTTTACAACAGCCCTGTCATGCCCAAGAGATGGAATTTCATAACCCCTCTTCTCTCTCTTGTAGCTCTTACTTTCTCTTTGTCCCCTCTTCCAAGATGCTCTTCGAGCCTTAGGGGGTGGTATAAATGCTCTACTTAGGGCTGACCACTCATCCATCACTTATTCTCAGGACTTTGAATAGACAGACACGAGTCTGCATTCTCTGTCATTCAGTGCAGAGAAAGGCTTCTCTGATTAAATTGAAAGTACCACTTGTCCCCTGGTATAAACATAGACAGAGGACAGTTTGACATTATGTCAGTTTGACACAATATCAGTAGAAAACTCAATCCTAGGCCCATGATTTCCTCATCTTAGGTTGCTAAGGAGCGATCTGGTATTATTCTGATATGTTTGCTCTTCTTGATGAATTTGTGTTATTCCCTAATAGATTGTGTGAAATATAGTTTTTAATAACGCAAGTGTATGTGTGCGTGCATGCAGAGGTCAGATGGCAGCTGGCTGGAGTTGTTCCTCTCCTTCCACCATGTGGGTCCTAGAGATTAAACCCAGGTCTTTAGTCTTTGCTGCAAGTAGACAGGTTCCTTTCTCTTCTGAGCCATCCCACTGTCCCCCCTTACTGATTTCAATGTAGTTTCTCTCCTTTTTGTTTTTTTTAAGCATTTCCACTTCTCCCTCTGTGGCTTCAACTCCTCCTGTGCCTTTGTCCCCATAGTCAGTGTTGTTAGGTTCATGTGTTTAGAACTAACCATTTGCAATTGAATAACCTATCAAGGGGCATGGCCCTTGAGAGACTGATTCTCTCTTTCTCAATAGCTATTGATTGTAGTTCTTCATCTAAGAGTGCTGGAGAGTAAAACGCTATGTAAACAAAAATACATGAATTTTTGGAGAAGAATAAAAATAAGATTTGAAATATGATAAAGTAAAAATGCTGGTAAAATTATGGAAATAGAAAACACTATCCTGAGTGAGATAACCCAGACCCCAAAATATGAATATGGTATGTACTTACCTATTAGTGGATTCTAGCCATAAACCAAGGACCTTGAGCCTATAGTTCACCATCCTAGAGAAGCTAAGTAATAAGGTGAACCCAAAGAAAAACATATATAGATCTTCCTGGAAATTGGAAGCAGACAAGATTGCCAGGCAAAAGTTGGAAGTATGAGGGTGGGGATGGGGTGGGGGAAGGGGAGAGGGGGAAAGAGAAGGGAGAAGGGAGGGTTGGGGAGAGCTTGGGGGAGTGGGATGGTTGAGATGGAGGAAGGACAGATATGGGAGCAGGGGAGAAGATATCTTAATTAAGGGAGCAATTTTGGGGTTGGCAAGAGGCTTAACTCTAGAGGTATTCTCAGGTGCCCACGGGGATGTTCCCAGCTAGGACTCTGGGCAATGGAGGAGAGGGTGCCTGAACTGGCCTTGTCTCATAATCAGATTGGTGACTATCTTGAATATCACCATAAAACCTTTGTTGGCGACAGATGGAGATAGAGACAGAGATCCACATCAGAGCACGGGACTAAGCTCCCAAGGTCCAGTTGAAGATCAGAAGGAGGGAGAATAAGAGCAAGGAAGTCAGGACCACAAGGGATTGGTCCACCCACTGAGACAGTGTACCTGAACTAATGGGTGCTCACCAAATCCAGCTGGACTGGCACTGAGTGAGCATGGGATCAAACTGGACCCTCTGAATGTGGCTGACAATTGGGGCAGACTGAGAAGCCAATGATAATGGCTCTGGGATTTGTCTCTACTGCATGTACTGGCTTTTGGGGATCCTATTCTATTTGGATGCATACCTTCCTAAGCCTGGATGGAGGGGGGAGGACACTGGACTTCCCACAGGGCAGGGTACCCTGCCCTCTCTTAGGACTGGAGGGGGAGGGGAAAGAGTGAGTGGGGGATCCGGAGGAAAGTGGGAGGAGGGGAGGAAGTGGAAATTTTGAATGGTGTTATTTATAAAGTAATAAAAATTATTAGAAAAAATTGTAGTAAAAATAAAATGTGGTAAACACATAGGGTAAAAAAGAAAGAACACATGCTTTTAGATAGCTTATTTCTGGGTCCTTGGAGACCAGAGACTGCCATTGTGTGCATGGTGGTGAGATACTCAATTGATCCTTCTGTCCTGTGTTTTTTTTTTTTTTTTTCTGGTACTAAACTTGTATTGAGCATGTGTTCAGTATCTGCCAGTTCACTTTTGCTGTAGCTGTTTCCTCTCTTTTTGTACTAGGGGCCTCTGGTAGCCACAGTCAGCTTTGCAGTCTGTAAGCTGGGTAGATTCTCTCACTTTTCGCAAGACTCTCCAGATCATATCCCCAGCCGGGGCTGACGTTCTAGCTGAAGATGTCTACCAAAGTTCAGGGAAAGTTTGGGAAGCATCTACCACATTGTCACCTGTACAGGCAGAGGACCAGCTTGCTATATTCCAGGTACCTTGAGTGTTAATCTGGAGCATCTGGGAACCTCCGAATTCTTGGGCTCTCCAGAAGCAAATGGCGGATAGGTGGCTTCAGAGGCTAACCCACCCACTGACCTTACGTTTAGGACTATCCAATTCCAGTGCCATCCTCAGTAGATGAGATGGGCTGCAGACCGTGGAGTCTGGAGCTTTCTTTGCCTGGCTGCCTCACTGCCACCACAGATCAGTCACTTCGCTTATCAGCATCTGGCCTCTCAACTCTCCCAGCTGCCTTCCAAGGCTCTCTTACTTCACTGCGATGGCCAGTTAATTTTCCATTTGTGGTTGTTCCATGTTCCTGGCTCCCCAGGATAACTCAGTTTTCAATGATAGATTCCCTCTAAAGATGGTTGGGGGCCACTGCCTTTGAAGCCACAGCAGAGCGAACACAATGGGATTCCTTTCCACTGCTAACTCATCTGCCAAAGGAATCACCGTCTCTCCAAAACCCGAAACTGGATTTGAAGCTTATGAAGCTCTGATTCTTCTCTGGGTAGAACTGCCAGTCTCTTTGTGATGAGGCTGCTTGGCCTACCATTTGGATGAAGCTTCTGCTTCCTCTTCCCCATTCAGGGAGTCACACAGTTGGAGCTGTAGTCCTCTTGGCTTACTCTAAGCAACACATTGCTGTCTTTTCCCCAGTACTTTTCAGGTATTCTCCTTTGTGGACTCCTGAATCCCTTCTTTCTCTGTCTTTGGAATAGGCTCCATTTTTTCCTTATTCTTAAAAAATAATATTGGTGTATGCATGAGTGTGTGTGTGTGTGTGTAATGTGTGTGCAGATGTGTATGTAGAAGTCAGAGAATACCTTCACAGTGTCACTTCTCTCTAACTTCCATTGGGTTTTAGATAATGAACTCGGGACAACAGACTTGCAAGGAAAGTGCCTTCACCTACTGAGCCATCTTGCCAGCCCTGTCTTTTTCTTATTCTGATTCTTCTTCACCATATACAGACGTAGCTTCAAGTCTGAAATCTTACCGAGAAGTCTCTCATTCTGTTTATATTTCAATATTAGCCTTTTTTTTCTGAGAAAGAAAGGTATTTTTCTTTTATTTTCCATTTTCCTGATTGCTTCTATTTTCTGTAACTTTCCTCGCTTTTTCTTAGTATATCGGCTCTGATTTTCACAGGTGCCCCACCCATCAGATGCTGATGACATTTAGCATTGGACACTGAGAAGTTGTTTAAAGCTGTATTTGTATGAGTGGACTTTTCCATAAAGTAATTTGACAGTTGTGTTTTGTTTTTTCATTTAATTTTTGCTGGAGAAGCCTCAGATATTAGACTCTAATGCCTTTTCTCTGGGCTAGTCACGCTATCTATCTATCTATCTGTCTGTCTGTCTGTCTGTCTATCTATCTATCTATCTATCTATCTCATCAGTAATATATTTGACTCCCACTCCTGTGAAAGTTGAGTGGGAAGAGAAGGCTATGGTATCAACATGTAGAATGCTAATTTTCTCTTTGTTCTTCTTTAAAGGAATAGTATCCTAGATATCAACTGAATCTAATTTTCTTGCCCAAAGACCAGCTGTTCTTCACCTCATTTTCTGCCTGTCCATTGCCAGGTTACACAAAATGGGAGCGAGAACTTGGAGATGTTCTCTGCAAGAGTGATGGATGGCAAATTAGCCCCATCACTCATTTGCTTCTGCCATCATCGCTCTCCTAGGCTTTCTCTCCATCACAGATTTAGAATCTCAGGCACCACATGCCCACACTTATTTTCTGGTCACTCTCTAAACTAAATCTGCAAATGAAAGACATGCCTATAAGATCTGGGGTGCATACAGAAGGCAAAAACCATGGTATTATTCTTTGGCAGATGTCATCATCAGATTTGTGGACTTGAACAAACATGAGATTTCACATCAGCCTCAGGATAATTTCTTCCGAATTCCCTGCTCCGATGCTTCAGTTAGCCATAGACCTCTCTGTAGTTCTCGTACCACTGAGACTTTGAAAGTCGACCACAAACCTCCTGAGTAGCCATATTTTTTGCTGATCCATTTTTCTTTGGTCTTTAGTTCTTCCCAGTACTGGATCTCTTCCTGGTGGATGTTGTCCAGTTGTTTCTTAAATGGATGTTCAGTCAATCCCTTTGTTTTGAGACTCATTTTCGGTTCTCTTTCATGGATAGTTTGGTGACTTGGATAACTTTTCAGTTTGACTGCAATTGTCCTCACATTAGATAAATCACTTACCACTCATATGCTTTCCAAGTTCTCATAATGTCACTGTTGCCTCAGAGTTTGCTTTTGGAGATTTGCGACTTTAATTAAGAAATCAGTTTTCACGTGCTGCTTCATATCGGTCGTTTGGGAGGGAGCAGAATGATATTGGCTGTCAAAGTCATCATGGCTTCACAGCAGCTTCCTCATTCACCCTTCAGCCCTTTCCCCCATGGGCTCTGACCAACCTCCAGCTTTCTCCATCCCTTCCTTATTCACCCTTCAACCCTTGCCCATACAGACTCTGCCCTTCTCTTCTACAAGCTTACTCTAACTGTATTGGCCTTGTTGAAAGCCCTTGAACCCACCAAAGTCTTTCCTGCTTCAGGACCTTTCAAATATCACTCTCCCCCCACAAGAAAGTCTAACTTGTACTTCTTTTTGCCATCTCAGAGATGTCTTGCCTGACCACACTCACATATAAATGGAATTATTCCCTTTTCTCTCATAAAATGTGGATTTTCTACTTTATAGTACCTGTATTTTGGTACCATTAATTAATTAGCTAGACATTTGTCTACTGTATACTAATATAAACTTTAGATTTACTATATATAACCAGATCTCCACTACTAATTTGCTAAGTGTAAGAAAACACCTTTGAAGGAAAACTTATAGAAAGGGAACATTACATACTGTATGTACTGATGGATAGGACAGAAGTGATCTCATTCAAGCAAAAAGGACATTATAAAAGATCAATTTCTTGAAAGACTCACCCTCAAAATACATATTTCCTCATGCTGTTTTAATTCTGTGAACTATCACCAAGGATAAAAAGGAACAGGACCAATTTATAGGCTATGAGGTTTAGTATTCCCCCAAGCTCTTCTTTTCTTTCTTTTCTCTTTAATAGTAATAAAGAAAAAAAACCTATTCATTTTCTTTTTCATCCTCTTAGGCCTGAGTCTATGGTAAAAGCATCCTTAATAGTGTTCAAATGAAAAAAGCAAAAAAAAAAAAAAATGAGAGTGATGAGAAAATTAATATAATGAAATAATCAATGCAAATGACATTCCATTGTCCAGAAAAACCCTCAATCAACTCTCTTAGAATTACTGAATCTGATGAGTAATTGTGGCTTAATCTCTAATTGTAAGATCAAGGCATGCTGTCAGAAGCACTGCCAGCATGAAAGAGATACTTGATGGTATTCGTTTTAAGTTGGAACTTTAAAGAAATTGAAAACCATTCATCAAAATCATATCACAAAAGGCAACTATTAACTAAAAGCCCCTAAATTTGGTAAAATAGAAATTTACATTTGTCATCAAATAAAACTCGCCAGGGTTTTATTTTCCTAGTGTTTTCAAGAATATAAAATCTTGGAGGAATTTTTAAAATAATAATTTCTTTCTGTATCCTTAACAAATGATAGAATTTAATATGTATCTATACAGCTAAAAAAATCAAGTTTTATCAGGGAGAATAAGGAGTCAAAGAAATACACTGTAATGGTTCTATGAACACATATAAGAATGCATTCAATCGCTTAAATTCGTCTTGACATTGTTTGGGGAAACAGCTAACTCTAGACTCATATGTATACCCATGCACCACCGCAATTTGCAGTCCATAAAATGTTTCCCATATATTTCGTTTTTCGTGGTAAATTGCATGTTTATTATTTCCTAACCTCATTAGGCCTTATAAAATAACGTGCCTGGGTTAAGCAATCATTAAGAGTCTTTCCAGCTTTGTTGCTCTAATGTTCTCAAACTGTGACTTGGCCTCATCATGAGTACAGCTCAGTACATCCCTTCCCTCTGCGTGTTTCTGTGTTTGTCTCTGCCACTTTGGTGTTCTCCCAGTAGACACATCTAAGGGCATGCTGATTAAATTAGCCAAATTAACTCTTTGCCTGACTCCGTCCTCATTAAGCTAATGAGCAGACGAGTTCCACATCTGCGTGTCTCAGTTGTCTCAGGTCAGAAGTGCTGTCACCAGGAGCGCCCGGGAAAAGTTGTCATTGTGACATTCCTTACGAGTTTTTAAGTTAGCAGCTCAAGAGGGAGCATGCGGCTCAGCTGTATAGACGCCGTAACGGGCTAGGCGATCTCATTTTCTCTGCTGCATCATTGAGAAAAAGGAGCAGTTGTGTTTCCTCCCCCAGGAAAGAGTTTCTTGGGAGAGCCAGTATGAGAGATGCGGAGCAGTATTCATCAGAGTGTGTGTGTGTGGGGTGTTTGTAAGCATGAGGTGAGAGATTAGATCTTAATGATGTAGTACCTGTGTGGTGGCAGCTCTACAGATCCCTTCATGATGATGTTTGCGTTTGTGGGCAGGGGATAAGAGGGATCTTGGAGATAGATTTGGGGGAAGAACGGAAGAGGAAGGGAGAGCTAGCAACCACTTTTAAAAGTTGTGTGCTTTTTGACTCTAAAAGGCATGCTTCCTTTGTTCAAAGCACACATCACAGCATCCATTGGACTCAGCGGCATTTCATATTACATATTAAACAGGGCTCTACAACTTTTATACCGGATTTAAAAATTGATTTTTAAATAACTTTTGTGCTTGTGTGCAATTATAAAGTGTGAAACAGTAAGGGTTGACAGCAAAGTGACCAACTCATGGTAGATGCCAAATATATGTTTTTCAGTAGACAGAAGGGCACGGGGAGCAGTGGCTGTGTTTAGCTATTATGATTGGCCGAGTCCCCATGAGGGCTGGCAATGGCCTTCACTACAACTTCCTCAGTCTGAGCAAATAGTGTGAATGAAGAAACCATGATACCTCCAGGGATTGTGGCCAGTTTATGAGGGCAGCCTTTATTTTTTTTTTATTTTTTTACGGAAAGAGAAAAGATGCTCTCTTTAACCCTATGAGTACAAGGATGAGGCAAGTGTCTCTCTTTATGGCTCTCAGTGGTACCCCTTATCACTTACTACAAGGGCTCAAAGTGAAATGTGAATATACGCAAACAATAGATGTGTAATCTTCTGGTCATTGTGAGAAGGTAATGAAACCTTGAAAAACATAAGATCATTTTTTAAAAATTCTAGCTTTGTATACATCTCTTTGTTTTGGTTGATTCCCACTTTAACACTGAGTTATGTGGCTCAGTCATTGCATAAGTGCTGAACAGTGGACTCTGTCACAGCTGAGAACACTGTTGGGAACAATAAGAGATTCAGGGCATGCCTGCCATACTTCCTGTGCTAATAAACTCTATGATTTTACACTTCCTGGCCCTCCTAGCCCCAGTCTTCCTAAGATGCTTAACCACTGAGTAATACCTAGACCCACTTTTGTAGTAGAGATCAGGTTCACAGTTGAGACAAGCGCTATGGACAAAGCACAGGCTTTGGTAATGGACGAGACTCCTTTGGCCTCAGATTGTTTCAGATTTCCTCTGCTGCATTACGTCCTGGCTGCACCTCCTGCCATCTGTCTGTTCTTATCACAAGGCCCTGAAACTGTAAAATGGGGGGCAATTAAATCCACACACATCATAACACCATTGTGTGATTCATGTACTGCCTAGTACATTGTAAGCTCTTGGAAATGCCAGCTGCAATTACGAATGTAGCCCATGGGGACTAGGGCCGGAGTTTGGATTCATTCCTTGAATCAAAAATATCACAGTGGCTAGCAAAACCGTCTTTCTATTTGATAATGTACAGCTTTACTTAATTTGAGGAAGTAAAATCCTCCTAGCCAAAAGGAGGTTTCACAGCTACTGATGGCTCATTGAATGCCAGTGAATGGTATCAACGTGGTCACTCTTGCAAAAAGAGGAGAATGCTGTGGTCCATTTTACTAAATTGGAAAAATGATCCCATAAAAGCACTTAAACCCTTCAGAATAATTGAGTATGGTAAAGGATGACTTTGTGGCAGGAACATGCGTGCCAGTCCAAGCCTGCACAGTGGGCTAAGGGGACTTTGAAAGTATTGTTGACATACAGTAGCGTGATTAGGCAAGGTGGAAACACTGGTACCCATGCCAAGCTCAAAAATCCAGAAGTTATGGAATATATAGCAACCTTAAGGGCCGTGGGGAGAACTTGATGACATGTTGCTTCAAGTGGAGTGCAGCAGAAGAATGTGGAAAAATAAAAGGTTTTATCTCCATTGGTTTCTATGGAAGAAAGGGTTATCAAAACCAAAATTCTAACTGAAAAGATAGAACTGTTTCCCGGGCCAAATATGAAGATAAATATTCATATGGCAAAGGAAAAATGTCTATTTGAAAGTTGACTGATCAACAAGGTGAGAGGTCACAGATGGACTTTCTATGTCTGTCCATCTGTCCTGAGGCTGTTCCCCTAAATAGCGAGCCCCAGAACCTGTCTGAGCATAGGAGTTACCCCATAGAACTCCAGTAACTTTGCTGCAGCAGACTTCTAGGTCCCGTGATCAACTCTGATTCCCTGTCTACTGAGTCACTGACAGGCCTCCAGGCTTACCAATGCCGCCGGTTACATTTGATACTTGGTGAGTATTTTGACATTCTACACTCATTTTTGCTTATTTTTTTTAAAGATGGAATATTATATAACCGGGGCTGGTCTTGAATTCCTGATCCTCTTGCCTTCATCTCTTAAGAACTGGAATTATGGATGTATGCCTGGTTCTTCCTTGATTATTAACGTTGAATTTGTGACTTGGTCTGCTGTGAATCATTTGCCTGGGCTGTTTACCTCTAGAGGTACCAAATCCACAGTCTTCTCATCTAAGACCAAGCTTAGAGAACTCATCAAAGTCTTTCTTTCTCAACTTGTTGAAAGACAGATGGATTTTCCCAATAAGTCCACTGTGTGCACTGTTGGGGCCTAATTGTATATTGGATACCACAGCCTTTATTACTGCAGGTGGCATTAAATTTGTAATTATCATAACCACTGAAATACACATGAAGGGAATTTAGGACCTGCCTCTTAATTTGAACTTATTTCCATAGTCTCTCAACTATTGAACATGAAAATATTTTCAATAGACTTTTCACTTTTGACAGAACAGAAACAAAAGAGATTTTTTTTGTATAAATCATCTCAATTTGCTGTTCTAAAACTTTATTCCTTTTTTTGAGAACTTCATGCACAATACTGTATCTATATCATTTTATTATATTCTCCCCTGTCCACACTTATCAACTTCATGGCCTCTTCCTCTTTAATTATTATTATTTTCACACACACACACACACACACACACACACACACACACACACACACACACACACGCATGTGCATGCACCCATTTATGTACACATGCACCATGAGTCCATTTAGTGCTCTGTGTGCATATATGTGTATGTTTAGGGATAGCCTGTTGCAGGGTTCACCCGTAAGGAGGATAGATTCTCCTGTTAGGGGTTAATGATTATCTGTAGTTTTTTATCTGGGCGCTGCTTTTGTTTGCTTTTTGCTTTATCTATCTTAAGGAGAAGTTTTACTTTTTTGTTTTAGTTGATATTCATAACACTTCAGCGAGGCATTAGAGATGGGTATATCATTTCCAACCAAAAGTTGAAGAAAATATGAAAAGGAGTTTATCAAGTTCCTTTCATTGTGTCTGGTACATGGCTGAGTAGAGAAGCTAAAGAACGCCTGTGTCCCTGGATCTCCCATCCAGGACACCATGCTGCCTGATCATGCCTGATATGACTGTTGGCCATAGCCTTGGCTGTGGAGCTGATGGCAGAACCATCTTTGCAGATGGAGACTGTAACCTGTTCATGGATTACAGCAGTCTGCAAGTCCTATAGCTTCAGTCACAGACTGTTAGTTCTGGAAACGTGATGGTACCAGTTCCATGCCACCCATTTTGATTCCTACGTCCCTTCCTGAAGTTATCCAGGAATGGAAGTTCAGTTTGTTGTGATGGAAAATGTTCTATTCCCACAGAGGCATCATTCTGGTCTTTTAATAGAGCCTCAGATTTAAAAACAAAAAGAAAAGAAAAAGAAAAGAAAATCAACCAGATCTGTTCCAATACAGCTCTCTGAATGGCTCTGTATCCTTTGTAAACCCTTGTCGCTTTGCTGCTGTTTCCTTCTGAGATTTCCTGGTTTTCACTGATTCTACACTGGTCTGTTGAAAATACTAAAACATTTTCCATTCTCATTAGATCTGTTCCCCTCAAATCCCTCTGCTGCTTTTCTGAACCACGTCTAAACTTGGAGAGATATTTTTTTCTTCTTTAACTTTTCTATCTAACTGAAATTTTAGACCAATCAAAAGCAATAATAACAATAATACAGCTTCTCAATTTTCAGCAATAAATAATTCTGGCAAAGAGAAGGAAAAGAAAATTAACCTACCAAATGCATTTCCATACCATGCTGGGAAGAACGGCTATAGGAAATTATTAGATTTCTTCTGTAAATGTCTTAGTAAAGAACTTGGCATTTTGCTAAGTTTTCTTCCTTTCCCCAAAGGGTGTGAATTATCTAGGAAAACACTTTCATAAAGTCAAGCATGAAATAGTTATAAATAGTTATAAATAGACTAGGATACGGAGCCAAGCAGGGAGGGGAGATGAAAGGGAGTAGAAGGACAGGTGGGTGTGGGAGCATTGTGCAAGCACACAGAGAAAGATAGAGGGAAAAAGTGCAAAGCCTTCATGCTATGGGTTAGTTTGCTATGATTCTGTGCAGTAAAAACATACAGCAGGGTTTTTCTGTAGAAGAATAAAGGGCTGGTTTCTTTAGAACAACATAGCTCCTTCAGTTTCTGCTTCTGTCCCAAGGACTAGCTAGGAATTGACGTGCAAGATACAACCACTGAATCATTCACTGGAGACTCATAATCAAATAAGAAATTGAAATTTAATTTTGCTCCCATTTTGAAAATGTACTGTTTATTGAGCACGTTATAAACACACTTTCCAATGCAGCACACATATTTCTATTGACTCTGTCAAAGGGTATCATCTCTGGGGACAAATGCTTGTGGTATTTTCTGTAAATATTGTTTGGGTCAAGACCTGTTGATCTTGACTCCCTGGTTCTTGGAGCTATTACAGGAAGTCTGGGCTGCAGGGGTATGGGTGAATGGATGACTCAGTAAACAGAGTCTTGGAATATTGAACTTGATATCAGAAAACAAGAACAGAATGATATTCAATCATGTTAGCTTCCTGTTAGCAGGAACGGAATGGAATAAGCTTTGGCCTTCAGAATTCCTTTTTTGGAAAATGACATAAATCAGAAATTAACTTTTAAGACAAAGTGCAATTCTGACAAAGGTACATTACAATTAGCATCAGCTCTAGTGATGGGTGTATAAGGCAGCATTGTTTGCCCACGCACTCGGGATGCAGCTGCTCTTCTGGGACAGCTTCTTCAGGTGGAGGTTTCTGAGTTCTCTATGCTAAATGTCTTGCCTTGAATCTCTTTTCCTTTCACATTAATGAACAGCAACAAGAAGCTTTCTCATTTATAAATAAAGACCAGAGAGCGATCAATAGAATGCCACTAATATGCTTTTCAAGATTAATAGATGTTAATAAAATGAGGTGATAAAATTGCTAATTGGATTCAGTAGGTGGAACTGCAGCAAGGAATATTTTTAGAGCCTTTAAAAACATTATCCTTTCTATTTTGAAGGAGGTGGATTGGAAGACTCCCCTTGTGTTGAGTTCGGGAGTGGTCTATTTTTCTTTGGAAAGTCTCTACTTATTTTATTTATGGACACAGATCCATAACTTCCTGAGAGCAGCACGTTCAGTTTTCTCAAATTTTCTTCTCTGTTGCAAAATGACAGGGTTCAAAATTACTTGATTTAAATTGATACGATTTTCTCTGGAAAGCTGCAAAAAGGCAGCAGGCAGTAACTATTTTTGCATTTACTATTTTATTCTTAGTGCCCATATACTTACCAACTAGAATGGCTATGAATAAACATTTGATATTTGTCACCCTTGACAATAATGCGTAGGGGACAATAACTACTACTGCTTTTGTGCATGGATGTACATTCATATGTATATGTCTTTCCAGAAAATACTGCTCTGCATTCAGTTAAAAGAATTTCAGATTTTAACCAGCCTCTATGTGTTTATATGTGTGAGTACAGGAGTACCCATACCCCGACTCGTGGGTAAGGTTGTCTGTCTTTACCTTCTACCTTCTCCGAGACAGGGTGTCTTGGTCACTGCTGTGTCCCCAGCCTAACTGACTTGAAGGCTTCTAGGGATTATCTTGTTTGCGCCTCTCTTTTCATGGTATTAATACTGGAAGTATAGACACGTGATACTATGTACAGCATCCCATGGGACCTGAAGATCTGAACCCAGGTTCTCACATGCGCATAACCATTATGGAGCAATCTACCCAGATATGAGCAGCTATGTTTTTCAAAAAACATTGCAACTTTAATTTTAAGGTCAAATGTAAGAAAATGTTTCTAGACTTGGACATTTTGTAGAAGCCTAAAAAAGTTATATGCCTTCACGTAAAAGACGTATTTATAGAGATTTATCTCTGAATGTTATATAGAGAAAAATCTCTGCATTGTTACCACATAGAGTTTTCATAGTTTACACAGTGTCTCATCATAGACCTGGCATTTTAGCTAGTGGTCTGCGATCTTCTCTCTTAAAAAATAGAGTTCCTAAATCACATTATCAATGAAGCCACATTCAGAGTAGGACTAGAAGAAATAAAAGGAAAGCATTAAAATTTGATAAGTAGGAGAGTTATACCCAAGCAAACAATGAATTCTGTACTTTTAGCACAAGTTTCCCAGAAATAAGACCAGAATGAAAACATGAAGGATGTTTACTAAAAAGAAACAGGTCATTTTGACCAGAACAACAAGCTTTTCCCATTGAATTGCATGCATCATGCAGATCTAAATAAGGATAGTGAGCTATCTGGTAGAACAATTTTTTAAAGAGAGGAAAAAAAATATCCCTGTTTTTGGTATGATTATTTTTCTATATCGATACTTTGCCCCTTATTAAAGGTGTAGCTGGGGTTATTTTGAATACAAATGTTGTATGGAAAATTGTTTTATCCTAGAAATTAGATGGTTAGCTGCAGATTATACAAGCAAATAGTTGGAAAGAGTTCAGCACAGCAACATCAGCTACAAAGATAACAAAACCTGTGCTAAACAAAACTACACCTGGACAGTAGTATTTGTGTTTGTGTGTGTGTGTGTGTGTGAGCACACACATGCGTGTGTACGTGTGTGTGCTATTCCCGAGGAGGGGCAGAGCTTTTCCTAGAAACCTCTGCTTCCTGATTGGAAAGGGTTTCTCCCAAATCCTTTTATGGTTTGAATACGACCTATTCCATGTAGCATCATGTGTTGAACTCCTGGTTCCCAGCCATTGACACATTTTAGATGGTTGGCCATGAGCCCCCAGATTTTGTGGTCTTGTCTTTAAGGGTCCTGATGTGGCTTCTTTTTTGGATAGGTGCTTTGTTTCCAGATCCACCAAGATACTTCAAACCCCTGTTGCCACAAACGGAGTCTCACCACTTTCCCAGATCTGGGGATGGCACCCTTAACTCATGAGCCACAATAAATCTTTCCTCCCCTATGGTGCTTCTGTCAATGTCTCATCACAGAAATCAGAAAAGCTCCTAACACAAATCCTAAGCTTCTCTGCAGCTAGGAGAAAACCTACCACTATTATTCTGCTCAATGGGCAAAGCAATACAATGAGTCCTAATGTGATATATCGCTCTACCCATAGATTGGTGAATCACTCAACTCCCATTAGAGAAGCTGCTTCTTGCAGTAGATAGCAACTAAGATACCAAGTTGATAGATACCAAGATCCACAACTGGTAACTTCAGAATGCTCAGCTCTGAATATGCCGCATTGGCCACGCCCTTCTTCTTGAGCTCAGGGTCTACGCAGAAGAGGGCCCAGAATGATTATAGGAGCCAGAGGTGGCGGATGACTTCAAGGACACAGTGTTTTATAGTCAAGGCAGGGGGCAGATGTGTGTAAGAACTCACAGAGTCTGCGACAGCATGCATATGACCCTATACACATGCTCAAACCAGACAAAAGCTCAGCATGGGGCTCTACTTCTCATTTAATGATAAAGATTATTTTTTAAAATATGTATTTTATTTTTAACTTAGTGAAAAAAAGCAGGACTCCAGACTACTTTTGACAAGAAGCAATTTCTTTCTTATACTGGCCAGTAGACCTTTATATTTCTTTCTTTCCATCTATCTATCTATCTATCTATCTATCTATCTATCTATCTATCTATCCCTCAATATCCTGAAGCTAGAGTGCCCAGAGGCACCATCAGGTTGAGGTTTTTATATGTTTTTGGCGTTTTTGTTTCCTACATATGGCTACATGCATTCTGTGTTTTGTTTTTTTTTAAGCTACTAGGGAGTGGCGGCTAAAATGAGAAGTAAGGGGGAAAGAGTGGGTTGTCAGAGACACATGGTCAGTCCACACATTCACATGAGCGTCCAGGTCACTCTACACATATACATATGGACATTGACCAGCCCATGTGACTCTTCATTGTTTTCCTTGTCTTTAGCCCTCTAGGACCCTCTCTCCCCTACCACTGTCCCTGGAAGCTTCAAGGTTCTGTCTGCTTTTCCTGCAACCGAATCAGTCTGCTTTATCCATGCAAAAGACCACAGACAGACAAAGATAACAGTCAGGAGGAATTTCTATTTGTTCTAGTGGTGCAATGCCAGAGAGTAGCACACATGAGAGGAAAATCCCTGGCTTCCTGGACAATCTTCTGGGTAGATATGCAACTTGTTCAAGGATTATAATCCCAATCATTGCAGTTTTCAAATGTGCATTTTCTAGTTCTACCAACCACAAGTCTTTCTTAAGCACATTCGAAAGTCCTGCGGAGTCTCTGAGGAAATGCATCCTATCCTCAGTCACAGACTGAGCAGAGTCATCTAGAGTTCAGCAGTGCTGACCCTAACTGGAGTATTGTTCTCTGAGGAAATGCATCCTATCCTCAGTCACAGACTGAGCAGAGTCATCTAGAGTTCAGCAGTGCTGACCCTAACTGGAGTATTGTCTTCCAAAGGCAATGAAAATGTCTGCTATTGCCCTGGCTACTGAAAAACCCTCTAAAGTGGCAGCCATGGCTTTTTTGGTTCCTTGGAAGCAGCTGGGTTCCTTGAAGTTGGAGTAGAGTTTTTAAAGTTTTTGTGGGGTGTTCAAAGCAAGGGAGATGTTACGAAGATATTCTTATCATTGTTGAAAATAGGGGCTACTTCAGTGACAACTGCAGGCTCAAGGCCGCCAGGATAGGCAAAGGCCTGACAGCTTTTTGCCTAAAGGTGAAATCAGCCTAATAATTTAGCTTATTTGAAGGAAAGATAAACTTTGAAGAGTAGAGATACTGCAACTTATTGTTTTGTTTGCTTGTTTCGTTTGTGTTTGAGACTGACTCCTGCTGTCTAGACTGGCTTCAAACTCAGTATGTAATCAAAGATGACCTGAAGTTCTTAACTTTTAGCCCCAGTCTCCTAAATGTTTGGGCTTACAGGCTTGCATCTTCTATGCTGGCTTGAAGGTTTAGAATTAATATTCCTATGTGTGTGTGTCTGGTTTAGTCTTTGTTGTTATTTTTTGAGAGTATGATTCAAATACTATGTTTTTCTGTAGGCAGAAATTTCCTGTCCTGATCGCTTGCTCCCAAATAACTAGTAACCACTTCCCAAAAACTGACTTGGAGACTTAATATAAATTATAAATGCTCAATAGATAGCTCAGGCTTATTACTTTCTAACTCTTACATTTATATTAACCCATATTTCTTACCTATGCTTTGTCATGTGGCTCATAGTTTGTTACTTCATTTTCTACATGTCCTGTTTCCTTGGTGACTGGCTGGCCTCTCTTCTGATTCCACCATTCTTCCCATCATTCTCCTAGTTTGGTTGTCCTGCCTATAATTACTGACTGGCTACTAAGCAATCAGCTTTTTATTAAAGCAATCTAAGTGACAAATCTTCACGATACAAAACGATTATTCCACAGCATTTCTCCTTCCCTTTCTTCACTCCAAATTCTTCCATATGCCTCTCCCTTTCTCCTTCCAATTAATTGCCTCTCTTTTCACTAATTATTGTTGTATGCACATATGTATTTGTATACATTTGTTGCTAAATATAACCTGTTGAGTCCATATACTGTTACTTGTGTGTCTGTTTCTCAGGGATGACCATTTGGCACTGGACAACCAGTTGGTGTGCTCTTCCCAGGGAAAGACCACCTCCCACTCCCAGCCTTTCTCAACTGTCTATAGTTCTTTGTGTAGGGTGAATGCTTTGTGGGCTTACCCCTGTCCAGTTTGATATGTTTGTTGATGTCTTCCTTGTTCAGCTCACATTTGGGTTGCCATGTTGGTGAGACTTTACGGGTATATCTTCTGATGTTATTAGGAAAAATGTCATCACACCAAACTCCTCTGGCTCTTACAATCTTCCCAACCCCTCTCCTATGATGTTCCCAAGTCTGAAAATGTTTGTGCTACGAAAATGTTTTGCAAGTGTACCCTATGGAACTGGGCTCTACAACCTGCCTTTCTCTGTTTAATCAGCTATTCTCCTCTATCCTCTATCATTCGCCCCAAATATTGGAGATATTTTCTGAGATATTCTTAAGAACCATTTTTTTTTTCTTGTGAAGAAAACCCTTTTTCTTATGTGCTAGCTAGGGTTAGGGAAGGAGAAAGTTAGCTTGTGTCTTAGCTTCTTAAAACCAGAAACTTGTAACATTAATCATTATAATTAGAAATTGGAAATAACTTACAATTATAAATACAAAATGCTGTTAAATAAATCAGGTATATATATGTATACTGATATTACAAAGTAGATCCTGGAAATTCCACTTTTGAATATTATTTACTGAATAGGAGAACTCAGAGTACAATCGGATGACAAGCATTGGTATGTAGAGTTGTCTTCATGATGTGACCCAGCTATTTCATCCTCCATCAAAAAGATGAGGATTATTACTGTTTAGTGGGATTATAGCAAATTTCTTTTATTTCTTCCTTTCTTAATTCAACATATGAGCTTTTGTGTGTCCAATCTTTCTAGTCAGAAAAAAATGATTAAGAAAATCCTGAATTACTTTTCTTATCTTGATTTTTTTTCAGGTCTTTTCATAACTCTCCAGATACATAACAGATACATACTTCCCATTATGCACTACTATGTATTCATTTTTTTTGCAACTGGATTTGGAAAGTGTTTATTTTCATCTATATTCAATATTGCAAATTATATTTGCAAAAGTTCCTGAGGTATTCCTAACAGTCTTACTAATACTTTCACATAACATGACCAAGGCAGAAAATACATCCCTAAATAAGACAGGAAGCTCTGTTTAAAGCCTCACCATGGGACATTTCATTTACGTGGAATTTGTATGCAATGATTTATTCATTTCTAGGTCTTCAGATTGAAAACAAGTCTTCTAGATTATAGAGGTGAGAGCAATAACTTTTTAAATCCAGTTTGTTAGGTTTCTTAGTTCAAGTGTTAGCAGAGCTATATAGTCAATTATCTTAAATGTCATTATAGATTTTTTTTGTTCTATTACCCTTGAACAAAACTTCAGGATTTCTGTCTGAGGTTTTTCTCCTATATATTGTAAAGGTAATATTAAAGGAATAAGGGTCTTGGTATGATGACCAGAGATGCTTGCTTTCATCTGCAACATGAAAAAGATGTGGACCAGAGTGCAGAATCAGCAGTGATATGGATCTTGGGTTTTTGAAGGAATAGAGGGGAAACCACTGTAGTTTGGGCACATGGAGCACAAATGATTCTTCTATAATCGTCTAAAGAGTTGTGACTTTCAAGATATCTGTTTGTCAGCAACCCAGATATTTACTGTCTGTCTCCCAGACTCTGTCTCTCTCTCCCTCTTCAAGTTTAAATCCATGGTTACCACATTCTTTGCAGAAATGGAAGGTGGTGAATAGATGAACAGAAAGAAAATTTTGGTGGGTGAACCTATTCTATATTATATTATAATGACAGATACTCAGTATTATGCTTTTGCCAATACTTATAATACTGTACAAGATAGAGACTAAATCTTAAAGTAAACTTCCAAGTTTATTTATTAAAAATATACCCTTAGTTGCTGGGGGAATGGCTTATTGAGTGAAAGGGCTTGCCATGCAAGCTAGGTGACTTGTTTTGGCTCGCTGAAAGCAATAGAAAGGTGGAAAGATTGGACTAAGTCCCCAGAGTTGTCCTTTGACTTCTACATGCATGTGACCACTCCCATCACATACATAATAATCATAAAGATTTTTAGAAATTGAAAAATAAATCAATATATATCAATATTAGTTTGTTTATACTGAGTCGGTAGTAATAACAAATGAATCATACCATATTTCATATGATATGTTGGGGTGGGACCATGCCAAGACAGGTTTAGGTGACCACTGTTGTATAGGATCTGGGTGAGAGAGTTACAACCTTTTCTTGGTCTGATACATGGGCCCTGTTTCTCTGACATCATTTTAATAGGGCCACATGTCTCCATAGTTTCAGTTCACTCGAAAAAAACTTCTGAGACTTCCTACTCTCATGGATAAGTCATTTATCAACCTACACTAGAAAGCTGGTGCCTCATAGAGGCACAGTTTCTGTGTTCACCCAGGGGCTACAGTTGTCCTTTCTTAAAAATGGAGTCAAAAGCTGTTTGTAAATTGAGTTTCCTCAAATAGCCTGAAAAAGCACTGGTTTATGTAATATAGTGAGTACCTTTGCATAGTGTCTACCTGGAGTGTTTGGTCTCCACCCAGGCTGGAGATATCATTCTCTTGAACAGAAAGAGATCATTTCTCATTCCAAATGGCCTTGGTAAGCTCTCATTAGATCCATCCCCTTGTATCAGTGGGTGATAGCATCCTCGCAGTCCTTGCAGTCCTTATTTCCTTTTTCATTTTCTTCATCCTTCTGCTCCTCATTTGGACCTTGGGGGGCTCAGTCCGGTGCTCCAATGTGGGTCTCCGTCTGTATAGCCATCTATCGCCAGATGAAGGATCTATGGTGATAAGCAAAATATTCATCAGTATGGTTATGGGCCAAGGCCGGTTCAGGCACCCTCTCCTCTGTCCAGAGAACAATCTGGGGATCTCACCTTGGACCTGGGATCCCATATATAATCAAGTCTCCTGTAAACCCTAAAATGACTCCCTTAGTTGGGACTGAACGAGGACGTGATCCAACCTGATTCTCTGAATGTAGCCAGATTCTCTGAATGTGGCGGGACAGGAGTCTTTCTGAAAAGCCATTGACAATGACACTGGGACTTGTTTCCTCTGCATATACTGGATTTTTGGGATCCAGTCTGTTTGGATACTCACCTTCCTGGACCTGGAGAGAGGGGGGAGGAACTTGAACTTCCCACAGGGCAGGAAACCCTGACTGCCCTTAGGGACAAAGAGGGAGGAGGAGAGGGAGTGGGGGGAGTGGGAGGGTGTTGGGAGGAGGAGCGGAAATGGAAACTTTTATAATTTAATAAAATTACTTTCAAAAAAAAAAAAAAGAAAGAAAGAGATCATTTCTCTTAATTGCCCTTCACTGCCCCTGTACCGTTACTGAAGTGGAAGCCACAGAAACAAGGAGAACCCCACCAATGTGGCCCTTGACAGAGCACTAAGAGAAGGTTTTCCAATGCTGGCCTGCAGGTCATCAACAAGTGTAACTTCCATAGATACCTTGGAAATAAACTGCCCAGTCTGAATATTTGATAACAAGCAAATAACGACTATCAGGGAACATGTATATTCGAAAGTGATTTAAGAGATTATTTTTGACCTGTTATAAATCAAAAATAAAAACCAGTCAAACAGGCCATTTCAAATATGCTGCTTGTGTGTTTAATTCTAAAACTAAAACTCACATATGCTGTTCAGAAACGTATTAGAGGTGAGAGGACAGGCTATTATCCTGAGGTTTGGACTCAATTCAAATGCCTTCGAAATTTCTATTTAAAACTACTATTTGTTAAATTGCTGAAAAAATTATTTGAAAGAAAGTCTGCACTTTCTAATCATTGGCAGTTCTTTCTTTCCTCAAGGTACTTCAGTGTGCTCGATCAATTCTTTATTCAACTTTTAAATGGAACACTCATTCTCATCTCCAGCCTCCTCTCCAAGCTGGGAGCTTCCTTGTCGCATGCAAAAGACTTCGGGTAGCCATCTGTATGCCTTCTCTTTTCTACTGCTAGCCCTTATGGCCATCAGTTCACACACACACACACACACACAGAGAGAGAGAGAGAGAGAGAGAGAGAGAGAGAGACAGACAGACAGACAGACAGACAGACAGACAGACAGGCAGACAGACAGACAGAGACAGAGACAGAGAGAGAAACAGAGAGAGAGAGAGAGAGAAAGAGAGAGAGAGAGAGAAAGAGAGAATTTCAAGATCAGCTGCAAGGTCTGTGGCAAAGGCTGGCCCATAGACCAGGAGTCTTAACCCCCAGGAAGATGTAACTTGTGACTTTGTATTTCAAATCACTGAAGTGGATAAAAGCCTGAGTACAAAAGGTCAAAGAGAGAATTGAGGGAAAGAAATTCAGGGGTTTGTGTGTGAACTTTGAGCCAAATGAGTGACTTAGGCAAAAGAAGAAGGCCAAGGAAAGAATTCAAGCCCAAGGAGGCACTGGGGATGTGGCCCCCTCTCTGGGACGTCCTCCAGTTAGGGCAAGATGAGAGGACATGGAGGGCAGGATAGCCAGACGAGGGGGTGGGAAATGAAAATTACAAGAAAAGCTACCTATTATGAAAGAGAGGGTTGGGAAAATCAGACTTAGAGAACTTGGATCTGACAGAGTGTAATAAGAAGGGCATTTAAATCCATATGTCAGAGTGGTTAATGGATCAGAAGCTGTGAAAAGTACAAGGGGGACACGGATAAAAGAGGCCAGAGTGCTGCTAAGAAAAAGGAACAGAGAGAGGCTTCCAGGAAGAAATATTTTATGTTAAAAACCAGTCACCAAACCACCAAAGTGAGGGCGGCGTGATGGTCTTTTATAGGTGCTTATAAGATTTGTTATTAAAAAGAAGTTTTAATCATAAAATATTTGCTTCATAAAAAGGCTGCATTTAATGTACAGGTATAATATATACAGCGTAATAATAAAATGAATACTCATAAACCTACCGCCATACCTACGAAGCGGTCCATTACCAACACCACAAAAAACGAGCTCCGCTCTCCTTGCCTGATGCCACACACTGAGGCCGTGTGCAGTTATGCACCTGGGGTGTGATCTACCCTTCGCATTGCTATTTCCCCACGTGTGTATGCATCTCTAAACGTCTTCTTTAGTTCTACCTGTTTTTCAGTTTTATGATTATGGTATCAGAGTCCCACTGAATTCAGCACATATGTTTGTTTTTCATCCATGTTTGTAGCTGATATTCATCAGTTTTCCCCCCACAGGGATAGAGGCAAAAGGAAGCTGTGGAGATTGTGTATGCGTGCGTGCATGCATGTGTGTCTATATACGCAGTTTTATACATATACATAATTCTTCTACATAGGAACATGCCTTATACATTTATACACATACACACATACCTATATGCATGTGTACTTACATAAGACCTATATTTGAACGCAGAGATTGAGAAATTACAAGGAATTTTCTTATGTAATTCTTGAGACTCACTGAAGTTCGCATGCAGGCTGCAGATTCGGAGATTAAGGCGAGATTCCCTTTGCCCTCTCTTTATTACTTTTTAGATGGTTGGAAGTAAAAAAAAATTCATACTTTACGTTATACAAGACACTGTTCTTAAATATCTACACATTGATAACAGAATGACGAAATCAATCTGATATTTCATACACATACTATTTATTTGTGGTGAGAAAACATAAAATCCACTTATCTAGCAACTTTGAAATGGGTAAAACCCGTCATTGTTATGACCTTCAGCCATCAAGTGGTATGATAAACCTTGTTCCTTACTCCTAATACCTAAAAGACATTAGTGAAGGATAGCATCTCCTTCAGTGCCTCAGTCCGACTTCTGGTAACTGACACTGCATTTGCTGCTTGTAAAACTGACTTTTTGAAGTTCTATGTACAAGTGATATTATGCATTCCATTTGTCTTTTGTGTTGCTCTCATTCATTCCACACAAGTCTTTCAGATTTATATTGATTGTTTCGTATAAAGGGTTTTATTCATTTCTTAAGACAAAACATATAGTGTGCTACACCACTTTTATAAAGAATCCACTCATTGGTTTATGGTCAGTTTGAATCTGTTCTCTGCCATGGTGGGCGCTGCTGCAGTGACTCTGAGAATGCAGATCTCTCTTGGATAATGGGAGTTGGATTATATGGTAGTTATTTTTTTTTAATTGTTTGAAGATTCTCTAAACAGTTCTCCATAGTATCTGTAGTAATACATTTTCACTACTACACTGTACAGGGTACAATGGGTTCTCCTTCCTCCATGTCTTAGTCAGGGTTACTATTGCTGTGATGAGACACTATGACTAAATCTAAGCCTGGGTGGCAAAGGATTTTTGGCATAGACTTCATCATTGCTGTTCATCACCAAAGAAATCAGAATAGGAACTCAAGCAGAGCAGGAACTTAGAGGCAGGACCTGATTCAAAGGCATGGAGGAATGTTGCCTACTGACTTGCTCTTCATGACTTGCTCAGACTGCTTTCTTATACAACCCAGGATCACTAGCAAAGAAATGGTACCACCCATAATGGACCGGCCCCTTCTACATCAATCACTAATTAAGAAAACGTCCTAGAGACTTGCCTGCTGTCCCATCTTAAGAAGTCATTTTATCAGTTGATGCTTCCTCCTCTCTGATGACCTTAGCTCCTGTCAAGTTGATATAAAACCAGCCCATACACACCCCATCCCCATCAGCCACATTCTCTTTCAAAAATTCTGGAATCTATTAATTCTAACACATATGAGATATCATCTTCTTGTGGTTTTGATTTGCACTTCCTTGATTACTAGATATTGAGGGTTTTAAACTGGACCAGTTGGACATTTGCTTATCTTTTTTTTAGTGATATAGACAGAAGTATAGATAGGCCTATTCATGTCTTTTTCACATTTTTTACTGACTTATGAGGTATCTTACTACGGAGTAGTTTGATCTGAGTATTAACCCTTGCCAAATGTTTGATGTACATACAGTATTTCTCCCAGTCTCTTAATTAACTATTGTTTCCTCACCTTGCAGGAACTTTTTAGTTTTACGCAGAACCATCTATCTATTTTTGCTTTTGTTATCTGTACTTTAAATGTCATATTAAGACAGAGGTTGTATGTTTTAGCTTTGAGGCAGAACTCTTTCTTCTATGGAAAATCTAGGGTTTTGTTTTTAAGAGCTTGGCTAACCAGATTAGGCTTCTCTATAGCGTGGCTTGTGTGTGGATGAAAGAATGATCCGCTTTACAGAATTCAATGGTCAGGCCATGCCCAAAGACAGTGGTCTATGCCACTCTATTCCTTCCTCTGGATCTGAAAGACTTTCCCATATTTTGAAATGTTCTCTGAGTTCATGTCTTTTTGATAGTGATGTGAGCCTGTTTAGAACCAAGAGTCTAGAAGAGGGCAAGGAGGCTTCGGCTCACTTCCTCTAACGGAGAATCAAGGTAAAACTCTCATGACTTCTGTGACTTGAAGTTACAGAATATCATTTATGAAAATTTGCCAAAGGCCATAGTTATTTATAAAAAATACCCTTTTCAGAATAATCAGCGCTTGTTTTGGGGAATGCTGACTGTTTCCTAGTGTATTGTTTCTCTGCTGCATATTTGTTAACAAGCATGTTTATTAACAATGCAAGATCTTCCTTTTGCATAATTCACTTTCTGTAGCTACTGTTCATAATCAGGTCCATGCAGTGTGTAATAAGTGTCTTTATAGGAATGTCCAACTATAAAAATAGGCTAAATTCGATACAGAAACAGTGAGTTCCAGACTAGCTACCAGGAAGATTTATTTTAGCAATATAGCTGTATGTGAGGCTGCTGCTTGGTGCTTTTTATCTGGCTTACAACATTTTATCTCCTTATGCTGGCCAGAGTTAGTCCTAAGAGTAGGATTCATCTTCAGGAAACCCAAAGTATCAATAAACTACATTGCTCTTGCGGAGCTATACATCCTGAGGAGTAGGCGCTCTGTTCCACTAACCAAAAAGTCCCTTTAGTTACTTCCCTTTATTGCACCGTCTGTCCAGCTTTCTGTCTCCCTTCTCTACGTCATGCAAATATCACAGCTCAAGTAAGCAGGAATGGAGGAGGATGTGGAGCTGAGATCATGGAGATTACATAAATCTCGGTAGACTAGTCTTTAGAATCCTCAGTGGTCTCCACCTGTCCAACTTCTAGAATCCTAATTGTTAGCCATATGGTGCCTTTTAGCTCATTCCCTTTACCTCCAGCTGGGAATTAGAGAAGTCTGAAGAAATATAACACTTCTAGAGTAGAGATCTCAGAATACCAGCGATTATTCACTCACTAAGTCTTGTCTACTTCAAATCAAAACATCATCCAATCTGGCTCATTGCTGACAAATCTTGTTCATGAATATTATATTTTTACTGGAGGATGCATCTTCATCATGAACACTACACATCCAATCAACGGTTCTGATATTGTTGGCCTTCAACATGAAGATATAAGCATTGCTATATATTTGAGGATTTTATCCAATAGTAAAGTGAAAGAAACGGAACAAAAGGACCCATAAAAAAACAGAGGCAATGAAGAAGAAAACAAAAATCTATATTTAATATCTTTAGAGCAATAAAAAATACTGCATCTATAAAACAAACAGAAGATGCTATAAAAAGAAATAATCAAGGAATCAGAAAGACCCTTAAAATTAGAACTATGGTAGCATCATAAACAAATCAATACAATGATTGCAGGATGAAGTTGAGAAACCCTCAGCAAACAAAACATAAAGCGACAGAAAATAAAGGGAAGTAAGTTAGATCAATCCAGAAAGTCCAGCATCAAACCAACGGGGAACAAAAGACAAAGACGAAACAGTTATCAAAGAAACAACAAAGATCTTCTCAGGCACACACACACTGGAAAAGGTGGAGAGGGCTTCTCCCTTATTCTCCCATTGGTGAAGTTACTGGAAGCCATGTTTAAACAGACTTAAGAAAACAGGAAGAGAACATCCAGGTAGCTGCTATCTGTCTAGCACAGAATGGATCTCTTGGAAGGGGAGCCAAATACTATACATCTGGCAACACCAGGAAGTTATGAAAATGACACAGAAACGGATGATTAACTTTAGGCAAAATGTTGTACAAAAAAAGAAAGAAAATTTTTGCCCAGTTCTCCCTTGGCTTAATGAAATTAAGTCTTTCCAATGAATTGATTTACAATGAATATGAATGAAGAGTGTGTTGTAACAACATTGAGAGAAAGAGATGATGGAAAGTGAGGATGAGAATCTACATAGTGAGTTCAAAGTCAGCCAAGGCTGCATAGTGAGTTCAAAGTCAGCTGACGCTGCGTAGTGAGTTCCCGTCTAAAAAGGAAAAGGCAAATAGGAAGAGCAGGAATGACATCGAGAGAAGAGGCAATATCTGAGCTACAATAAAGAGATCAACACATCATACCTAATATTGGTGACTCCAGAAATAGCAGACCAGTTTGTGACTTAAAAATAACAGAACTACATATCAGAAAAATCAGCAAAGAATGAAGAGAAGCGGAGCTGAGGCCTATGTTCACCACAGTCTTCCTATTACTTAGATTAAACTATGTGCACATTTCTACTGCTAGCAATGAAAATTCATTGTAAAAATAACGGGATGAGAGTATGTATATGTATTGCCTTTACGTAGTTATTATTTTACTTTATGGTTGGTTTCTAGCCATGAAGTTAATGGGTCAAAGGATTTGGTTGTTTTTGAGGCTATTTGTATAAGTCACTCAGTCTGTGACACAGTTCACCAGTCATGTTTATTTTCTCACAACCTTACAAAATGTGAGCTACCTTCATTGAAAAATATTTTGCTCAGCTGATGAGTAAAAACCACTTTAATTAGTTTAAAATTGTTTCAGGCTCAATATTTTCCCTTCCTTTTTGGCAGTGCCTTAAATAAAATAACATATTATGGTAACTGATTTAAGACGTATGTAAGTACAGTAACCTTTTGACTTTCTGCTTGGAGTGGGCTACAGTGCTAATTTCTTTGCTGCTCCTGAATTCACATTTCTCCTACAACAGCTTTCTCCACCATACTTCCCACGTTCCATGCCAAACACAGGAAAGTCAAGTATCTGAAGCGCACCAGAGGTAAGACTGGTGTCACATCCTCCTTGGCTCCCCAGATCAGTACGCTGTGTCTCTCTCTAAGACAACCTGGTGATGACGTTCTCAAGACAACAAGTGATTGGGAAGGTCTGAGGGTCGCGGTGAAACTGACTGTTCAGGACAGGCTTATATTAAAGTCATACCTTCTGTCTTTTCTCTGGTCACCCATGTCCTGGAGACGTCGTCAAGAAATGGAAAGAAGCAGAAAAACATTAAACACAGTGGAAACATCACATTTGATGAGATTGTCAAAACTGCCCGACTCTTTAGCCAGCATCACTCTTTAGCCAGAAAACACTCTGCACTACTCAAGAGATTCTGGGCTCTGGGCTACAATATAGATGAGTACCAACCCTGGTGACATTATAGACAATATCAACAGCGGTGCAGTGGAATGCCCTGCTAGTAAAGAAACATAAGACAAAATATCTCAATAAAAGACCATCTGACCAAAATAAAAGAAGAGCAAGACACGAGAGAAAGTAATTTCTCAACTAGTTTGTATTATTTGTTCCTTGCATAGGACAAGATAAGACTAATAAGTTTTCAATCAATCTGTGTTTTTTTTCTGTATATCTTCTATCTACCTATCATTCTGCCTCTCTGTATTATCTACCTTCCCACATACCTATTGCTCGCTGGCATCTCTTTACGTATCTATCTTCGTTCCTATCGATGACAAATGGTTGTTTTATATAAATGGAATCTTGCATTGGTGTTATTTTGCAATTGTTTTCTGGGCTTAAAAAATACATTTTTGGAGTCTCCCCAGATTATACTTTTCAATGCCTCTGCTATTATGCATTTTAAACAATTGTGTTCAACCCACAGAGGTGGGGTCAATCCCTAGCTCAAAATTTGGCAGAGATGGCGTAATACGAGCACCAAAAGGATATGAAAATGTCTGCTATCCACAGGATGTGTCCTCTAGAGACAGCCAGGCGTGCTTCTAAGCTGGTCTTCAAACAGCTTAAGAAAGTGGAGAAAGGAGATTGTATAGGGTTTAGGAAGCCATGACTGGGGTGAGAGTTACCATCCATGACTTGTAGCTTCTTTCGTTTGAAGTAACTGTCGATGCCAATGGAGGGGGCACCTGGGCTTTCTGGATGGCAGCATGGAGTTGGGGTGTGCAGAATGGAAAGCTGTCGGTCCTCACACATCAACAATGCCCTCCAACTCCCTAATTGAGACAGTTTGCTTGTTCCTTGAGAGCATAGCCAAGCATCCTTACTCTTGGAATAGAATTTTTCAATTCAAAAACCTAGACAGAGCAGAGGGACACGTTAAGGTAATGAATTTTTTCTTTTTGTGGGTTTAGTAACCTCCTGTGCATGATGGCCACGGTCCTGACGACATTTGAGTGGCGGTGACAAGCCCCGTCAAGCTGGCTCACCCAGCAGTGTGCAGCACCATCCAGAGTCTCCATCTGGAGAGGCCAGCGCCCTATTGCTCTTCTGGCTCTGCTTTCATTTTGTCGCTTTGTGAAAACCAACCCACCTCATTCCTGGGGGTCCACACTGCCAGACTGGTTGTGCCCCAGTTTTCTGAAATGACCCTGTGTTGCTTCAGGCCTGTTTCCCATGTGCCGCTGAAGAGCTCGATCTGTCCATTTGATAAAAGTGAGTTATAGTCTGCTTTGGTCCCAGGAGGAGGACTTATCTTTGGTCTCCCGACCTGGGTTCTCTGGCGGCCCAGAGATTAAAGGTAGGAGGAGGTCTAATATCTTTCCCATCTCAGAACCACAGTTTGCCTATTGTCCACTCAGCAAGAGCAAAGGGCTAAGCCAGGGTAAGCAGAAGGCCTGCCGACTGCGGTCTAATCGCTGAACTTTGGGTAAAGGCTTGGAAATGCCTTGTTGATCGTACATAATAGCCAGAACAATTATTCTCCCCCTCGCAAAGAATTCTAATTAGCGTGGAAATGTAAAAGAAAAGGCTGGGTTGAGAGCAGAAGGTTTATGGCAACAAGATCTTGGCTCTCCCAGGAGCACTTGAGAGCACTAGGAAGTGCTTAGGTCCAATTTGACATTTCAGATCAAGCAGATTAAAGCCCATGGTTTTATCCACCTGGCATAATCCTAGCCCGTGGAAGCCACGGTTAATAATTATTGCCCTGAGCCTAGAGAGAACCGCACAATAGAATCTCTTTTATTCTGGCAAACCGAGGGCCTATTGTGGCCAGAATTTTCAAAGCTGGCAGACAAAGCTTTGGCCCGCGTTGGGGAGAAATGTTCTTAGCGTGGTAAGTGCTGTTGTTCCCTTGCCCTCCACCACTTCCTGACCACGCTTGTCTTTGTATCACTAATCTCTCCATTCCACCTGTGCTCTCTGTGTGGCGGGGTGACACTGCACCTGGAAAAGCTCTCGGACATGTGAAAGGGGTGAGCGTTTTTATGACTGTCTGTTCGGAGAATGTATCAGTTCACAGTGGGTTTCCCTGGCTGCACTCGCTCAGGCATTTTGGAGGCTTGCACGCTGACGATTTAATGGGTTAGCATTTGACCACTCACTAAGGGCAACAATGTGAAGCTGCTCGGGACCCAAGAAGCTCTTGTTCAAGGCGAAAGAAGTGCATATTGGGAATTTGCTCCATCTAGGGAGGTGAGGCAGTTATGAAAGAATACCTAAAGCTAGGTGATACACTGGGAGATAAAGTTCCTGGAGGAAGAAACGGCTCAGGTGCCTTCTGTCACTGACTGGCTACTTCTGAGTTCTAGGGACTAACTTTTCCTGACATCCAAGAATGCTGTGCCTTTGCTTACCCTCTTCCCCTATTGAGGTCCTGGAGACAGATATCAATGGTCATTTCTTCTTCGCCATCTAAAGTCTAAAATATGAAATAAGATAATGTCCATAAATCCTAGCACTATGCTCAGAATACAGCACGTACACAGGTAAAATTATCACCGACTTATAACTTATTATTCTCTCTTCTTCTTTCATTTATCCTTTCATACTAATTTCTCTCTGGTGCCCTGCCTCTGATCTTGATTCTACCACTGACTATTTCTCTCTTCAAAGAGCCCCTTCTCTTCTCTATTGTGCTATGGGATTTCTTGAGAAAAAAGCCCATGTGTGTTATTTCTTCTGTTCTTCTCAACTACACAGAGCCTTGCTGGATCAACCTAGATACACTGGAGTGTGATTTGTAAATATAATACCTTCTTAACCCAAGGGTTACCTTTCAATAGGAATTTCCCATTCCTGTTATGTTTCTCCCATTTGATTCAGTGCATGACACTGAATAGGAGCTTTGAAACATGGACATCATCACTTATGTCTTCTAGCTTGCATGTGTGGGTTACGATGTGAAGGATGAATAAGAGGGATGAGCCAGAGGTAGTTGTGACTCTTTTCCTAAGTTCTGTGGACTTTGGAATAGATTGAAACATTGAGGAGGTTTTGTAACAGATTATGGGAGACTGACTAGTTGAGGGAGTTTTATTCCACCATCTGAACTTAGCATGGAATGTAAAATTTCTGCTTGGGAATTGACCACCTTTTGGCAATAAATGCCCAGAGAAGATCTCAGATGCACATGTTAAGAAGATGCAGAAATTTTCTTACCTTTTCTGCTTATAAAGGGGGGAAAGGAAAATAACTTGTAGTTGTATAACTCTCACAGAAGGGAATTTGAGGATGGGTCATGAGTCATAGTCCTCGTGTGTGCATTAGTCACTCATTCCATGTTTCTTAATCACATGTTTTATTTGCATTTTTCAAAACCCATAATAAGTACTCAGTTCTGCCCCTCTGAAGCTTGTCTACTCTACAGCTTTTCAGATTTCTAGTGCCCACCATTGTCTTCTCTTTGTACCATGTCTCATTCCTTCTTCTCTTAGTTACCTCCACAAAATATTGCCTATTTTTTGTCCTGTTCATTCAGGCTCTGACTTGTGGCTTGAAATCTATGCGAATGGGGTCTTTGAAATATTTATCATGTATCCTCTGATGTATATAACTTAACTGTTTCATCTTAGCAATATTCACCTATAAAAGCAATAGTGTAAATCTCTAGAAAAGAGCCATGAAATATGAAATTTTCTAGCTTGAAACCAAAACAGTAACAATGACTTTTTGCATAGAGAAAGAAACAAAACTTGACCCTTGGGTATTGAATTTTTAAGGAGCAAAACCTAGTCTTAGCTGGATGAGATGATGCATGCCTTTAATTTTAGCAATCAAGAGGTAGAAGCCAACAGATCTCAGTAAATCCATAGCTACCCTGGTCTACAGTAAATTTCAGGCCAGTCAGGGATACATAATAAGATCCCATCTCAAACACAACACAATAAAACAACAACAACAACAAAACCTTCCAAACCCCAGCTACTGAAACAAGGCACTCTGATCATACAAAGCAGTCTCACGACTGGGACAGCAAAACCCTTGAGTTCCACTTTCAATCAGTTGCTGTGTAGCTGTGATCCAAGGCGAATCTGCAAGAAAGATGTAGGGATTAGTTAATTTGTACATTTCTTTTCAGCTTTGAATCTAGGGCTTGCTGATGTGTGGCTTTCTGGGACTCCAAAAAGGCAGTAGGAGATAATCAGATGATTCTCAGGGACACAGGAGAGGGAATATGAAATGCCACTGTCAATCTGGTAGTTGTGTCTGCTTTGTGTAAAAGGCAACCATGAGGCAATCCTTCTCTAAGCATCTCTAATTTGTATGGAACTTCTATCACTGAGTAGACTCAGTGCTAACACTTTCAATTAAGTTAAATGACTTCATGTTCTGTTAAGTTCAGGCTGGCTAGGAATTTCATGACTTCTCACTGGCTTCATTACAATAATGCTTAGCATGAGGTTCACAAGGGTGATGTCTACTTGATAATATTTTCATAATTGTACAGCTATCATCAAATTATGTTGATTCATGGCTGGATGAAAAACGACAGTGAAGAGTGTAATTGTGAAATTTCACAAGGCATTGACATTTGTGGTTTAAGCGCAGAAAAATTCAGCAAGTATACCACCACAAAGGAGGTATAACTGTGAAGACTTTGTGGAAAAGTTCACGCATTCAAATGTAATTAAGCATGAATTAAACATGATTTGCTGCAGGGCTAATTCTAGCACTGCCGAAGCTCCATTATGGAAATCCGTTTCAGAAATATGACCAGCTCCTTTTTAACATATGTCAGATGCCTAACATATGGTCTCCTAAGGCCTCCAGCATACCTTGGGTGATTCAGGGCAGTCAACGTATGCTTGGCACTGCTGAAGGTCTGGCTTATTGAGCCAAGAAGCCAGGAAACATAATGGGAAATCAACCCATGCTTGTCAGAATCTCACTTCTCTCTTGGAACAAGTGTTATAAATTTGAAGAAAAACTTGAGCTTTATAATGTGCAGTGATGTGCTGGTATTTCATGCTGGGCCAGTGAAGGACATTCCATGAATGTAGCTTAATGATGCCTTACAATTATTTTATCAGGAATGCTAAAGCAAAGTTTTACAAGACATTAACGCAAACAAAATCAACTGCTTGACAGCTCTATCCCTTGCCCGTGCTCTGGAATGGGAATGACCTGGAACAGAGCTTCCTAGGACACATATCTTGTCTAATAGCTTCTTTTGTATTCCTCTCTGCCAGACTCTTTGCCATGTTTCTGTTAATCTCAGAAAGTTCAAGAACCTTGGGGACCAAAAGCAGAATTCCAGGCTCAAGTCTACCATCAACTGCTATAGGGAGTTTACCTGCAAATTGCGATGTTATGATTAATTTTCATAATGCAATTTTGTAATTGTGTCTACTTGGCAAGAATTCTAGGTAGACATGGTGGTGTGATAGATTAAAAAAATGTTTTCATCAATATGTGTATATATAGAAGACACACTTGCCTAGTCTTTGTTCATATCTATATTGAACTATAAGAAACGGTGACTAGTAACAACAATAGCTGCTGGGGAGTTGTTCTGCTCCTTCAGGCAATAGCCATTGAGATACCAGCCCACTGGGGTGTGGTCTCTTTCTCTTTAAAAAGCAGTGGCAGCCCTCTGCTCTCTCTCTTGCTCCAGCGACTAGACTTCTTTCCTGGCTGTCATGTAGGACGGTGTTCTGTAAGTTTTTTCCCCTCAAATAAATAAGCCTTTAAATCCAAACTGGTGTGGGATTGTTTCACACTTTAAATAGCGACAAAGGGAGGAAATTGGTGGTGATTCATATATAGTAGACATGTAAGAAAAATCCTCTCAGTGGTGGCCATATTCTATACTCTATGCTAAGCACTATAACAAACATTTAATTTTGTTTTATATACCAATTCAATCATATTATATGATTTCCCCCTGAATCCTAGAGCAGTAAGAAGTAAAAAATAAGAAGTCTAAGTTTTAACAACTGGATTCTCTATTTTTTCTTTTAAAAGTACTTTTCTGACCATGATTTCCAAAAGCAGACTATATTTTGGACTTTGATTGAACATTGCAGTTCTGTCCTGCTCTAGTGGAAGAGTTTGGAGAAGAGGAAGCATTTGTTTTTGTTTTTATTTTTAAATTTATTTTTATTTTTTTTTAAAAAGAGAAAGCAAACTTGTTTTTCATTTTACACACCAAACCCAGTTTTCACTCCCTCCTCTCCTCTTCCCCTGATCCCCTATCTATCCTTAGAGATGGCAAGGCACATTGCTTTGGGAAAGGTTCAAAGTCCTCTCTACTATATCTGGGCTGAGGAAGGTATCCATCCAAACAGAATAGGTTCCCAAAAAGTCAGTACAAGCAGTAGGGATAAATCCTGGTGCCACTGCCCGTGGCCCCTCAGTCTGCCTCAGTCAGGAGGGGAGCTGCTTGTTCATTTCAGATGCCCAGAACCAAAATAACCATACAGAAACTATATTAATTAAAACACTGCTTGGCCCATTAGCTCTAGCTTCTTATTGGCTAATTCTAACATCTTAATTTAGCCCATTTCTATTAATCTGTGTATCACCACGAGGTCATGGCCTATCAGGAAAGTTCCAGCACGTCTATCTCTGGCGGCGGATCTATGGCGTCTCCCTGACTCTGCCCTTCTTTCTCACAGCATTCAGTTCAGTCCTCACTGCCTACCTAAGTTCTGCCCTATCAACAGGTCAAGGCAGTTTCTTTACTCATTAGTGGTAATCACAACACACAGAGGGGACTCCCACATCAGTCACCACATTTGGATTAGTTTGGATCTATGCTGGTTCCTTCCCTGTCTTGCTGGAGTTGGTGAACTCCCACTAGCTCAGGGAAATTGTTTCAGTGGGTGTCCCCATCATGGTTTTGACCTCTTTGCTCATATTCTCACTCCTCCCACTCTTAGCAACTGGACTTTGAGAACTCAGTCCAGTACTCTGCTGCGGGTCTCTGACTTTGTTTCCATTAGCTGCTGGATGAGGTTCTATGGTGATATTTAAGATATTTATTAGTCTGACTACAGGGCAAGGCCAGTTTGGGCACCCTCTCCTCTATTGCTTAGGGTCTTAGCTGGTCATCCTTATGGATTCCTGGGAATTTCTCTAGTGGCAGGTTTCTTGCTAGCCCCATAATGGCTCCCTCAATCAAAATATCTCTTTCATTGCTCTCATCTCTGTCCTTCCTCCATCTTGACTATCCCATTCTGTCTAGTTCTCCTCCCCCTTCCCCCCTCTCCTCCTCTTTCAATTCTGCCCTCCCCCCACCTCCATGCTCCCAACTTTGTCAGGCAATTCTATTTCCCCCTTTCAGGTGAATCTATGTATGTTTTTCCTAGGGTTCCCTTGTTACTTAGCTTCTGTAGGATCATGAACTATAGGCTCAATATCCTTTGCTTTACAGCTAGTATCCACTTATGAGTGAGTACATACCATGTTCATCTTTCCAGGTCTGGGTTAGTGCACAGTACTTATATGATAGCTCATGGCTTTTTAAAAATGTAGTTTTCTGGCCATGATTATTGAAGTAACCCATTTTCTCATTCTAGACAGGAGGTTATGATTTGGGGGGCTGAAAGTTGTGGCTGCATCTTGCCTCAGTGGAATATTTGGGGGAAAAGTATATATTTGGTCACTGTAGCTCATAGTTCTAGAAGAAAAGTCTTCTTCAGACCTTCACGGTTTATTCCAAATTTATGTTTAAGTCATCAGTTTGAAAGGGGAAAGTCTCTACCCTCCAGGAGTGTAGGACACTAATACCATCAATAGCTTGTTGACTGGGTTTATGTAAAAAACAATGACAGAGTCCGTAATAGAATTCTGGGCTGCCTTGGAGGTGGTTGCACAACAACCAAGATGTCTTTTCACAGTGTACCTTTTAGTGTCCCTGAGACATGGGGCATGCCACTTATGACTTGCAGGATGGCTTTGTTTTCAAAACCCTTACACCTCACAGAAGTTATAACTCTGTTTCAGCAAGCTTAGGTAGCACAGTGGATAGCTAAAAGGACTCTGCTAACCAACATGTCTATCTGCATCATTAGACTATCTTATCATCAGCTATCCAGGGTACATCATTTATAACTATAGATTCTGCTGAGTGATAGGCAGTCCTTGCATTCTGTGTATCTAACCTGGAAGACTTCAAAAAAGAAAATGTTCACGATCATTTCCTATAGATATAAAAATAATAAAAACAGAAATAAATTTGACAGCTCACAGGCTTTCTATTGCAAATCACACAGCTTTTCCAACCAAGAATTTGTCTTTGAATGGTATAAGGCCAGCATTAGTTTCATACCAACACTTTGCTCCCTTGAAAAGTGGAATTAGATGTCAACTGTGCTGGGTTGTTTGGGCTTCTCCAAAGTGGGTGAGTCAGGATATTTTTTATTTTTGTTAGATTTACTTTTATTTATGAATTGATAATTTCATAAATATCTATAATACATTTTGACTCCACTCATACCTTTTCCATCTTTCTGACACTTTCCTACCTTTTTATCTTGTGATCCACTGAGTTTAACTAGGGCTGTCCACGTTGGCATGGCCATAGAGATATCCACTGAAGAATGAGCAGCTCACCAGTGGATATACCGTTGAAGACGATGACTTCCCATCCCCCAACAGCCACCGACTGCCGATAGATCTTTGATCTTTGATGAAGGCCAGGCCTTAGGAGCTCTTCTCCTGAATCCATGATTCAATGATGATGGGCTCAGATTTGTGCAGAGCCTGTGTAAGCCACCAAAGCTGCTTGTAAGTTCCTGCATACGATGACAAGTTCATGCCTCAAAGGCAGCATTTGCTCTTCATCGTAGAACTCACATTTTTCTCTGTTCCCTCTTTTGTAATGACCCTAATCTTTAGAGGGTTCATATTCATGTCATGTTTGGGGTAAAACACTTACCATTTACTTATTCTCAGTAACTTGAACAGCCATAATTCTCTTATTTACCATAATGTACTGAAGAAAGAACTTTCTCTGACCAAAGCTAAGAGCACTTATCTTTTGGTTTAAACATAAATATTTATTTACTTATTTCATTTTGTTTTGTTTTTTCGAGACAATGTCTCTCTATGTAGTCCTGGTTGTCCTGGAACTCAAGATATAGACCAGGCTGACTTTGAGCTCATAGAGAGCCTCCTGCCTCTGCCTCCCAAGTTCTGCGATTAAAGGTGTGTGCCACCATGCCTGACTTTAAACATAAATATTTGGAAGGCAGTTCTGCCTGAAGGTTGGTACCATAACATGCCAAATCCAGAGTTGAGTAAGAACACATGTAGCTGTTTTCCCTTGGCTGCCTGCATAGCAACTTTCAACACTGTGAAAGAAAACCAGCAGGGAGAAAGCTTCCAGCTCAGTATCAGCTTGGATCTCAATGTCCAGCATCGAAAAAGCATGGCATCTTCAGAAATGCATTTTGCCTTCTAGTTCTGATGGCCAACCAAGTGTAAATGAGTCATCCTGTGTTTTTACTAAATGCCTCAATTATTTGGTTATTGAATTCTTACTGAATTCTCCCTAGGGTATTTTCTGTTCTTTCTAAACATTGTTTCTGTTTCAGATTTGCTTTTAAGACTTTTACATGTACACATCCACCAAGGCCTCACAAAATCGTATGCAAAAGGTGTTATTGATATCTAATTGACATCCTGATCATGAGGGGTGCAATTGAGTTCTTCAGATTGTGAACCCCATATACAACTTGCAAAGAACTTTTGCTATTTCTTATAATCATGTCCTTGACGAAGCATGAGCAGAGAACTTTGGAAGACCATGGACAGGATAGAGACAATGAGATAAATTTGGAATCTACTGCTATAGCTCAGGAAGGTAAGGTTGAGAATTGACCAATATCAGTAAAAATAGAGATGAGGCGAGTAGGACTTTTAAGAACTTTTGAATTTGGTTTTTGCAGGTAGAGATATGGATCTAGTTTCATGCTTACCGTGTAGATATTCAGTTTCTGAAACATCATTCTCTTTCTGATGTATATTTTTGATACCTTTGGCTGCAGTTTTGTGTGTTTATTTCTCCCTGTTCTGGTCTCTGTCTGTTTTGGGTCAGTACTGTGCTCTTTTTGTCATTACGTCTCTCTAGTATACTTTGAGACTAGGTTTTGTGGTACCTCAAGCACGGCTCACTCTGCTTGGACCCTCTGCTGGGTGTGGGGCAGTATTCATGGCCTTTGGTGTTTTCATATAGAATTTAGAGCTGCTTGTCTAGTTCCGTGAAAAATACCATGTTTGGAATTTTGGTGAAGATGCTTCAAGATACAGAGACAGGCAATGATTTTCTGAGAAGGATTCCTAAATATTAATTAATCCTCCAAAATTGATGAGTGAGATTGGAAAGTAAAAAGTTTCTTTACAGTAAAAGAAATGATCAGCCGGGTGAAGACACAGCCTACTGAGTGGAATAAAATTTTGCCAACTATACATCTGGCAGAATATGAATATCCAAAACCTATAAATGACTTTCCCAATAAATATTCTTAATAGTGCTCAACTTACTTACCCACCAAGGAAACACAAATTATAGCTACTTTGGGACTCCATCTCATACTAGTCAGAATGGTTATAATCAAGAAAATAATCAACACCAAATGCTGGTGAGGATGTGGGAAAATAAATACCTTTTTCATTGCTGGTGGGAATGGAAACTTATCTAATTACAGTGGAAATCATTGTGGCAGTCACTCAAAGAACTAAAAAAAGGCCTATAATATGATTCAGCTATTCTCCTGGGCATGTGCCCTAATGATTCTGAGTCAGCACAAGAGATATTTACACACCTGTGCTTATAATTGCACTATTTATGGTTGCCAGGAAATAGAATCAGCCTAGATGTCTACAGCAGGTGAGTTTAGTTTTTAAAAAATGCACGCACACACAGCTCTCTCTCTCTCTGTTTGTGTGTCTGTATTTGTGGATATAGTTGGAAAACAGAAGGTCAGAAAGCATTGCCCCGATTTCTATCTCACTGAGATGTGTCATCTGGAAATGCCAGAAAAGAAGAAAAATCACGATCGCAACATTTAGTCTGATGCTCTTTTAGGTTGCAAAGATGATAGCACATTATCAGGTAATACAGGATGGCTGATGAATGGCCATACATTCAAATTTGGTCATATATATAAGTGCCTGGAATGATCCCAAGAAGGCAGCCCATCTCTTTTCTGCATCTTTACTGTGTTTTACTGGACCTGAGAGGGTCAAAGACAGAGCTAGCCTGTGTTTTATGGATGTCAACAGGCTGCAGGCTCTCAGCTCTGCAGCTCTCTCCTGCTCTCTGCTTTGTATGCAGGTCATACCTAAGAGGCATTTTGTGAGGCTGCTGCAGGGTTTCCATCTGTCTTGGGCACAGCAGAACTTTGGGGATCACAATAGGAGAACCACGTGCATTGACAGGGTTTTTATTCCACCTGCTGTTGATGGCTGACAAAGAAGGCATGAATGAACATGCTGCATTTTCACGCTGTTCCTTTTCTAGTCAGTATTTATTTAATAAACACCCATTGATTACCTACTAAGTCCTAGGTACCAGCTAGCTCTGTTAGGGACTGAAGATAGTAGAGAGAATCTAAATGTAGTCCAGTAAGAAAAGTAATTATAAGAAACTATAATTATAAGAAAAGAATTAACTATGTAATTAGCCTGGTAAATGCAGAATTTCTATTATAACAGTACAATAAAGCAAAAAGTTCATTATGCTTTGAGAATAAATGAGAAGTACCTGCTTTATTCTGAGGCAGGGAGTAGGGACAGGGAAGGGTGACATTTCAGTGGAGATATGAAAAATGAGTAAAAAATAAACAGGTACCACAGAGAGGAAGGATGGATAAAGGTCCCAAAGATGAAAGATATGTTCCAAGATTTGAAAGGCAGTTGGGGGCTTCAGTGTGAAGAAGTGAGGTGTTGGGTCAGATGAGTCCCTCAAAGAACAAGAGCAAGTGTGATGTTTCCCCTGCAAAGAAATGAGAAGCCTTTAAGAGTCTTTAAACACAGGAGTAAAGCTATCAGGTTTATGTTTGTGAAAAATAACTGACTTGGGTTCCATCGAAGAAGACAGATTCAAGGCAGAGAAAGTGGATGTAGGTTGAAGAGCTGGGAGCAACTGTAGCTGTCGGTAATAGATTATAGCAGGTTGATTAGCACAACGGCTTTAGAGATCTGGAGATGTAGATGAATCCACACTGTGGCACTCTGGAGACAGAACTAATAGGACTTGTTGATGAAGTGAATTGCCCCAGTGTAGAAACAGGAACGACGGATGACTTTAGCTTAAAGGAGTGTGTGGATGCTGAAGACCATTAGAAGGCTAGAGAGGAAGTAGTTTTGATCAAATAGATCCTAAAATTAACATCACCAAATAGCGGGGATACTTTCTATTTCATAAAAAATAGACAACTCCTAAATCATTAATTTAAAAAAATGGAAATAAGCTATTCATAAAAGGCTATATTTGCTGGTCATTTGATAGCACAGTTGAAAATAATAATACCCAAAGACAGATCAACTTCATGTGTATCAAGTCTCAGAATAGTTATATTAAAGCTTGCAGGGACAAAAATCAAGTGGCAGTCGAAACTTAAGGCTCACCATAATGGAGGTGCGCATGTGTGTGTTTGTGTGTGGTTGGTTGTGTGCAGGGGTATAAGTGGGCATATTTTAGCTAACAACTCAAGTTGTTTTCTCAGCTCTATATCCATAAATTTGTCTTCATCCCCCCATTTTTGTCTGTCATGAATATAATAGACCTTATCCTCCTGTGCAATGATAAATTGAGACAGATTTCCTCCTTATTGGTTTTTATGAATATTTGCCCTCCCTACATTCTAGAATAAAGCTTTTTTTTCTTTAAGTTATTATAAATAACCATTCAACCTCAGTGACTGAATTTCCTAGCTATCTTTCTTTCCCCCTGCTTCACTGCTGTTGCTGTTAGATCGGGCACTGGGTCCAATTATAGCTTTGCACTTAATTACAAACTTTGCATAGCTGTACATTAATTAAAAGACTTTTTCATTGCTTTTTATTTTATAGCTGGAAGTTGTGAACTATAACAATCCAATATACTACTTAAGGGGATAATACGAATTTGGAATAATAAAAAGAAATTTATAATGATCATCTCAGGCATCCAAAGTATTGCTTATAAAAATAATAAAGTATAAATACAATAAGCTCAAGAGTGAAGCCTCCTATTCTCCTTCAACGAAGAGCTTTACTTTATATATAAAAAAGATACTTACAGATTAGGCACAATATACCTTTAATACTTATTTAGGCTTAGCCTATAAAAGGAAACCCTTAAAGGCAGATCCTGAAGGTAAGTTTGAATGGACCTCTCCTAAGTACAATCTACCTCCGTAACTTGAGAAAACAGCATTTTGACTGAATATTATTAAGAGAAATATAACCATGGAGAGAAAGTGTATACAGTAAATGTGTTTCTTACAGGGTCATGAATTAGAAATTCTGAAAGACTACATGCATACCAGAGCTGAATACATAGTATATTTACTTATATAATAAAACAATAATACTAAAGTAGATGTTAAAACACACTTCTCCCTAACACTGTTCTTCAACGAGAAAAGATAAACCATGGAAGAACACCAGGCTTGGTAGGGAAGAATTTGATTGTTGTACTGGTGCTGGTAACAAGGTTAATTTATGACATCCTGCCTTGTAAAGAAGGATAGAATAAAGGGAGGGCTCTCTGAGTGGCCCAAGCTGTAACAATCTGAATAATACCACAGCACGTAGAATGTTGCTGAGTTATGCTGAGAACATCCACAGAGATTACTGTAGAAGATCAGATGTCCTTGAGAGGAGAGGCCCCAGAAAGGAAAGTATGTAGAACTCAGTTTAGCTGCTGTCTTGGTTTCCTGAAGGCAAGGGAAAGGAGAAACCTCCTGCCATGGGGCAAGCCCTGGATGACGATGACATAGGTGAGCTTAGAGGGAAGGTGGAAGTGTTTAAACAAGACTGAGTCCTGTGAGGGGCTGGGTGCACTGGAGCCTGGGTTAGGCTGCATCTTAAAGTGTAGAAGAAGTTCACTTGAGTAAGTTTAGTGTAGGAGGTCCTTCTGTCTATGTGTTGCTTTCATTAATAAATAAAGAAACTGCCTTGGCCTATTGATAGGGCAGAATTTAGGTAGGCGGGGAAGACAGAACTGAATTCTGGGAGGAAGAAAGCAGAGTCAGAGAGAGACGCCATGGATCGGCCGCCAGAGATAGACATGCTGGAACTTTTCTGGTAGGCCACGACCTCATGGTGATATACAGATTAATAGAAATGGGTTAAATTAAGATGTAGCCAATAAGAATTTAGAGCTAATGGGCCAAGTAGTGATTTAATTAATACAATTTCTGTGTGATTATTTCAGTTCTGGGCGGCTGGAACAAACAAGAGGCTCTCTTCCAACATAAGTTGGCATGAACAATGTTCCCTGTTTTCTTCTCAAAGATAAAGGAGGATTTTATAGGTGGAAGAAAGACATTTCAAAGACTGGTCTACAGAGGGCACCTGATCTGGATACCACTGCAATTAATTGTTTTGGCTCTTGTTTGAGGAAAGGGCCTCTAAGGAAAGTCTCCCAACCAAAAAAAGCCCAGGACCAGCTCATTTCAGCTCAGAATTCTACAAGATTTTCAAAGAAGAACTAATACCTCACCTAACTAACACCTCAAATTATTCCACACAATAGAAACAGAGGAAACATTGCCAAACTCTTTTTATGAGACTTTTGATGACTGTTTATATTTTTTCAGCAGCTACAGGTCTGTTTAATTTGTTTATCTGGTCTTGATTTAATTTTGGTAAGTGATATTTATCCAGAAAGTTGTCCATTTCCTTTATGTTTTCCAATTTTGTGAAGTACAGGTTTACAAAATATGACTTGATGATTCTCTCTATTTTCTCTGTGTCTATTCCTATGTCCCCCTTTTTATTTCTGATTTTGTTAATTTGGATACTCTCTTTCTCTGCCTTTTGGTTAGTTTGAATAAAGGTTTGTCTATTTTATTGATTTTCTCAAAGAACCAACTCTTTGTCTCATTGATTCTTTGTATTTTTTTCTTTGCTTCTCTTTTGTTGATTTCAGCTCTCAATTTGATTATTTCCTGCCATCTAGTTATCTTGGGTGAGTTTGCTTATTTTTGTTGTAAAGTTTTCAATATTCTGGTAATTCACTAGTGTGAGATTTTTTTCCAGCTTCTTCATGTAGGCATTTAGTACTATGAACTTTCCTCTTAACACTGCTTTCATCGTGTCCCATAAATTTGGCTATATTGTGTGGTCATTTTCATTGAATTTTAGGAAGTCTTTAATTTCTCCCTTTATTTCTTCCTTGGCCCATTGATGATTCAGGTGAGCATTGTTTAATTCCCATGTGTTTGTGGTTTTTCTGGAATTAGTATTGGTGTTGATTTCTAGTTTTAAACCATGGTGATCTGAAAAGCTACATTGGGTTATTTCATTGTTTTTTTATTCGTTGAGGTTTGTTTTGTTACCGAATATGTGGTCAATTTTTGAGAAGGTTCCATGAGGTGCTGAAAAGAAGGTATATTCTTTTCTGTTTGGATGGAATATTCTATAGATGTCTGTTAAGTCCATTTGAGTCATAACCTCTGTTAGTTCCCTTATTTCTCTGTTCATTTTTTGTCTGAGTGACCTGTTCAGTGGTGAGATGGGAGTGTTGAAGTCTCCCACTGTTAGTGTGTGGGGTTTAATATATGATTTAAGCTTTAGAAGTGTTTCTTTTGCATATGAGGCTGCTTTTTTTTTATTTAGGACATAGATACTTAGTATTGAGATTTCCTTTTGATGGATTTTTCCTGTGACTAATATGAAATGTTCTTCTTTGTCTCTTTTGATTGATTTTAGTATAAAGTATATTTTGTTAGATATTAGGATAACTACATCTGCTTGTTTCTTAGGTCCATTTGATTGGAATATTTTTCCCCACCCTTTACTTTGACATTATGTCTGTATTTACAGTTGAGGTGTGTTTCTTATATGCAGAAGAAGGATGGTTTCTGTTTCCATATACAATCTATTAGCCTGTGCCTTTTTATAGGTGAGTTGAGTCCATTTGTATTGAGGGATATTAATGACCAGTGATTGCTATTTCCTTTTTTTGTTTTTGTTGTTGGTGATGTTAATTTGTGAGGTTTCCCCTTCTTTGGGATTTGCTGCTATGAGACCATCAATTGTCTGTGTTTTTGTTGATGTAGCCAACTTCCTTGGGTTGGAATTTTCCTTTTAGCATTTTGTGTAGGACTGGGTTTGTGGCTAGGTATTGGTTAAATCTGGTTTTGTCATGGAATATCTTGTTTTGTCCTTATATGGTGATTGAAAATTTTGCTGGGTATAGTAGTCTGGGCTGGCAACCATGGTCTCTTAATGGCTGCATAATGCTTAATCATGACCTTCTGACTTTAATTGTCTCCAATGCAAAGTCAGGTGTAATCCTGACAGGTCTGCCTTTATATTTTACTTGGCCTTTTTTCCTTTGAAGCTCTTAATATGCTTTATTTACTCTGTATGTTTAGTGTTTTGATTTTTATGTGGCAAGGGGACTTTTTTTTGATCCAGTCTATTTGGTGTTCTGTAAGCTTCTTGTATCTTCATAGGCATATCTTTCTTTAGGTTGGGAAAGTTTTCGTCTATGATTGTGTTAAATATATTTTCTGTGCTTTTGAGTAGAACTTCTCCTTCTTCTATACATATTATTATAAGGTTTGGCCTTTTCATGGTGTCCCATATTTCCTGGATATTTTAGGTTAAGCTTGTTTCTTAGATTTAATGTTTTCCTTGACTGATGAGTCTATTTCCTCTATAGTATCTTCAGCGCTTGAGATTCTCTCTTCTATCTCTTGTATTCTGCTGTTTATGCTTGCATTTGTGGTTCCTGATCATTTTCTCATGATTTCTGTTTCTATAATTCCCTTGGCTTGTGTTTTCTTTATTGTCTCTTTTTCAGTTTTCAAGTCCTGAATAGTTTCTTTCAAATGTTTGATTTCTTTTTCTTGGTTTTCATTAAGTGATTTGCTGATGGCTTCCAATTTTTGTTTGTCCCCCCCCCCCCATTTCTTTAAGGGAATTTCTCATTTCCTCTTTAAGAGTTTCAAACATTCCCCTGAAGTTATTTTTTAGGTCATTTTCTTCTGCTTCATCTATATTTGGTTGTTCAAGTGTTGCTGTTGTAGAGTCTTTAGGCTTTACTGGTGTCATGTTGCTCTTTGTGGTGTTGCATATGTTCTTACCTTTTTTACTCATCTTTTCCTCTAATAGGTGTTATTGGGGCTGTCTGTGATTCTGTTGATTAATCTTCTAGGTGCCAGAGAATCCAAGGCTCAGATGGTTGTTCCTTGTGGTACAGTCATTGCCACTGTTCTAGTTACCCTATTGGTCACTCCATGTTCTTGCAGGTCACTCAGCACTCCTGGGCTTTGTTCCACTCCCTTGGAGTTTGTTGTCTTAGGCTTGCTCTAGTCTAGGTTGTTGGCTCATTTACTGTTTCTGTAAATGTCCCTGGTCTGGATCCATTCCTGCAGAGGTCTCTGGCTTGGAATTGGTTCTGTAAAGATCTCTGGCTTCAATCTACTCCCTCAGAGTTCCCAGACTTGGGTGCACCCAGATCCACAGAGGACCTGGCTCAGGATTATTCCATCTGAGGTCCCAGACTCATGCTTGGACACACAGAGCTCTCTGGCTTTTGACTACTCCCTTGGAGTTCTCATATTCATTCCCAGACCTATAGAGGTCCTGGCTCACCCTTGTTCTTTGGAGATCCTAGACTCATGTCCAGACCCACAGGGGTCCTGGCTTAGGTCTACTTCCTTGAAGGTCCCATGATGTAGGAGGGTCTTCTTTCTATGTGTTGCTTTCATTGGTTAATTAATAAAGAAAATGCTTGGCCTGATAGGTCAGAACATAGGTAGGCAGAGTAGACAGTACAGAATGCTGGGAAAAAGAGAAGTGAGACAGATGCCATGCTTCTCCTGCCCAAGATGGACGTGGGTTAGAATCCTCCAGGTAAGTGACAACCTCGCCGTGACATACAGATTATTAGATATGGGTTAGTCAAGATGTGAGAGTTAGCCAATAAGAGGCTGGAGATAATGGGCCAGGCAGTGTTTACAAGAATACAGTTTCTGTATAATTATTTCGGGTAAAGCTAGCAGGGTGGGTGGGAGGAAGCGGCCCACTGTTTCTTCTACAGTCCCAGATTCATGTCTGGACCCTCAGTGATCTCTGTCTCTGGCTTACTCACTCAGCAGTTTTCCCCTGTAACTGTTCCTGTGTAGTTCACTATCTCAGTTCTGTTCTGGTCCAGGTCACTGGCTCAGTCCTAGTTCACAAATGTCCCTGGACTGGATCCGCTCCTGCTCCCATGGAGCTTTATGAATATGTTTTATTTCCATTGGTTAATTAAGAAAGTGCTTCAGTCTATGGTAGGGAAGAATATAGCCAGGCTGGAAGAGTTATATACAGAGATGCCATGTGGCTGCCAAAAGAGTCAGACACTGGATCCTTACCAGTAAACCACAGCCTTGTATTGATACACAGATTAATAGAAATGGGTTAATTTAAGATGTAAGAGTTAGTTAATAAGAAACCTGAGCTAATAGGCCAAACAGTATTGTAATTAATATAGTTTCTGTGTGATAATTTAGATTGGGCATCCAGGAAATAAGCAAACGGTCTTCTGCTACATTCTTTTTAATTGTACTGAAGCTAGGAAAAGCTGAAGACAAGGTTCATGGTACAGAGAATGTCAGGGCAGAAAGAGAATGAGACTGGGACATTGATTATTTTTCTGAGCCTCAGAGTTAACTAACCCTGAAGCCTGATCTGAGGTGGTGCTTCCTATAATGTGAAATAGTCATTTTTCATATTGCACATGCCAGTTTATATCAGGGTTTCTCTTACTTGCAGCTGAAGGCATCCTAACTAATACAGAGTGGGTGCTGGTAAGTCTAATAGACTGCAATAAAGCAGCATGAAAAATTCTAAGTACACAGGAATGGGGACTTATGATGTTTTTTTATAATGCTTTTCTGGAATATAATCTTACATATAAGCTTGACAGCTTTTTAAGAGTTTAAGGAGTTAGGATAGAAAAATGACTACCTGCTAGAGATCATTAGCTCAACACATAGGGATTCCAGGGACTTGAAAACTCATACTTAGGGAGTCATGCGCCAATTTACAACTAAGTGTGGAAAAGAGCTATGGCAGTGGGAAGACATGAAAATCTGGGTGGAGATTGCAATAAAGACAAGTAATAGTTCTGAACTGTTGACCTACTGTGATGCTTGCTGTAGTGAGGAATTAGCCACAAGGGACTTTCAGTTACTCACTTAAAAGTTCCAAGAACAAGTCAGAGCTAAAGTCTCTGAATTCACTGTCATAAATTGCAACTGAAATTGATGAATAAAGGGTCCTGCTTTCTCATGATGTCCACATCCAAATCTCTAAATATTCCATGAATATTCTATGTGCAAAAGAAACTCTGAAAACCTGATGACATGTATGGATCCTGAGATGAACAGACTGTCCTCTATCCTTGAGGACTTGATTGTGGAGGGGTGGCCAAGTCGTATGACCTTTTCAAAGCAGAGAATTGTATTCTGACAGGAGTCAGAGAAAGTGATGGATGAAGAAAAGAATTAATACAAGCTTCTTCAAAACCTCAAGCATGAGAAGGTTCTGATCTATCTTTGTTGACTTTGAAGATGGAAGAAAGAAACCATAAGCCAAGACAAAGTGACCTCTGCACACCAGGAAGACACTTAGTCAATAGTCAGCAAAGAAATAGATTTCTCAGTTCTACAACAGCAAGGATGTAAATTATGGTTTTGTTTGCATCAGAAAGGAAACATGTTTCCACAAAGTCTGCTTGAACAAATGTAATCCTTGTTCCTTGATTGTAACAAGTCCAGACTAATGTTGAAGTTCTTATTTTTAGAGTTGGGTAATGATAAATGTAAATGGTGCTATGGAGATGGAAGTTTCTGTCTGTCCTGCCTGGTCCTACAGCCATTCAGTCCCAAAGAAACACACAGAGGCTTTTATTAATTATAAACTGTTTGGCCTATTGCCTCAAGCTTATTATTAACTGGCTCTTACAATTTAAATTAACTCTTAATTCTTGTTTATGCTTAGCCATGTGGTTTGGTACCTTTTCTCTGTAAGGCATTCTCATCTTGCTCCCTCTGCTGCTGGATGGTGACCACATCTCTGCCTTTCCTCTTCCCAGAATTCTCCTAATCTGGTTGCCCTGCCTATACTTTCTGCCTGGCTTCTGGTCAATCAGCATTTTATTAAACCAATACGAGTGGGCTGGAGAGATGGCTCAGAGGTTAAGAGCACTGACTGCTCTTCCAGAGGTCCTGAGTTCAATTCCCAGTAACCACATGGTGGCTCACAACCATCTGTAATGAGATCTGGTGCCGTCTTCTGGTGTGAGGGCATACATGGAGGCTGAATACTGTGTACATAATAAGTAAATAAATCTTCTAAAAAAGTAAAATAAAATAAATAAACCAATACGAGCGACAAATCTTTACAGGGTACAAGAGCATTATCCCACAGCAGTACTAACTTTACATGTATTTGCTTTGAAACAACTGAAATAAATATATTTCTTTAGCAGATGCTGGTGATATAAATGAATAACCTGCTAGACTGAAGTCCTGGATGGTTAGAAGGAGCACAGAAAGGTTGAAAACAGTGCAGCTTTTATGGACCCCAAGTGAGATGGATAAAAATAGGATGGGCTTTGTATTAGGATGAGAATATATGGTAATTAATTATGTAACTTGTCTAATATTTACTGTGTGGAAGAAATCACTCACAGTGCAGTGATTGCCAACAAAGACAATGCTTTGTGCAGGTCTGAGCTGTGGGATTCTCTAATCTGAGTGTAGTTCTCTCATTTACTTAAGAATAGCTGCCACTTAGTCAGACAGTGACATCTGGGGTTTGACCTGCCTGCTGAGATGCTGAGCTATCTGGCCACAAATTGCCTAATATTTCAAAGAAAGATCAAAAATGTATATAAGATTGCTGGCCCAGGTTATCAAGATCAGCCACAGGTGGTTTTTGAGTCTTTGTTTACAATGCGGTTGCTGTTGTCTACTGGCCCAAGAGAGCCATGTTTCTTCCAGGGTCAGGTTCCATGACTTTTCCAGCACTGTCGTGGTGAAATACCACAGGTCAGAAGGCTTAACCAACATAAATTGATTTTCTCATCATTTTAGAGGCCAGGATTCCAAGAACAAGGCACTGGTAGATTTGAAGTCTTCTGAGGCTTCCCTTTCACTGGCTTGCAGATGACTGCACTCTTGTTGCCTTGCCACACAGGTTTTACTGGTGTGTGCACACTCCTCCTGTATCTCCTTGTAAGTCCACTAGTTGCACACACTCACCCAAGTAGGATTTCATTCTTAGGAGCCAGGACTTTAACGTAAAAACCGAGGGAAGACTCATGTCACCCGCGACATTCATTGTGGAAGAGGCTAGTGTGACGGCACAGACGGTGAAAAGTGTGAGCAAAAGAGGGGATCATCAGTCTACGGCAGGGTATCAAAATGTAGGTCAGGAAATAAAACCTCATGAATTCGCTCAAGGTACAGTATCTTAGAAAGGGGTCTACAAACTAAATCTAACCCCAAATTTATTTTTGTAAATATAATTTATTGAAGCCAGCCACATTATTTTGCTGTCCATGAACTGTAGCTCTCTGGCATGCTGAAGTGAAATGTCAGAGTTAAGCAGTGGTGACAGAGATGGAATGAGCCACACAGTCATTTGAATTCCTTGCAGCCTTTTGCAGAAAGCATACGCTGGCCCCCAAGTATTAGGGAATTGTAAGAAAGCCATGAATCCATAGAAGAGTAAAGAATCTGGACAACTAGTATCAGAAAACATGTGGTTCTGGCAAGGGAAAGGAGGGCAGACATAATTTCCTCGCTTGTCTGGTGTAAAGAAGCTGCCATTCTGGAATGATCACAAGCATTGCTGCAACGGTGCTGCTTAACAAGTTCACTGAAGCTCTTTCTCGGAAGGTTGCTGTGCACAGCCTGGGCCACCCACTCCTCTGCTGCGCATACATCATAGTCCTTTCCAGTATTATTCAGAGATAGCCAGTTTTCATACACAGAAGACAAAGCAGCGGTGCTGGCTTTACTAGGGATCTCCCCTCCTGTATTCCGAGGCTCCTTCACACCCCATAGGAAGGCAGTGCCACTTTTAAACCCCATTTCACATTTTAAAACCGATTCTGTTAAGCATGACTTCAGCTGTCACTTCTTGTTATTTTGGAAAAAGCTTGAAGCTTGTAGGTTTGAAACATCCCATCCATTTGCTTGATGGACTTCTGATAACTATCCGTGCCCATCGGGTATAAAGTTGACCCCAATTATGCAACTGACTGCCTTAACGATGGAGGATTTTAGAACGGCCATCTAGGTTTAGTGGCAATCCTTTTTGTCTGGGTACCTGATGCTTCCTATCCCTGAAAGCCAGGACTTCAAAACCGGTGAGATTTTTTTTTTTTTTTTTTTTTTTTTTTTTTTTTTTTTTTTTTTTTTTTTTTACGACTGCTGCAGAGGAAGAGCACAGGGAGAATTTGGCAATGAAGGGAGGCTGATGAGCTCAAGGCTGTCTGTGCTGTAGATGTGGTCTGCAGCCTCACAGGAATCAAGAAAAGCAGGCCTTTCAACCCCTGGCTGCAGAAGCCTTGTTATCGCCGAAATAGACCACTTGAGATGGAAGTGCAGATGGATTTGCTGCTGATGACAGCTCACCAGGACCCAGCTCTCCATTCAGGTACATTGATATGCATATGCACTCTGCTGGAAAAAAATCATCTCCTCTTCTACCCTGGGACACGACTTCCGGAGGCTCTGGAATCTGCTATTTTATACCCACCTGCTGGTACAATATAAGCAGCTGCAATAGGCATCACGCTACGAAAAGCTCGGAGGAGCACTATTGCAGTGTGAATTGCTTCCTTGCTCAGTGCTGTTTGGTGATCATAAGATGGATTGCCAGCTTAGCACAGGCACACAGTGTTTGTGTAAGGAACAGGGAGGGCGATTTCCTCCTGTTTTTCCCACCAGCCATTGCTTACCAGGCCCTTTGCCACTTATAAAAAATGAGGCACTTGTTAATGTTTCTTCGAAGAAATTCAAAGGCCAGAATCACTGACTCAAGGGAAAATGGCTTTGTTTCTTTTTTCCTCCCGACTTCCAGATAAGAGCCTCTGATGCCATTGACCAGAAAAGGCCACTGGCCCATGCAGTTGCTGGCTCATGGAAGCTTCCGGCAGAGCAGTGTGTTGACTCTTCATGTTGTATACCGTGAAGGAACTAATAAACATAGCCAAATGCAGAAAGTTGTTTTTGAAACCCCAAACCAGTTGACAAAAGAAGTCCCGGGAACTGGACACTTGGGAGCCTGCGCAGGCAGCCCCCAGGCTAATCTGTTAACAGCTTGTCTTCCGCACACTGACCTCGCTTTGATTCAGACATTTTTGAGAAGGATTCATTTCTTCTCCATTTCAAAGCTGTTTATCTGGCTTGGAAAAATAGCCGCTTTAAGCAGGAGCCTTTACACTTGTCTGGGTAATTTCTGTTCCAATTTTTGTTTTGGCCACAAGTCAAAGATAACAGCTGTGTGCTTGTGGGTTCACTGAACTCTACGCGCTGGTTGGCTGCATCACCGACCAGAGGGAATAACCAATAATTAGAACATTTCGGGTCATCTTGGGGAAGAGCAGAGTTGTCTCATGTTTGGAGAGGTGATGTGGCCTCCCTTGGATTTTTCCAAATGCGACTGAATGCAGAGCTGAATACCCAAGTCAGGATGCATGGCCATTGTGTCCTCCCTTTCCCAAAATAGCACAGGATAAAGCAGAGGTTGAAAACTATTTTTAATGCTTCCCAGATTAACTATAGCTCACAATTGGCCTGTGCTCTGATGGCAAGGGGGACGCTCTCGTGTGTTCCAGACACATCAGCATTTCTGATCATAATGATTTGTGACTCGAAAGTTGAGAGCTGTGGAGTTCCTTCCTAGTTGAATCAATACAAGTTTACATAAGTATATGTTTCTGTTTGCTTTTGTTCTTGCTTCGGCAGTGGTGTTTACTTGCTGGCAACTGTAGACAATGGAAGAGAGACAATGGGAGAGTGAGGAGCAGACAGGGAGATGATCCAGAAGAAATTAATGTGGATGTGTTCTAACTTCTTTTCCGGTGATGACTAGTTAGTTTTGCTTGGGCAGAGGAATGGCCATGAATCTTCACTTGAAAACAGACCTTATTCTGTTCATGTAAAGAGCATACCTGCTAGTCTATTATGTCGATTATAATCCGTGGTCATCACTGCATGGTGAATGCTTCTGTATCAGGGTGTTTCATGTGCTAAAGTTTTGAGACGTGTGTCCAAATCCCTAACATACAGGGACATAGATGTGTTTTGCTCCTGAGTGAAGGAGCCGAAACATCTACTTCACATTCATAATCTTCCCCCAGTAAAGGGACCAGACTACTAAGGATGTCTGTTTATCTTTTCACTTGGTTTTACGCCACTGAGAGGAAACCTTTGGCTTCTACTTGAATAGCCACAAATATGAGGGAGAGAGCACATTTTCAATGCCTTACCTTCAGGACAGGTTTCGTTAATAAACAACAGGTCATCATAGCATCCCTATCTCACAGCTGTGGAAGGTGCCATGGGTACCTTTAAAGCTGCTGTCTATGGTGACCTGTGCTTTTCATCAGCGGTAGAAACATCACAAGTGGCATCTAAACGGCAGACCCTGTTAGTTCTACAAACTTGAGAGCAAAGATTGCCTAGGGTTGGGATGGGAAGCCAGTAATTGTATACTGAGCATTTTCCATCCTGGCTGGAGGTATTCTCTGAGTTCATTCAGGCTTCTTGCTGTCAGTTTGAACCCAAGGATCTCATCTTTCAGCATCTCTGACTTTATTAAGTCCCATTTCAACAAAAGAGTAAATGAATTATTGAGGATGAAAGTGAATTAATGATTATTAGTTCCCATGGATATGTTTTATATGAGTTTACACAGATAAAGCCCAGTTTGACATAGATATATGCACATATTTTCAACTTATTATTTTAAAAATGTTTTACCAGTATTTTATTCTAAAGAAAAAGCTCTAAGTCACTTAATGTTAATGCGATTACGTTATGTTCACTCTATTGGCCAGTATGTGGCCTCTACATAGACTGTCATAGTCTAATTTGGATCAGGACTAATCCTATCATCTAGAAACAAAGAAAATGATCCTAACATCCATGATGAAGAAATATCCATATCATGCTTCTACCCTGAAAGGCATGTGATTCAGGGTCCAGCGCATACTACTCAGTAGTTCACAGCCATTGTGTCTCTGGACTGTTGTTTCCTGAACTGGTCCAGAGAGCAAAGAACTTTGCATAAGTCAGGACTGTTTAAAACTTTCTCAGGAGATGAGGTGTGTGAGTTCAAGCAGAGGAGACTCAGCAACGCTGTCCTTCCTGCAAGAAGACACAGATGGGCTGTAGCCCTTCTGGGTCGCATTTCCTGTCTGATTGGAGCATCCCTCTAGGATCGACGGAACAGAGGGTGATGGTAGAGGAAACACACAGAGTCCCTGAGATTGCCTGTGCTTGCAAATCATGTTCAGTGCCAAGATTTAGAATCTGGGGAAAGACAGGAAAGCAAGCATGCAGCGGGGATTTGTTTTCCCCTCCTCAGCATTTCTCGCAGGGGATTGATTGGTGTGAGAAATTAGCTGTCCTGCAGAGAGTTAGGTGCAGCATTCTCGTGGCGCTTTAAGGAAGTTTGGTTTCTAGCTTGGTGGTCTCTCCGTTGTTGGCCTCTGCGGTTGATTCCCTCATTACTTTCATGATGTAGTCAACAGGGGATGGTAAAGGTTGTGGATCTCTATCTACTGACAGGCTTGCTATGATTAATTTTTATGCTGGTGCCTTTGCTCTTCTTTTCCTTACGATTTAAGTCTTTTTCCTCTGGTGACACTACATAGGTTCTTATTTAATGATGCAGGAGTCCATCTGGAAAGTCTTCTCCCGTCATGAGAACTTGAATGAATTTAATGACGGCCATGGAAGCTGATCTCCTTCTGACACACGGAAATAAATTAAAATTCAGTTTTCCAGAGACCGGGCCTCTTGAAATTGACCAGGAGTCAATTTTCTTATATATTTGAAGCTAGCTATTAGTAGTGATTACTATAATCCTCACCATCCTCCATACTGGTGTCATGCTTTCTGACCCATCTACCTCATAAAATGCAAACATGTGAGGCAGGAATGAATGAGAGGATTTGGTATGGGCAACAGTGAAATAGTGAGAGCGCTAATTCCCCAACTCCCATTCTGCTTCTTCTCGTAAGCCTTTAGTAATCTAACAGTGCTTATGAGAAGAGACGGGGGGGGGGGGGGGGACGGGCACACAACGTTGACGACGATGACACAATCTGACCTTTAAAAAAAAAGACTACTTAAAAATTACCTACTGTGTGTCAGGCACTAGGCTAGCTCTTTTTGTGTGTTTATACCATTTTGTGTGTTTATACCATTGTGTGTTTATACTTTCATAAAGATGGTGGTTGTTTTATGTTACAGGTGAAGGAATTAAGTAAAAGAGAATTGGGATTCTAGAAAAGGGGGATCTGGGATTCTAGTTTTTAGCCATTTCAGTTCTGAGTTTAACAGACTTTCTGTTCTTAAGATGTCAGTGTTTCCAAGGGGATTTTGGAAAGGAAAGGTCAGTTTGTACCATGGTCAGGAACAGCTCCACCTAGGAGTTCACAGACTGATGGTGAGTTATTTTTGGGAGTAAGTTCCTTCTGTGTCCCACTAGGAGGCACCACTGGGGTCACATGTCATGGAAAGGGGTCTTATTTTGGTTGTGAAATGACAATTTCACTCAACTCCAGACTCCAATATTGAATAACTAGTAAGGAATGACACCCCCTAAACATACTCTTCTGTTGAAACTGTTTTAATTTTTTAGAGGGTAGCATTCCTTTTAACCTGCAGAATTTCATAATGAGATATGCTAGTAAATCTGTTTAGGAAAGAAAACAGAGTAGTGGGTGAGTAACACAGATATTAAGTAATTTGTCAATGATCAAAAGGGCACTTAGACGAGGAATTGGGGGTTCATCCAAAGTCGCTGGCTTTGAGTCCTTGCTCTCTGACACTTGTACATACTGCCTTTCCCTCTTCCTCCTCAGATTTTTTTAAGTTGACATGCTTAGATGTGAGTAGTCGGGTCTGGCTCAACTTATTTGCACATTCCTGAGAAGGAGAGTGTGGATTGAGGAAAGAAATAAACAAGAGATAGAAGTAGAGTCGGGAGGACTTCCAGCGAATACTATAACAAGAAGCCCTCAATTTATTACTCACACTCTATAGAAACCCCAATCAAAAGGGGGAGGGCAAAAGAGTTCCCTCCCATGATACATGGAACAGGCAAGAGTAATTACCTCCTTACATCTCAAAACACCTAGTAACCATGCCCTTAATCAAGCATTCTATTGTCTGGTCTTTGAGTAGCAAGACATCCAGTAGCCACACCTTTGGCCAAACATCCTGTTATTTGTCTTTGAGGAGCAAGAATAAGTTTGAACTCTCTGACCTTTAGTAAAGATAGAACAGATCCAAAGCCATGGGCTCCCACAGTGACTGCCATCTTGAAAAGTCTTTACTCATTCACAACCTTCTTCCTAGTTGCTTCCTTCTAACATATTCATAGTGGGAAAATTCCACTTTTTGTAGAGGGACTTCTAGCTCTCCTATATAGTGTATGACCTATTATACTCCAAAGCACTTGGAAGTCAAAATTTTCTTTTTTCCTTTTTTCACAGGTACTGAGAATCAAACCAAGGATCTCACATTTTTGAAGTAAGTACCTTTCACCAAAGTCAATCTCCAGACCTTTTAGAATACTTTTTATTTTGAGACAGGATATTATCATTGTTCCTAGGCAGGCATTGAGCTTGTGATCCTCCTGACTCAGCCTCCTGAGAATCTGGGATCACAGGTCTCATGAGTTAATAATTCTTTCTTGAAAGATAGAGAAATCTCAATCTTCAAATGTTTTGTGATTTGAAATGCTTACATTCAGTCTTTTAATATATTAAGTAAAAATGTCAACAAAGAAGTCATCTTTAGACAAATCACATACATGTCAAAGGGCCTGTAGGAGGAGACACTTGTTTGTTCCCGGCTGCCCAGCCATGAAATAATCACACAGAAACTGTATTAATTAAAACACTGCTTGGCCCATTAGCTCTTGCTTCTTATTGGCTAACTCTTACATTAATTTAACCCATTTCTATTAATCTGTATATCACCACTTGGCAGTGGCTTACCAGCAAAGATTTGGTATGTCTGACTCTGGCAGCTCCATGGTGTCTCTCTGACTCTGCCTTCTTCCTACCAGAATTCTATTTAGTTTTCCTCACCAAGCTCTGTTCCCCTACAGCTCTACTATAAACCCAAAGAATTTTCTTTATTAACCAATGAAAGCAACACATTGACAGAAGGACCTCCTACACCAAAGGGCTATTCCCAAAGCTGTACTAATAACTCAGGCATCCATTGGGTTTACAGCTGCATAACCATTCTATATTATAAGTAGTTAATTTGAGTCCCTGATTTGCTACCTATAAAATAGGTCCAATCTCTAATCATTTAGTGGATATGAGGATCAATTAGTCCCATTAAGGGTATGGATACTGTTAATCACAGTGCCTGGTGGTAGTAAGCATTTAATAAAGGATATTTTCATTAATTATGGTCTTTATGATTATTAAAGGCTTGGAGGACTAAAGAACAGCCTGAAGCTGTTGCATTTTTCAGTCTTTAACTATGTGGAGGATCTGTGCAGTAACTGGGACTTGACACAGTCTGGCATCCTTTCCTAACATGTTAGGTAACCCTGGGCCCCAAACAATCACTATACCAAACAGTCAGCAAGCATGGGGAGTAGAAGCTTGGACCTCTGGCTCAGAGTAAACCAACAAGCAGAGAAATGATCAAGTGGAACCTGAGCAGTAAAGATTACACAGAACACCAGTCTCTGAGAATATGGTCAGCTTCTCTCTCAAGCACGTATTAAATTATAGGCACTGGACAGGTACAATGAAGGAGTGTGGGGATTAATTTTCACCAGTTTTCCTTTAAATGGGATTCTCTATGGTTCTTATATGAAGACATAGGTAATGAACTTTAGTTGAAATTCACTGTTATAAAATTAGGGTTAATAGAGAAATTTGTAGTGACTAGATCATAGGTGATACTTTTGAAATCTTAGAAAATAATTAGTTTAGGTTTTTAAGGGATCGTACATGTCACTCAACTGTATTATGATAGTTAATCTCATTTTAGGCACTACGTGTGTGTGTGTGTGTGTGTGTGTGTGTATGTATATATGTATTTATGGCTAGGTTCCCATATATAGACACACACACACACACACACACACACACACACACACACACACACACACAAAATATGGACCTAGCCATTTTATAGAAAGTTGTGGCTCTGTTTCTTCCTCAATCCATGAGTGTGGAGGGAGCCTAAGTGGGGAACAGTGTTATATGGTGGAGATAGCCTTCTGGGATATGACTTTGGTGAATCAGCTCAGCTTTTTCCGGAGTATAGGCAATACATAGGATTGGAAAGCCTGGGGACAAACCCTAATTTGTATTAAGTGGCATGCTCCTATCACAAGGCTTTGTATGTGGCAGCAGGGTTCTATAGAAAAGCTCCTAGTACAAGTTTTAATTACCATATGTGTGGGGTGGAGAGCTTCTTGCAGAAAATGACCTATGCCAAGGGTCATGCTAGAGATAAGGTATCTGTGTCTAGGGCCATCCTCCAAATAAGGGCAGGGAGAGAACAGAAAACCCTCACTGTGTGGGAGGGAGTTCCCCATGTTGCCAAGCTTAGAGAAATCTGCCAGACTATGGGAGACTGCAACTGCTGACCATCAGGACTTCCCAACGGGCCATGTAGCCTGCTGGGTGACTTTGTGGTCCCTCTCATTAGTGAGAGAACATTATTTGATTGTTTGACTTCAGTCTCAGGCAGGTGGCTTGCTTTTGCAAGTCAGGTGACAGCACAGGTACTTGAGATGAGCCTGCACGATGCCCTTGCCCTCCTGCACATGTGCTATTTGTCAGAAGAGCAAGCTTCAAACAATATTTTCATCCAAGAAGGTAAAAGACACATGACCAGCCTTACACCACTCTGAACCTTGGAGCTGAGCCCAGCTCAGCTTAGCTCACACAGATCAACTGACTCTGAGCTTGCCAGCTACACACACACGTGAGAATAAGTGGAAATTGTTTTGGAGTTGCTTATTACACAGCAACAGTTGACTAATACAATATCTCTTCCAAGTCCATTCTATTTAAGTGGGGAAACAATAGAGACATGATTGTGGGTTATCCCTGGGGCCACTTGCAGTTAAATATCATAAAAGTCTCAAGTTCTTTGCTGAAATAATATCTTCTACAGGGAAGGCAGTCAATAAATGCTTCATGAATTCAGTTTCAGGCATATCTCACTCTTTTACTGCACATCAGTCCAAATGAAAATGAGAAATGGAGCATTTGGTACACTATGGGGTTTCAGAGCCTGTGTTGTGCATAGGCAGCTGGAGGCACACACTGGGCCGAGGAGGCCTTGTTTCATGATTCTCTTACACTTCATATTTAACTAAAATCCCTAAATTGCTTCGTCTTTCATCCAGAATAATTGCACTTTGAGGAGCATTTTGGTATTTTTTCCAGTGGAACAATAATTTCTTCCATTGCCTTACCGAGTCATAAAATGATATGAATATTTTGCTATTATTATTTCTATTATTGAGGTCATTATCATTTATCTATTTATTGAAAATAGATTCTTTTCTCATATAATATAATCCTAATTACAGTTTCCCTTCCCTCCACTCCTTTCGGTTTCTTTCCAACTCCACTCCTCTCCAGATGTGCTCCCTTTAGGTCTCTCACTAGAAAAGAACAGAATTCTGAGACAACAACCAAACATGGCTATAGCTCTGTAGTATAATTCAAAATCAGGGATGATGACACCTCTGGAATTTCCATTATTGTTTAGGATTGTTGAGAGTCATTTTTTTCAACGTCTGTAAAGAATTGTGTGGAAATTTTTTTGTGTGTGTATTGCACTGAATTTGTAGATTGCTTTTGGTAGCTTGGCCATTTTTGACTATGTTAATCCTACTGATCCATGAGCATGGGAGTTCTTTCCATTCTTTGATACCTCCTTCAATTTCGTTCTCCAAAGACTCTAAAGTGTTTGTTTTGTTTTTTAATCATAGAAGTCTTTCACTTGCTTGCTAAGAATTACACTCAAGATATTTTTTATAATATTTGAGGCAACTGTCAAAGGTGTTGTCTCCTTAGTTTCTTTCTCAGTCCATTTGTCATTTTGTAGAGAGGCCTACTGTTTTTTTTTTGAGTTAATTTTGTATTCAGACATTTTCCTAAAGATTTTATTTGCTGTAGGAGTTCCCTAGTGGAATTTTTAGGGTCATTTATGTCTATTATCATATCATCTGTGGATAGTACTACTTTGACTTCTTCCTTTCCAGTTTGTATCCCCTTGATCTCCTTCAGTTATCTTTTTGCTCTAGTGAAAAGTTCAAATACTATATATATTGAATAGATATCAAGAAAGTGGACAACCTTGTTCTGTTCCTGATTTTAGTGGAATTTCTTTGAATTTCTCTCCATTTAATTTGATGTTGGCTATAGCCTTCCTATAAATTGCCTTTATTGTGTTTATGTTTTTACCTTGTATCCCTAATCTCTCCAGGACTTTTATCATGAAGGGGTGTTAAATTTTGTCAAAGGCCTTTTCTGAGTCTAATGAGTTAATCAAGTTTTTTTAACTTTCAGTTTGTTTATATGGTGTATTGCACTGACTGAATTTTGTATATTGAACCATCCTGCATCTCTGGGATGAAGCTTCCTTTATCATGGTGGATCATCTTTTTCATATGTTCTCGGATTCATTTTGCGAGTATTTTATTGAGCATTTCTGTATCTTATATTGAGCATTTCAATATCCCTCTATGTTCATGAGGGATATTGGTCTATAATTTTTTTTCTTCATTGTGTGATTTGTGTGTCAGGGTATCAACTCTTCTTTGAAAGTTTGTTAGAATTCTGCACTAACTCTCTTGCTCTGGGCCGCTTATGGTTGGGAGACTTTTAATGATTACTTTTATTTCACTAGGATTCATAGGTCTATTTAAATTGTTTGTTGGATCTTGATTTAACTTTAGTAAGTGGTATCTATGAGGAAAATTATCCATTTCTTCAAGATTTTCCAATTTGGAGGAATACAGGTTTTTAAAGTATGACCTGATGATTTTTTGGATTTCCTTGTTGCCTATTGTTATGTCTTCCTTTTTGTTTCAGATTTTGTTAATTTGGATATCTCTCTCTATCTTTTAGTTAATTGGTGTAGTTTTGTCTTTTTTTCATCGATTCTTTCTATTGTCCTCTTTGTTTCTATTTTATTGATTTCAACCCTCAGTGTGATTATTTCCTTCATCTACTTTTTTTGGGTATGCTTATTTCTTTTTGTTCTAGAGCTTTCAGGTGTGTTGTTAAGTTGCTCGTATAAGATTTCTCCATTTTATTTTACACAGGCACTAAGTGTTAATGAGCTTCCCCCTTAGCATCACTTTCATTGTGTTCCATAAGTTTGTGCATGCTGTGTATTCATTTTCATCGTATTCTAGAAAGTCTTTAATTCTTTTCTTATTTCTGTATTGACCCGTTTTTCATTCATTCATTTCATAGTTTTCATGAATTTGTAGACTTTCTTTTGTTTCTGTTGTTGTCGGCATCCAACTTTAATCTGTGGTGCTCTGGTAGGATGCAGGGAGTTAGTTCAATTTTCTTGTATTTGATGAGACTTGCTTTGTGTCTGAGGATGTGACCAGTTTTGGAAAAAATTCCATGAGGTACTGAGAAGAAGGTATATTCTTTTGTGTTTGGGTAAAATGCTTTGCCAATATATATTAGATTCATTTTGTTTATAATGTGTCTGTGAGCTCCAGTATTGCTCTGTTTAGTTTTTGTCTGGATAATCTGTCCATTGGTGAAAGTGGGGTATTGAAGTCTCCCACTAACAGTGTGTGAGGGTCTATATAGGCTGTAGTAGTGTTCTTTTAGGAATTTCGGTACCCTTATTTTTGGTGCATTGATGTAAAGAACTGCAATGTCTTCTTGGTGGATTTTTTTTTCTTTGACACATGTAGCTCTTTCCTCTCTTTTCTCATTAGTTTTGGTTTCAAGTCTCTTTTGTCAGATAATAAAATGGCTACACCAACTTGTTTTCTTAGGTCCATTTGCATGGAATAACTTTTTCCAACTCTTTACCCTGGGGTGATGCCTAGCTTTGATATAAAGATGTGTTTCTTGGATGTAGCAGAAGGATGAATTGATAGACCTGACCAATCTTGAACTTGGAAGCTCTAGAACTTTGTTTTAAGCAGACCTTTTTGGTTTTTAAGAACCCTACCTCAGGTATTCTGTTATGGAAGTAAAACACACACTATTACAAGATGCTAACCATCATATTTTTGTCAATGCCTAACAGTAGACGCGTGAGTATTTAGTGATTAGGATCCAGGCCATTTAGATCCAAATTCCTAATTCCTGATATCGAAGTAAACTTACTTTGTTTGTATATATCTGAATTGTATTATGCAGAAAATAATGATTAAGTTTCTAATATGGCAGAGATCTTTGTTCAATAAAGTGAAATGAGAAACAGAAGCTCACATTGTTATTATACAGGCTTAACAGCAAGCAAGACCTCTGTATTCCCATGTGAAATCAGCATGATTCGAGGTGTTAGTTGTTACCAAGTCTGGGAAACCAAGCAATGCACTTTCTCAATAAAGCAAAAATTCCTTAGGTAAAAGTGCTCTGCTTAAAAAATAGTGGAGTAGGTAGTTTATATTTCCAACTTTAAAATATCAGCAAGTGACTAACAGAAAAGACCAAATATATAAGATATACCATCAATGATCCACTTTTTCTCTCAAGAAATAAATCTGATTCTATTATGAAAAACTGCATTTTGATAATTCAAGAAGATACCAAAGGTGAGCTCATGGTCCTAAAGGGGCTTTGTTTGAAAAAATAAGAAAGATTAGGCTTGTAGTGATAAGAGCGGTGGACTGCGTTCCCGTCGCCGGGCTCACATCTGGCTTTACCTGAAATAATTACATGGAAACTGTATTCATTTAAACACTGCCTAGCCCATTGTCTCCAGCCTCTTACTGACTAAATCTCACATATTAATTGATCCATTTCTAATAATGTGTGTAGCACCACAAGGTTGTGGCTTACTGTGAAGATTCTAACCCACGTCCATCTTGGAGAGGAGAACCATGGCGTCTGCCTGACTCTGTTTCTTTCTCCCAGCATCCTGTTCTGTCTACTTTGCCTATCTAAGCTGCTGTCCTATCAAAAGCCAAGGCAGTTTCTTTATTAACCAATGAAAGTAACACATAGACAGATGATCCTCCTACATCATAGGCTGAGTGTCACAGTAGAGACCTATGATTCCAGCATTTGAGAAGTCGAGGTAAGAAGATCATAAGTTCAAGGCCATATTAGGATAAATTTGAGACCAGACTGGGTAAGTAAAGCCATGTCCAAGATGAATAAATAAATAAATCAGTAATGACATGTGAAAAAAGATCATCATCCATATAAAATATTGTCTATAAAAGACATTTTGTCTCCTCATTTGGTCTTTGGTGCATCCCTCTGAGAAAAGGTGCAAGAGGATTCTTCGATCTGGTGAACAGTTTTGCCTCTTTACAAGAAATTTATACGGTTTGATTTTAAATATGTAGGGAAGGCTTATTCATACATGTAGTATTTGAAATAAAAAGTTAATAATACATACAACTAAGATGGTAAATGAGAAAACAAACAGGAAAAAAAGCCCATCTTGGCTCTTAAATGTTGCTCGCTCCATTCAGCGGCATACATTGTCTGCGTTCCTCCCAAGGAAGTGGGGGAGTGGAACTGTCATGGCACACCAGCTTGACAAGCTTAATTTTTGTCATGAGCAATGACCTTTGCATTAAGAATCAAAAGAGAATATTTGTATTTTTAAAAGTTTAAATGCTGAATTTATACCATTTGGCCCGTTTAAAACTCGCTAAGAAGAGCGCAGAAGTAATACATCAATATTTCTATGATGTTTTGATTTTCACTGGTGATGCTTTCTTAAGTGCCACCTGTTCTACCAAAGCTGAATTCATGAGGTAAATCATAATTTCCAAGCATTATTACTTATTTTCAGCATTTCGAGATAGAAAACATAAGATGTTAAAAATACTTAAAAATTGACTTGACATGTCAGTCTCATTCTTTCAACACTGATTTGATGTGTAATTTTTGTACTTTCTTCACTAGTAATTCCTCAATAAAGCTATGGCTTTTGCTCTGAACTTTGTCCCTTATATGAAATATAAAATATGTAATTTTCTCCTGAGGCCACCCGTATGATGACTTCCCTAAAGAACGACTACAACCACAATGCCTTTAAGCAGTGGGTAAACGTGGAGTTTCAGGAACTGATTAAAGTTCCTTCCAAGTTCGATGCCAAGGCAAAAAGGGACACAGGAGTCGCCTGCAATTCATCCTGCCGGCAGAGCCCTACCGCATCCGCTCCCCTGAACGTTCACTCTGGCTGTGATTTATTAGGGGACCAAGTTTATGTCATTGCGTCTGATCTTCAGAGACATGGCTTCAGATCCTGCTTTTACTCACAATTGAAAATGAGGCAAGTGGTCAAGAACTCGCCCTTGTTTGACATGACTGTCAGCCCACACGCTAGAGAATGGCCATCTGGACAAACGGGGCATGTTAATTTGCAGGTCACGGACTCATGCGCCTATCAGGAGAGTTTTCGTCGGCAGTGAGGGTGGCAGGATGTCTGTTCCTGACCCTCTTTGGCGGGACATTTATTAAGATGCCTGACAAAGTAGGGTACAGCAATCCTAATATCCCCTCGGGGAAGCTTTTGTTCTTTATTTTTGTCACCACTTAAGAAAATGACTAATTATGAAAATTTTGGAACAGCAATCTCTCTGGGATGTAGAATGTCTGTAGAAAATCTAAAAGGCAGCCAATTTCACTTGCTGGCATTCCATTGCCCTGTGCAACTTATAAATAGTTTCCATGTGGCTGCTGCCTCAGTACCGACCTCTGATAAGAGGATGGGAAATTAGTTTTGTCAAAGTCTGTCAGTCTAGGGGCAGTGTGTACGCCTAAGTGTAATTTAAAATAAAATGATCCAGAGAAACCGTGATTCTTATTTTCTTGTGAACTTTTGTGGAGAACAATTGGGAAAGCAGAGATTTGCTCCAGCTAATTATATAATCTTAAGTAAGACAAAAAAAATCCAATTAATGTAATTAAATTCAGATTTCTTTTGAGCGAAGAAACATATATAGTGATATGGCTTGAGTACAATGCTAATTTGCTGTCAGATTTTTAGGATCTCTAATCCCTTCATAAGAGACTGCCTCTTGCTTTTGTGAATATCTGTTATTAATTCATGAGCGTGGGCTGGGCTTTATCATGGCAAGAACCTTGGGGGCATGTGTGCCGCTCAGAGTGGCCTGTCTGGAGAGACGTCTGTGTTTGATTTGTACATAGTCCAGATGGCTTTGTTGGTTGGGAGTGAGGTTTCTTCAGAAGGATGGTGTCCTCCCTTACATAAGCACCATCTCGCTCACAGAAAAAGTGATCATTACCTGAGACAAATTATGATGCGTCTTCTTTGTTTTGTAGACATTTTTCAACAGCTGTCCACGTGGCCCTGGCTTTCATCTCGTGTAGCTCTTGCGGTGTTAGCTCATTTACTCTTAGGGGAACGCTGTGGGGCGGGCATAGTTGTCAGCTCCGTTTCCCATGTAGGGAATCTTTGTACAGAGAGCTTGAGTGGAACTTAAGATATCTGCTAACAGGAGAGTTGGGATTCCAACCTAGGCCATTTAACTGTTGTTCTCGTCTACTGGACACAGACCTATCTGCTCATAAACCTGCAGAGCACCTTTAATTAATTCCTGATATGCCAACAGAGGTCACCCAGACTACAGGATTCAACCTTCTTTGAAGGTGCAAAGAAATCTTGAGTATGTCCACAACTGCCCTACTTAATTCTTTTTCTTCTTATGATGCTATCATGTTTTAATAAACAATAGCTACGTTTTCAAAACAAAATAAAAACAGTCAGCAAGTCTTTTGTTCTCACATTGAGGGATGATAGTCTACACATTCTTTAGCCAAGCTATAAACTCTTTTAGAACTGGCCCACCCTGCCTGTGCATATCCAGGTTGATTTATTTTAAAAATTCATCAAAATTAATACCTCGCCAGGTATGAAAGCCCATGCCTACAGTACTCAGTATGGGTACTGAGTCTCAGTACTCAGAAGGTGGAAGGAAGGACATAAGTTCAAGGCTGAGGTACCAAGTGGGACTCAGCCTCAAAAAAAAAAAAAAAACCCTAGAAAACGCAACAGCAAAACAAGAGCCAGGGATGCATTTGTGCGGCAAAGCACATATCTAGCATCAACAAGACACTGGTGCACCATGCACAGCACTGGGCTCCATGCACAGCAATGAGCTCCACGCACATCGCTGCGGAAAAACATGTAATTTCTAAGGACAATGAACTCTTGGAGAATTGCTTCTCCCAAGTTCATCTAGAGACCTTTTCTGAGATCTAGTGGGGCCGCTGCAGTAATATTGATAAACGATATGGCAATTGTCCTTTCATTGACTGCCTTAAGCTTTGTGAGAAGGAATTTTTGCCTTCAGGATTTGTCCTGTTGCAGCCTCTGCCCAGCAAGGTGCTAGGTAGGCATCGGGTACTCATAGTTTCTCAGAGCTTTGTTGATGAAACTTTTTCATTATTTCAACTTGCTGTCTCTGCTCGTGGACAGCCTCTGTCCCTTTTTATCTCAGGGACTACAGTCTCATGAGTGATTGCATGGACTTCTGGGATAGCTTGGTTTGCAATTGTCTAAACTTACCAAGAATTAGATATTCTGAAATAAAAATGGGGAAAAATGAACGTTTATTGGGAGGAACTCCCCAAATAACACCAAGTTCTTGAAAGGAACTAGAGAATACTTAATTGCCTCTGGATCAATTTTTCTGACTCCAAGGTACCTAAAAAAGCTGAAATAGTACCAGATTATTAAGATCTGTGGAAGATAAAGGAAGTCCTGAGTAGAGATTTTTCATTCATACTTTTACTATTTGTGACTCATGGTATTTAAATCCCAGGACTTGGCACTGAAATAAGTATCCCTTGACCTAAGAGCCATTTCCTCAGTCTTTTAACGTCTTAGTCCTCCCAAGGCAATTCTCTTGACTCAGAGTGTCTCCGATCCCAGGAGTCTTCCAAGTCATGTCTATTGTTATCGGAGGGAAATTTCTATTTTTATATGGCTGTCTCTATCTGTCCCTTGTCGTACATCATTATTATTTTGCTTCGCGTGAAGAGAAAAGGATTTCTTCCCCATACCCTCACAGATATACGTCGGTGTATTCATTAGTTCCGTCCATCTATCCCTCCCTTACGACTCACGCCCCCTCTTGCTTATATTCGCCCTGCAGTCCCACTTCGGCTTTCTCGGCTTTCCGATGTATTCTGTTACCGGCTCTGTTCTCACTCCCCACTCCCTTCAGGCCTCCCATCCCATAGTCTGCTTTTTACTTTGACACAGAGCGATTTTAATCTTTCAGTTCCGCTGCTGCCTCTACTCTCTCGCCGCAGCTTTCTAGTAAAAGATCAGAAGTTAGCAGGGCTGTTTGGTGGATGTGGAGAGGGGAGATAATTGAGGATGACAGTTGGCTCCTCTCCACTTGCAGGATGCATTTTCTTATCTGCTTGCAGGAGAGGGTTAAAGTTGACTCCGCGAGGAAAGAGTGATTTCCAGGAGTCCAGAGGATTTTCCAGAAGGAGTGGGCTGGACTGTTTGCTGGAGCAGAGAAGATTACAGGCTACCTGGTGAGGGTATTTGTAGCACTGACCCCCCAAGCAGGGACGCACATGTTAGACTCGGCTTCCCTTTGAGGTTTCTCGAGCTAGACTGTTTCTACATCTGGCGGGTACACGGCCGCGTAAAAAATAAACTCAAAAACTGAGAATAACTGTATCCTTGACAAGATGTATCCCTTCGTAAGGAGGATGGCTGCAGCTGTCTGACAATGAATTACAACATTCCACAGCTGCCTGGGCAGGAAATGAAGAAAATTATCCTGGCTATCTCAAAATGGGTGTTCGGGGAGCGGGGGAGGGCATAAGGGTTGTTAGAGACTATTCTGGAATGAGGCCACTGAGCCTCTCTGATTAATCTTATCATCCCGTATCACAGGGTCTAGGGCTTCCAGATTTCAAACAATTCTGCAAATTTCAAGCCATCTAAAATCACACAACCTGTTTACATAGATTCCAGATAGTGACTTATAGTTATTTCTGGCAGCAATCTGGTTTTCCTTTCAGCAAATAGGTTGCATTAAGGGAATTCATATTCTAACTACCTCAAAGTCAAAAATGATGTAGTGGTGACTGAAATATCATTTAATAATTATCATTTCAGAAGATGAGCATGTTTTAGTAAAAGATTTGGGTCACAAATCTTATCAAATGCTTATCAAATGGTCATCTTCCGTGCCCTCTCCTGTGCGTCACAAGTTTGTGTGTCCCAAGAACAGATAAGAGCAGACTATCGAGTAGTCCCCTCTAAGAGAAGAGGGAAGGTTTCAAACCACTAAGAGACACTTAGAACTGTGGATATCACTGAATGCGGTGTGTCCTGCACTTCCTACATACACACAAAAGCTTAACTTATAGTTAAGCTCAGTAGGCTACCTCCATGGTAGCTATCAATGAAGTAAAGCTGCTCTAACACTATGCCGCAGTAGGCATTAAATGAATGTGGTCTCGCTCTTCAAAATATCCCACGATCCCTTCACCTTTCACTTTAAGGAAATGTTTCCTGGCTCTTCCCTGCCATATCAGAAATGTTGGAATTACTGCTCTTCTGCCCTATGATTATGGGTTTGTAAAGACGAGTTGAACGTTTGGGCCTTGGTACTGAGCAATTACTTTGGTAACTGAGGTAAGATAGCTATTGACGTGCCAGTAGTTTATGCAGTGTGAATAATCTGGATCAAAGTGATTCCTGTCCCAAGCAGGATACAGGATGTCAAGAGATATCATCATGGTATTAAGAATGCCACATAACATAAAACTCAGGCATTGCTTATATCTGAAAATTTCCACACCAACTTTTCAGACCACATCTTTTTGGGGGAGCAGGAGCAAATAAAACTAGGAAGTGAAACTGATAAGGAGGGATTGCTGCATCCTCTTCCCTGGAAGTCCTCAATGGCTCTACACTGTTGATAGCAATGCTTCTCAGTGCTACCTGTACCCGTGACATACCAGAGGATGTTGAAAAATTGCCTATTGGGATACAGTCAGTCCCAAGTGAGATGGGAGCTCCTGCTGGTCTGAGATGTTCCCCGTTCTTCCTAGAGTTGCTTCTTTTGACTACAGAATCCACGAGACAGACCTGTCAGAGATAAATAGGCACCCTAAGCATCAGCCTGCTTTGCCAAGCATACTGCCTTTCTATCCTTAACTCTCCATGGCCACTGTGCTTCCTGGTCTTCCCAGGCCACTGTGCTTCCTGGTCTTCCCAGCCCCGCCTCTTCTCTTCTCTTCTCTTCTCTTCTCTTCTCTTCTCTTCTCTTCTCGTCTCGTCTCGTCTCGTCTCGTCTCGTCTCGTCTCGTCTCGTCTCGTCTCTTCTCGTCTCGTCTCGTCTCGTCTCGTCTCGTCCCGTCCCGTCCCGTCCCGTCCCGTCCCGTCCCGTCCCGTCCCGTCCCGTCCCCTCCCCTCCCCTCCCGTCCCGTCCCGTCCCGTCCCGTCCCGTCCCCTCCCCTCCCCTCCCGTCCCGTCCCGTCCCGTCCCGTCCCGTCCCGTCCCCTCCCCTCCCCTCCCGTCCCGTCCCCTCCCCTCCCCTCCCCTCCCGTCCCGTTCCCTCCCCTTCCCTCCCCTCTCTTCCCCTCTCTTCCACTCCCCTCCCCTCCCCTCCCCTCTCTTCCCTCCCCTCCCCTCCCCTCTCTTCCCCTCCCCTCCCCTTCCCTTCCCTCTCCTCCCCTCCCTTCCCCTCTCCTCTCCTCTCTTCCCCTCCCTTCCGTTCCCCTGCCCTCCCCTTTCCTCCTCTCACCTCTCCTCTTTTCTGACACACTCTTTCCTCTGCTGCTGTGTTTTTGCCCTTACTAGCATCTTACTGTTTTCTCACCGGGAGAGCCTGTGCTTTCGCTGCCTCCCTCATCCTTGCTTCTTCCCATCTCGAGGATCACTGTGCTTCTCCTGTACCCCTCTCAAACATTGTCTGGAAGTTGGTTTTCCAGTGCAACTTATGTCTACTAGCTTGTTCAGACCTGGTGTGTAACATGTTCTACCCATGAGCTGCGGGCCTCTGATGGGCACCCATCTCTCTCCATGTGTCTTTGCCT